>NC_137461.1:222122698-222722698 GCF_964235325.1 Thermobia domestica | reverse complement strand
ACGTCCGCCGTATTCGCTGTGCGACAACGTGGTGACAGTGGAGGCGTTGTGCAGCCATCGACTAAACATATTTATCCTTCCCTGCTCTAGACATTCTGCAAATTTGGATTTTCGTGGGTGCATCCTTCTTAGTGCAACATTTTAAGCAACGAGCGGATTAACAGTCTCATACATTGCTTAAAGAAAGAGCAATGATTCTCAGAATTACTCGGAAGATATTATATATATATATACAATAATTTAAAACTGTTATTTCAAACTTTGCAATTCAGAGCACGAAAAGAACTATAGCTAAAGGAACACTGATTTTAGCCAGATAGTAACTAGTAAACTCAATCACACTCAGTACCATTAGTTCATGGTGTTATCCGTAAGTCAGAGATCATGGTATCTCATTTCGTGTAGACTTTTGCATTTGTTTAATGCTAAAAATGTATTTTATCGCTACTTGAACCCAGTACCATATATATATACCGACAGGACGTACCTTAGTCACAAGGTGACATGAGTGAAACACTAAACTATTCGATTGACACCTGCGGCCTTGTCAACACTAGAGAAAGTTACAAAGTGATTAAGTAAATACGGAACATAGTTCATACAAAGTATAGCGATGTATGAAGTCTCCGTTTCATACGACTTGGATAAAGGATACATCTGAAATTGCAACAAAAAATATATGATTTCTCTGGATAATTTGGATTAGTCCAGAATTCGAACACATATACGTTGGTAAGTCGAACTTTTTTTTTTTTTTTTTTTTTTTTTTACTTCTTTCTTCGGATTCCCAATAAAGTTGACTACTGAAAAGCTGAGTTACAGATTCTGTATTAAAACAACACCTTTGCTAGACATGTTCAGTATACACATTGTCTTACATACAGAACAATACATTAGTTATTAATGCATGTCTGAAATAATAGTGCTTCGTATAGAATTTTACTTCATTCAAACGTTAATAGCACGAAGATAAAAAAATATTGCGAAAGATAATGTTCTTATTACAGAGAAAAAGAGTTGAAATGACTTAACAGTAACAAACATTTTCTTTAAACAGAGACAATATTTTATTCTAATTTATGGAAGAAAGAAATAATTTGTAGTACAGTATCTTTATTAGGGTTATATGTTCGTACAAAAGAATGTAAGTACAATTGGGTCTGTCTTCAGAAAGGACGTACTTTTAGCCACAACCTACACTACTTCTTTTCACTGTCTTTCAAGCAGAATCCTGGTTTGATGCACGAAATACCTGAAACAAAAATCAGAAAACATTTAAAATGTTACATTCGGTGTGCTCAACTTGGTTGTACTTAACAATACAAAGTATCTTAACATTTTTGAGATTAAATGGACAAAATCTGTTCGGTTAGGTATGGACTTTTAGGTTGCACATAGAAAAATTACGAAGTGTTTATTGATGCTGAATAACAACTCAAAATGTATTACTATTCAAAAGTAAGTGGGTACCCCAATGGTGTTCGGGGTACCATGGGGTATCTAATGTCTGTATTTTTTTAGATATATGGAAATGTATGTCTCTAAAATGTAAGGAACTGACATCTGTTTACCGAAAACCTCAACTCGGTAAGCCTTATGGATATTGAGATATGGGAAGATAAAGAGCGACACCATAGAAGTGTGGGGTTTGAGTACTAGATGGTGCAGTTTCGGAAATGTAATTACGAGGGCTTACAACAACCTCAAAAGTAATTTCAATTAAATACACTACACACACGCCCTGATGGGGCTTTTCGGGTACCATGATATTCGCAGAACTCTCATTTCTAAATATTCTAAAATATGTCTTAATAACGTTTTAAAGAACGTTAGAGGTGTGTGTTTGCCGAAACTGCAAGTCGGTACGCCTAACAGTTACCGAAATATGGTGAAATAAAAAGCGACACCATAGGTACGTGGAGCTTGCATATTAGACAGTACAATTTAGAAAATTAATTAAAATATGACTATCAAGATATTGTCAAATAAAGGGAGGATCCATACAGTTATGGGATTTTCGTGTTAGGTGGTAAAGTTTCCGAAACCGGTCATGGAAAGTTAATAAGCATCAGTAGCAATTTCATCTTAAAGTAATTAGGTACTTCCATGGAGTTTAAGAACATCATGGGGTCTACCAAGGTTAAATTTTAAAAGCTTTGGAAAATATATTTTGACATTTGTAAAGAGTATTAGAAATATGTATTTACCTAAAATTTCCAGCTAGTACATCTAGCAGCTAGAGAGACACCATACAATAAAAGCGTATTAGATCTTGAAATTTCAGAAAACAATTATTGATCCTAACAAAAGTTAAATAAGATGGTACTTCTATGGGTTAAGTGACTACCTCAGACTTGTCAGTACAATTTCGATCGAAAGATTAATTCAGCTCTAAATTTTCTTTGGACAATTCCAAGCGTTCATCGGGCTCTGAAATAAGTGAACATTTTTTGTCAATATCTAATATAGCAAGCGAGATATAAGAAATTATTTTATGACGTCGTAAAAATAGAGACCCACATGGATTTGTACTTTTGAGTCTTTGCTGTAAGAAGAAATTTCAGAAAACAACCGTATATACCTTAATAGAAAATTAAATGGGCGGGAGCACGGTGGCTTAGTGGTAGAGTGCTTACCTCTGGTGTATTGGGTTCGTGGTTCGATCCGCGGCCGTCAGTTTGTAGTGGACATCGTATTCGTGGGTTTTCTAGGGGTACTACCTCTCCTCCCACCTTTGTATTCCATCAATTCTGTCAACAACATTCACTTGCTTTAATCGTAATCTCCCTGAGACTAAAATGCATAATCGTGGGTCGCTACACTGAAATATTTCCTTTTATTTAATTTTAAAATGAAATAGGGAGTTAAGTATGATCGTATCTCTATGGGATAAGTGAAAACTCCAATAGTTTCTGCAAAAGAAGACTAGTTAAAAACCCTACCACTAAGCTACTGTATCCCCGTCCATTGAATTGTCTATTAAGGTATATACAGTAGTTTCCTGAATTTTTTTCTTATGGGAAAGACCCAAAAGTACAAATCCATAAAGATCTATTTTTACGTCATAAAATATATAATTCCTTATATCTTCTCGACTATCTTAGATATTGACAGCGACTTTTCATTCTTTTGCACAGCTCGATGAACCCTTGGAATTGCCTGAAGAAAACCTAGGACTGAACTAAATTTTCGATCGAAATTGTACTAAGGTACTCATTTAACCCATAGAAGTACCCATCTGATTTAATTTTGTTGCGACCAATAATTGTTTCCGAAATTTCAAGATCTCATACGCTTTTATTTCAGTGTTTCTCCAGATGTTAGATGTACTAGCTGGAAGTTTTGGGTAAACACATATTTCAAATATTGTTTACAAATGTCAGATTATATTTTCAAAAGCTTTTAAAATTTAATTTTGGTAGACTCCATGATGTTCTAACACCCCCTGAAGATATCTAATTACTTTAAGATGAAATTGCTACTGGTGTTTATTAACTTTCTATGACCGATTTCGGAAATTTTAGTATCTAACACTAAAACCCCTTAACTGTGTTGGTCCTCCCTTTATTTGACAACATCTTGATAGCCGTTAGTCATATTTTAATTCAATTTCCGAATTCTAGCGTCAAGTATGCAAGTCCCACATACCTATAGTATCGCTCTTTATTTTCCCATATCTCGGTATCCATAAGGCTTACCGAGTTGCAGTTTTCAGTTAAAAAAAAAAAAAAAATCAGTTGTTTACATTTTAGAGACATGTATTTCCAAATATCTAAAATGCAGAAATTAGGTACCGCATTGGAACCCCATTGGAGTACTCACTTACTTTTGTATAGCAGGGTAAAAACGCCAATGGTTCTCACTTTAAGGTTGAAAACATACTATTTTGTCTCTTCTCTGAGCATCGTGAATCTGTCGGAGCTGTACCATAGTTGGAAGGACTCACTGATCCTTCCTATAATGACCATATAGTCAGAATTCAAAAAGGAGTAGCCGTTGAAGGAAAAACAATATTTTAAAATCCTTGCACCAGTAGTCGTCACCTTAAAATCAAAATGTTCCAGTAGTAGTCAGGATTTTCTACCAGTATTCGTCACTCAAATAACTTGATATAATTTATTCAAAAACGCACTGTGTATCAGTTTAGGGTTAAGAATACAATATAAAGTAGTAAGCTTAATAACTTTGCATCACTTTTAGCACTCAAGAAAGAAAATAGAAACGTTTTTACATACTTTTTAAAGCAATTTCAGAAAGAAAAATGTTAACTGAATTCAAAAGTTAACTGTATATCACTTTCACGTTAAGAGTACAATATTAAATACTATGTTTAATAACTATACATCACTTTAAACACTCAAGAATGAAAATAAACGTTTGTACATTCATTTTAAAAACAATCTGAGAAATAAAATAAGTTAACTGAATTCAAAATTTAATTATACATCACCTTAAGCTTAAGAATACACTATAAAATACTGAGATTAATAAAAAATGAAATCTTTAACGTCCCACGGTTATGCTGGTTAGGCTAAAGGAGACGGTGATAATGAGAAATGACTGAAATGGTGGAATAAAGAAAGTGGCAGGAAATGGGAGAACCCCGAGAAAACCCACGAGCACGGTGTTTGTCCACCACAAAGTCCACACGGCGCGAGCTGGGATCGAACCAGGGACCCCCTGCACCGGAGGTGAACGCTCTACCACTGAGCCACCGAAGAGTAGACGACTGAAGGCGCAAGTAGCATACAAATTTATGATGCTGAAGGCGTTATTTTTCACAGCTATGGAGGAAAGAGATAGAAACAAAAAAAATAACAGGAAATCTTTGTTTTACGTCCTACGAATATGCTATGTAGGTTGACGGTCAGAATTGAGTAATGAAAATTGATGATCTTGGAATACGATTTGGCCGAATAACGAGGGAGAAAATAATCATTGATTAAATATTAAATTGAAAAGAATTAAGAACCTGACGCTTAAATACTTATCTATCCGGCACCCATCTTGATCCCCATAAAATATCATGAAGTGCTTGATTGATTCTAAACCCAATAATAGTAATAGTAATTTAACAAGAAACACAGAATATATAATTTACGCACCTTGAAATGTAGAAATTAATGATTGTAATCCCCAGCTTTCCAATAGACCTTTGATTTCTTCAAATGAAGATTCGGATATCTTGTTTCTTCTCAAGCAATAATGGGTTACAATAATCAGTTGCAGTCCAAAGCCAAGTCACTAAGTGAAGCATGAATATAAAAGAATTCATTAGTTAGATGCATACAAAATCCTACGCATGTAAATCCGAATCTACTTATATTAAATTGTAAATTTAAACAAACTAAATTATACTACAGTTATAGTGACATAAAACATACATTAAATAAGGTATACAGGGTGTCTCAAAAGTCCCCTGACATAGGGTAACTCTGTTATTATCAGAGTTACAACAAAATGTAGGAGAGGAAAGCATCTCCAAATATGATGTTTTCAATCTAAAGTGAAGGAATTTTTAAAATCGGATGACTCGTTTGCGCTGTACACTCTTTATGCGCCTAATGTGAAATGAAAATGCAACGTTGCCATTTACCTGGACCTACAACATAAGTGAATGAAGTTACTTTCTTTTGCGCTAACATTTCGATGGCCAGCCCCCGTTTCAAACAGGAACTTCATTCACTTATGTTGTGGGTCCAGGTAAATGACAACGTTGCATTTTCATTTAAATTTGGGTGCATAAAGAGTATACAGCACAAATATCTCGTCCGATTTTTTTTGAAAAAAAAAGTGTTCACTTTAGTTTGAAAACGTCATATTTCGATATGATTTTTCCTCTTACATTTTGCTGTAACTCTGATAATAACAGAGTTACCCTATGTCAGGGAACTTTTGAGACATACTGTATACATCATAAGAAGTTCCTTTCTAAATTCTACACGGATGTGGTTTCATTGAATGTGAGGTGGGTGATACACATTAGGCCTTTTGGGAGTACATCACACGGACGACCGTAATTTTGTGTTCAAAATTTTTATTATGAACTGGTGGGATATGTGATACATATGGCCACGGGCTAGAATTTTCTCAGTATGTCAAAAATGCAATCAGATTTCATGCAGCTTAATTTGGTGAAAAGCTATTGCCAATTGAACGTTACATTTACCTCTTTCTTGCAGATGTTAAACCATGCCGTTAGCACGTGAGGAATGGATCGAAATAATAAAACTGTGGGACTGGAGGAGTATATGTGCAGTGGTTGCCGATTGCAGAGTCATCCACAATGTGACTCTGCGTCACATGTTTCAGTGCTACAGTAATTAACTAAATTTGAGAAGACGAGCACATTCGTGAACATACATCGTAACGGTTCAAACTCGCGGGCCCTTTTTCCTTCCCCATTTTGAACCGGTACATGAAAATGCCATTTTCTCTATGTTTGCCTGCGCCGATTTTGAAAATTCCTTCACTAATCGATTTCTCTCGACGAGTACTACAAGAATCAGTTAAAATCGCACGGGCCCTTTTTTCTTCCCCATTTTGAACCGGTACATGAAAATGCGTTTTTCTTCATGCTTGCCTGCGCCGATTTTGAAAATTTCTTCACTAGTCGATTTCTCTCGTTGAGTACTACAAGAATCAGTTAAAATTTCGCGGCCCTTTTTCTTCCCCATTTTGATCCGGTACATGAAAATGGGTTTTTCTTCATGCTTGCCTGCGCCGATTTTGAAAATTCCCTCACTAGTCGATTTCTCTCGTTGAGTACTACAAGAATCAGTTAAAATCTCGCGGGCCCTTTTTCCTTCCCCATTTTGAACAGGTACATGAAAATATGATTTTCTCCATATTTGCCTGCGCCGATTTTGAAAATTCTTTCAGTAATCGATTTCTGTCGTCGAGTACTACAAGAATCAGTTAAAATCTCGCGGGCCCTTTTTTCTTTCCCAACCCAATATTTTTATATATTTTGAATGTATTCAAGTATGGAACAAAAGTGTTTAATTAATTCCCTTAGTAGGCTTCTCAACTTAATATTTTTCAACTTAAATTTTATTTGTTTTGATTATTTATTTTCTTGTGACTCAATATTTAATTGCAATCGTTCATTGGGGAGAAGGGTGGCCATTCTCAAATATATAAATATAGTATTCTTAAAATTTATGTCTTCTCGTATTATTAGTTTCTTCCACTAGACCTGGAAATTGCAAAATTAATACCTGGAAAACCTGGAAAATTCAGGGAAATTGAGTTCCATATTTATGTATGAACCCTGCTATTTACAATTTTTTTCGAATAGGGAGAATTGTACAAAAGGGTGTTTTGGGAATGGTATAACAGTAGGTTTCTGGGGGTGTTGTTCGAAATGAAATACAATCTTTAAGTTTTACGTCCCACTATTATGCTTGCTAGGCTACAGATGACTTGGTGTTGTTCGGTGGGGGTCAATGTTGCCAATTTTGGGAAAAGTCACTAAATCAGGGGAATTCGACCTCAACGATAGCGTAGGGTGACCATAAAATTTTCAGTTAATAACGGGATAGGTTCTGGCTTTTAGATCTACCTTTGTTCTTACCAGTGCCTTGGGGCCGCGGTGGCTCAGTGGTAGAGCGTTCACCTCTGGTGCTTGGGGTTCCGGGTTCAAACCCTGCTCCCGCCAAGTGAACTTTGTGGTGTACAAACACCGTGTGCGTGGGTTTTCTCGGGGTTCTCCCGTTTCCTCCCACTTTCTTCATTCCACCATTTCATTCATCTCTCATCATCACCGTCTCCTTTAGCCTAATCGGCATAAACGTGGGACGTAAAACTCAAAAATTTAATTTAATTTCATTTCATTTATCGGTGCCTTGATATCAGAGTTCCCCCTCTCTCTCTCTTTGTTACTGAGCGGGTACTTATGAAAAAGGAAAGACACGTTGAAGTTTGTTCAACACACAACCAACTGCTAAATCTCTGCTGTCTTTCGAGCAGTACTACGAACTATAGAGTATGTTTAATATAGGGAATTTCAGTTCAATTTTTGCCTCTTTGTTGTTATTAATACTTTTAAAAGGAGTAAAGGTACTGGGTTTGTTATTTACTTCTTTCATTTACATAAAATGGGAGAATACTACTTTTTTCCATCTACTGACGGGAAGGCCGGGAAACGCCCCTAAAACGGGACTGTCCCGGTCAAAACGGGACGTATGGTCGCCCTACGAATAATTTTTCCGATTGGAGACTTTTATGGGTGATTTTTAAATGACGATTCAGCTACTTATACATTTAGCGACTTTTTGCTGCAAACAAAATTTTCATCTGTAGAGAAGCATTATTAGTTCAAAACAGTTTTTGAACTAATAATGCTTCTGTTTGTTCTTTTTTTCTGTTTGTTTGTTTTAATCAGCGCAAGTGATGAAGAGTTTGGAAATACAGCGTACCCACTGGCCCACAATCCTGCATTGTTATGTTGCCCTTGTCCTCTAACGAAGAAGAACTACAAACTTGATGTCCTTTAGTTCGCAGTTTCCGTTGAGAGACACACGTAATACATCTTTACCGATAGCAAAAAGATTAGCTATAGATGCGTGAATAAAGGCGATGTGGATGTTTGTTATATTTGTTCTTTGGGGTCTTTTAATTATTCTGCAGTTTTTCTTTTACAAAAAATTGCTTAACGTAAGTACTGTAGTGTTAATTATTTCGGAACTATTTTGACTCCACAATATGAACAAAAGTACCCGAAACAATCTGAAATGATCCCTGAATTCAAGGATTGGTTGCGCCCTGTTTACAAAGATGTGAGTAGAACCAGCGGCGCAAATCTGTCTTCAACATTGGTGGGGAAGGGTAAGACCGTTACCATACTTTTTATTTTGCGATGTCCAAAATAGTTATGAAGTTGAAAAACAATGTTGTGGAGTATCAGAGTTGTCTTCAGCATTGGGAAGCTGCAGATTTGAGGCTTATTCTGGGAGACGTCTATTTTATCTCACGTTCCTTTGTAGCAATTGGACAAAAATCATCAAATTTCTCCCAAAAAACACATTTCAAATCGGATTATTGGGGAAAACTCCCCCTCAGTTCCAAGATTGGAGGGGACATGTATCCGTCATCCCCCCCCGGGATTTGCGGCAGTGAGTAGAACATATTGTTTAGTTTACATCTACAACTTTAAAACAATGCTTATAGACAATGAATTTCTCGATTATTTTTTATAGCAACTTTTCACCCAAAATTCGAGTCGCCACCTCTCGTTTCGCAAACTTATTGTCAACATTTTGGCAACACTGGTTGCGGGGAGAGCTACAATCGAAATGAAAATGAAATGAAATCTTTGAGTTTTATGTCTCACGGCTATGCCGGTTAGGCTAAAGGAGACGGTGATGATGAGCAATGAATGAAATGGTGGAATGAAGAAAGTGGGAGGAAACGGGAAAATCCCGAGGAAACCCACGCACGCAGTGTTTGTTCACCACAAAGTTCATTTGGCGGGAGCTGGGATCGAACCCGGGACCCCAAGCACCAGAGGTGAACGCTCTACCATTGAGCCACCGCGGCCCTAAGAGATTGAGAGTCATAAACTTAGTCACTTTCAATTTTGTAATATATATATATATACTGTATATATATATTACAGTATATATTACTGTATATATATATATATTACATCACTGACTGATAACTAAAATGCTTGGATTGTATATATAAAAGTCACCCCCTGCCCGTAAAAAGCTCCATTCAAACTCGGAATCGAACAATTGCATCTGTAAAGCAGTGCTGAGTTGATTTTAACGTTCCTTTCAGCAGCAAGGCTGTATGAGACATGGACTTACAGATTAACGTGAAATCCGAACCACATAAGCTCCGGCCGGGAATCGAACCCGGGTGTCCCACGCCAAAGGCGTGTACACTAACCACTTAGCCACGAGGGAACCCATCTGGGTAATAGTTAAGAACAGGTACTTCTCATCTCCCGTGCACGAGGATACATCTTATGACACCCTAAACACCCTAAGTACAAGGGCAAGAACTCAGTCTATTACCTGCTTTTTAACATCCTAGATCAGCGTTTCCTAACCTTTTTCAACTTGCGGCACACTACGGATGTAACTTGAATTCTCGCGGCGCACTCATAGATATTATTATTTGTAAATATAAAACTAGTATTTTTTCTGCGATTATTGATCTCCTTCTCACAGAGAAGAAAGCTCAATCACTGTTTTTTTCCCCGTGGTAAATTATTATGCTTATTTTTCATTCTAATTTAAAAATATAAAACAATTGCAATGAAATATTGGACTCAGGTTTTTAAAACTAAGCTTTCTTGTTCGAAAACTGTATCCAACCTTTCACTAAGAAGTAAGATCACTAAATAACGAACGAACAAACAAATCTTTTTTACTTTTAAAATACAAATGTATTTAATTTGTCGAAAGGATTGAATGTTATTTTAAATTTTCAAGTTACAAAATAGTCTGCAACAATAAAGAAGCAATAATAGTTACAACAATGATAACCAATATATATTTTCAACATTAAAAATGTACAGAAAAGTAACACGGTATGAAACTTAAAGTTGTAGATTCATAGTAGAGGTTCATAGTAATGTGAAATAAAAATATACATTTTTCCTTCGTCTTGCAATTTGATTGCTATAGAATTAATAATTTGCTTCGACTTCCTCGCGGCACACTAGCGGCCCATTCACGGCACACCAGTGTGCCGCGGCGCACCGGTTGGGAAACGCTGTCCTAGATAGTCAATGAATAATTCCTGAAAGTATGGCGTTTCTCGTCCTTCCCTAAATGGGAAGTACGGCTCCTTAACTATAACCCTCATCTGTAAGGCAGTGTAAGCAACAAAAAATTAAAAAAAAAAAAAAAAAAAACGCACACTGGATGTTTGCGCAACTGAGGATCAAAACATCCTCAATGGAGTATGAGAAATCGTAAACGTCAATCAAAGTGTGTTTTTGCTTATTCATTACTTCGTTAATAGTTAATTCCTTCTAGAAATAGTGAAACAATACTATGAAGAAACACTAATTAAACTAATAACTATTACGTTGTGTTTCTTACCATACCGTTTTTACCAGCCATAGAATTTGAACCTAGTACTATACTGCATTAGTCACGCCGGAACGAAGGGTGAAATTCAAACGCCTGGCACTCGTAGGTGTTGAAGCTGTGTTGTAGTTACGCGGCCTGCGTTGGTACTCCTCAACATAAATACGTCACTGCCCAAAACCAGGAAACATCACAGACAGAAGACAGGGGCACAATCAGTGCCTGACACTTCACGAACTCAAACCCGCCAAGACTCAACTCAACATGACCTTCAATTACGTTCTACAGTAGAAACCAAACCAATGCTAAGGCACAAACTTACCAACTTCCTATATGAAAACACAAGAAAAAAAAATTCAAACTTTTTGGTTCCAAAGTGATGCCATAACAATAATACTAAAAAGGTTTTAATTCTCAGTAACCCAAACATTAATTAACTAGGGAACATAACAAGCAAAAATAAATAAATAGAAATCAAATCAAATTAAATTTAAAAAATAAAAACCTGACAAGTAAGCTCTCCCTGACTACTTTTTTTTTAAATTTCAGTGAGGCTGTAAAATATATCAATATCTTCGTCAAATATATATATTTCAATGTAAACAAGTTCTTTAAACAAAAGAAAGCTCTGTAGTAGAGCGCTTACCTCTGACCTGTTAGGTCCCTGGTTCGATTCCTGCTCCCGACAAATAGCCTTTTGGTGAACACTGTAGGTGTGGTTATTCTTAAGACTTTCCAGTTTCCTTACATTTTCTTGATTCCACCATTATCATGTATCTCATCGTCACCTTCTCACTTACGTTTATGTACAATCATGGGGCGTTAAACTAAAAGTAAAAAAAAAATGCAAATATCCTAATAAAAATGAGTTTTCTAGACTACACAAGTGGCCCCGCGTAGCGTAGTTGCTAACGCTCTCGCCTTCGGTGCGAACGGTCCCGGGTTCGATCCCGTTGGGGATCGATTTCCTCAGTCGAAAAAGTATCAAAAGATTTTAAGTCCAGCCATCCTGAATGAGATTTCCTTGGGTTTTCCTCATTCACAGCAGGAAAATGCCGGAGTGGTACCTAACATATAGGTCCCAGGCCGTTTTCTTCCTTCCCCAATCCTTTCTTCCCTTCCTTTACCCGGATAGTGTGCTCATCGAGGGACGTCATCCCTCATATGTGACGGGCTAACAAGGCCATTGATGCCGGCCTAAATCTTCACTACACAAGGGAATTTTCGCGCTGAAAACGGTTTCTTAGCAATTATGTTAAGCAGTCCTGTAGTAACTCTGCACCACGTAATAAATCGTCACATATAAAACGGAATGAATAAACACATAACATTCATTTTGCTACCTTGTAACGTAAAATGTTTCAAAACATTAATATTCAAAGATTTCTCAAAATTCAGATTCACCCATTCCATTCTCCTCAATCATTAACGAGTTGTAGTCATAAACTATATTACTTACTTAGTACTATACTAAAGCAAGTTACACTAAAAGAATATATAATTAATGGAATATTTAACTAAAGTAATAGTTAACTAGTGCACTTACCCAGGTTTTTGTTTCCTTCCTCTCTCCTTTTCCGATTGTAACAACCTCGTTTCGCAAGCAAAAGACGGTAGTTCAATGACGTCAGCCATGGCGAAAGAAAGAGTGTCTATAGGCGGTCTGGATCTCACGTACAGATGGACGTATATAACGTATAACTGAAGTACTTAACATACGTATATGTATGTAAAGTACAGAAGATTGTTAGATGTCAGACATTCTGCAGCGAAATGATGTAATATCTAAGCGGGTAAAAGGCAGTACCTGTGTAGTATATGGATAAAGTACGCTCCGTACAGATTTCCTTAGTAAACATAACGAATCCTTGTATTTGTACAATATACCGCTGTCCGGATAATGGATTTTTCTCAGTGTGTGTCTTAACATGGCATCGAACATTGTGATCTCAAATTGCTGGGAAGCGAAAAGAAATGTTGCAAATCCAGTTGCACAGGAATGTACTCATGTCGAGGGCCAAGAAAACTTTGTAAGAAGCAAGTCCCCCAGGGCCCCCATTATAAGGCTCGAGGGGTCAACCGCAACATTTCAAATGGGAACAGGGGGCGGATGATATTTCTCTGGATAGATACAACACCGCCTATAAGAAACATTTTGTTTTATGAAGCACGGGTTTCAAAATGGCCGCCAAAAATGCGCGTTGTTCTTGTCACCGAGCAGATATTTTTGGCGGTCATTTTGAAATCCGATATAGTAAATATTTCTGATATGCGTTGTGGCATATTCCAAGATTTATCGAAAGAAATATAACTCGACCGATGGTGCTATTTGAAATTTTGAAGTTGGCCCCTGGGACCCTATGATGGAGACTTGGGGGCACTTGCGTCTCAAAGAAGTTTGTCGCCCGCTGACATGGGTACATTCCTGCACAACTGGATGTGTCACATTTTTTTCGCTTTAAAAGTATTTCAGTCGCAGAGTTAGGTGGGACACTCTGGATATATCTTATAGGCGGTGATAGTACTGCAGACAGCAACACACAGTAGATCAAGCCTTTGATTATGTTTGCTTTCTACAGGTGTGGATATGTGATAGAAAGACCGAAGGTTCCGACACCTCTAGAGTACTGTTTCGAGACATTCACAGGCGATCATTGTACCATGTGTGACGGATTGGCAGTATTCCGCTGTGCTCACTGCAAATGTATCTTCGGTTTGGACCATTGTCTCATCGAACAATTGCACGTACAATGTGGACGAGCATGTACAAATGATGCGGAGGCTAATGCCTGTTGCCGAAATTTTCTTTGTGTGAAGCGAGTGGCCTAACTATATTAGAATTGTCTGGATTTTCATGGCCAGTGCTGCCAACTTTGGAACTCGTTTTTTTTTCGACTTTTTTCGACGTCGGTTTCCTGCATAGTTGGTGCTTCTTGTTTTGTTCATTCTAATATGCACAGCTCGTGATCAAATGTGGCGCATTATGGCCAACTCCGCCTTTCCCGTATTTTTCATACTTCTGTTTTTTCTATTCTCTTTTGTTAGATTGTACCACTGATTATACACTCATATCTTATGTTCTACATGACAGATTGACACTGAATATTGCACTCAGTTCATATAGTGCTCTTTGCAAAACATGTACTTTTCATCGCAACTGGCAACACTGTTAACCCCACTGGTGGCCTTCATTTGTTCCCTATTGTGGCAAGTCTCTTTCTATACATCATTTGTCAGCATTGTATTTTGCCGTGTCCCCCTTTTTTGCGGAATTTGCACTTTCCCCCTCTTGTCCAACTTTGCTGTTTCCCGAACTTCCACCCCTTATATTTCTTGAACCTATTGCTATGGGCAGTTAATTTTTTGGGAATGACCATCTCTGTTACAGCTCTTTCAATTGGAATAGGGCACATCTTTCATTGCAACTATCATTTTCGGAAGGTTCCCTTGTCAGGCAGCTAAAATTCTGCTTCGAATTCTGAACAGAAGGTTGTATGGAAGAACAAATGAAAAAGTTGAGGAGGAACAATTCGGGTTCAGGAGAGGTAAGAGAGATCGCTGAAAAGTTTATAGAAAAAGGGAAAGAGATGTACATTGTATTTATTGATCTAGAAAAGGCTCTTGACCGCGTGAATTGGGAATTTTTGTTGGGATTTCTAAAGAAGATTAGGTTGGAATGGAAGCATCGAGATTCATAAGAAACTTATATATGAATCAACAAGAAAGTGTTAGGACAGGGGAGGAACTGATAGAGGAGATTGCAATTGTAAGAGAAGTTCGACAAGAATGCTGTCTCTCGCCCAGAGGTGTATAGGGCCAGCGGGCTACCGGGGGGCGCCCGGTGCGCCTCCCAACGAATCGCCCCCAAGATGCAACAAATAAAAGAAAATTTCGGACTGAATGGACCAAGAAGCTTTAAATCGTGAAACTCGATGTGGCATTGTGGAAAGAAAACAAAGCTATTAGAAGCAGATGCTGATGCCTGCAGAAAGGTCACATATCTATTTAGTGCCTCCAAACTTACAAGAGTATCAACTACTGACTGCCAACAGACTGAACACAGTAGGCATATTGAAATTAGCGATCCCACCTCATCTGCCACGAATACTACTGTCAGAGTGGAAAATGAACAGGAAAGCTCTAGTTTCATGAATGCTGAAATTACTGCTTCCACCACATCAAATGTCACTGTCAGAGTGGAAAATGAACAAGAAGGTTCCACTTCCATGAGTCTTGAAATTAGTGTACTTCCAACCTAAGGTACGATTGGTTGCTGTCAAATAAGAAAATGAACAGAAAAGTTCTAGTTCTAGTGATGCCGATTTCGAAATCAGAGAAAACATTGAATAGCGTAATGCCGCAGGGAACAGAACAACGAACTCTTTCATACATTCACAAGACAATGGTATCCTCAAGTTTTTGAATTCCATCCTCATCAACCAAAATCAAGCATACCTTTTAATCTTGAGGTTGCTTATTAACGAGCAGATAGCACCAACAGGGCTTAGCTGTTGCTCAAAATGCGTGTGTGTGCGTGCAGCGTGCACAGCATATTCTGCAGATTGAACAAATAAGTTTCTTAAAGGTTCTGTACGCCACGTTCGCAACACTAAACACGCTTATCAGCGAGTAAGAGAGCACGAGTCTTCCAAAATACATCAGACCAGAGCAGTTGTGCTATTCTAATTTTTTAACATCCGGTTTTCTCTTTCTCTCTCTCTCTCTTTCTCTCTCTCTCTCTCTCTCTCTCTCTCTCTCTATCTATCTATCTATCTATCTATATATCTATATATATATTCTATATATATTTAGAGAGAGAGAGAGTGAATTGATTGGTATATATATATATATATATATATATATATATATATATATATATATATATATATATATATATATATATATATATATATATATATATATATAATCTCTTAGGAAACAAACCATACAAGATAGACAAAGACATATTTTTTACTGGATACCACAAGTGACAAGTAGAGACCTACACAGTAACCTAATACAAGGTGATGTGAAGAAATTAGGCAGCACTGCGAATATATTGGATACGAATTATCCGAGATATATGTTTGCAGTGGCGTATGGTGAAATTTTACTTTAGGTAAGCAATCCCATGAAGCTTGTTATCTGTTTTCTGTAAATACATTTAACATTTGAATTCAAGAACAATTTGTAGGCTTTAATGTTAGAGGTCGCCTGAGACAATAGCGGTTTAATTCATTCTTTTTATATATGAAATTCGACACATTAGATACATATTCTATTACATCGGTCTGAATTATATTAGTTAATCTATGAACACATTAGAATTTTCTAATCGGGGTTGCTAATAATGGATCATATTTGTTAACTAGAGTTAAGAGTTATACATAATTTCCTCTATTTGAAAATTCCGTCCTCTCATTTTGACCCCTAAACCTGTTCATGTTTACTTAAGAAACAAACAATAATGAAACGTTCAATAAAATCTGTTCTCGTGTTCCTGATCATATTATTATTATTATTATTATTATTATTATTATTATTATTATTATTATTATTATTATTATTATTATTATTATTATTTCATTCATCAGGCATATGGTCAGGTCTGGATTTTCCATTATTTTCACAACAACTGTTCAGTTCCGATGTCAAGGAAGGAAGTAAAGGAGCGATTTGGGTTGGAATAATTAAAAAAAAAAGAAGAAATAATAATAATGTTGTGTGAGTTTTATCTTGGGTATGCACTGCTTACCTTACATACATGAGATAACCGCAACTGGATAGTTGTCAAAAAAGTATTGGGAAGACCTTAATCCAGTAATGGATCAATAATTTTTTTGATAATGGTATGTATGACTTCCAAATATAAATAACCCTCACAACTATACTCATGTGATCTCAGTTCTCATTCTTGATATCTCAGCATTTGAGATTAAGAAATAAACGCTTATACTTTGTTCTGCTAACTGACAAAGGAAGGAGAAATGAAGCTACCTATAGACTGGAAGACACAGCTACAGATCATGAAAATTTTTTGGATAGCATATTATTCTTTTATTAAACAAATTTGACCTTCCGCTTAATAAGAGTAATTTTAAAAAGGTCATCGAGAACAGTAAACTGAGTCCTGTATGAGGAAGTAAGCAGGATGGTGGTCATATAACTTTCTAAAAACATGGCGAATTATGTTTTGGATGTTGGAAATATACTTATCAGTGAAAATATTTCGAAAGAAGTCTCAGAATCTGGAAAGTTTTCTGTTCTATTAGATACTATTCAACACGCCAGTGCTATGTTGTTTTATGGTATGTTGTTAAAACTGTTGTTATAGAAAGAATTGTGCCATTGTAAAATGCACATCTACCACAGGTCAGTATCTTTTCGGTTTACTGTTGAAGATTCTGCAGAAGTTGAACCTTGATATTAAGAAGTGTATTGGAAATTCAACTGTTTGCGCAAGTAATAACACGCAAGGACAATATTCAGATTTTTCAAAACACATATGATGAGTTACACGTGTCGTGTTATGCTCATATACTCAATCTTGTCATACGTGATCTGAGAAAAGGATGCATTGATTCTGTGTCATTGTTCTGCTGAATGATAGTACGATATTTATGCCTGAGTATTTTCTGCGAATGGATATTTGGAAGATTAAATGTCAACAAAGGCGTCTTGCAGTTATTGCGGAAACAAGATGATGGAAAATATTCTGCAGAAAAGGTCTGGTCATTTTTCGAACCCAGAAAAGTGCTTTGTGCATAGCGTGGACCATAACAATGAAGAAAATTGCTTATACAGAAAATATCAAACTAGAAGCTAGGTGAAAAGCGAAAGAATACATATAAGATCTTTTCAAGTTAAAAACAATTCCGACAGCACAGTGCTCCTGAAAATATTTCAAGTGACGGCCCCTCTGTCAAACTATCTCCACACACAGGGTGCTGGTGAATTGTAGTAGTATCGAATGGTCAGACTACTGTGTTCCAACTGAAAGAGCAGGGAGCTGTTTCTGAATCTGTTAAGAATACAGGGTTAAGATTTGCAGAATGGGCAATAATAAATATGAAGAATTATAACGTGATTTCTTTGTTTCTACTGACCTGTAGACAACATGCCTTCGGAGGTGGAAAAGAATGATTCCCTATGAATGTGAAGATGAAGCTGCTCCTGAACCAATGACCCAAATAGTACATCGAAGCACTCAACACAATATTGGTTACGGTAATATCGAGTATTTCTTCAAAATTCAAGAAGCAAGATACTTTATGGTTTGTTTGGACTCTAGAAATTTCAACTAAGTAAGACAACTTCCAGACACAGCTTTTGATAAACTTAATCATCTTCTGAAAAAAAAAATCAAGAAAGAAATTTCTAAGGATTCTGTAAAAGTCTTCTTGGATTCTTGAATATCAGGCTTGATTACGACTACAACCGAGAGAACGACTTATTGTGCTGATGACACAAGTGATTCAGAATTAGAAGAAAGTTCATTTCTTTAGAAGGAAGACGAGTGCAAAACGTTTGAAAAATTGGCCACAAAATTACTCCCCCAAAATATATTAAATTGCCTATATGTATAATGTGTTTACATTAAGGTGAATCTAAAAAACAACAAGTAAAAATAAAGTGCCGCAGGGTGGACTAGAACTACCAACCTTTGGATTATTAGCCGCGTGCTCCTCCGACTTTTTTTTAATTTATTTCCGGAAAACATGTTACATGACCAAGCTATTTAGCATATCACATTGATGCTTGGTAGACGTGATATTGTCACTGAACAATGTTAATTTACAAAGAAATTGAATGGTACAATAACAAAGAAAAAATCAATTGTCAAATATTACCTGTAAAAAGCGAGCGAAGAGTTGTTGTTCTTGAGATTGAGTGAAAGTCTTTTTTCTTACCCTGTTGAGATACTCTACATATAGGCGAGGATCACAATAAGGTCTGTATTGGTCTATAAAAAGAATAGTAGTACCAATTAACCAAACTACTGCCCGTCGTTTCATAGGAGGATACCACTGAAAGTCAGGGAAGAAGAGAATAGTAGATGTAAAGGCGGACGCTGGACAGCGGCAAATTAGTCCGAGAAAGCCGCATAGCCTCTGCCACACAGGTTGAGTGTCAACACAAGAAGTATAGCGATGCTCCAGAGTATCTATGTGCGAACACAAGTCACAAAGTTCGGATGTACTGCGGCCTATTTTAGCAAGTCGTACGTTGGTAACTACGAGATTATTCACAATGCCATACCAAACGTCCGTGGCTCGTCCCATGAGGTATGGTGCATGAATTGTTTTCCAAATAATCATCCAATTACGCTCTGGTGTTCGTTGCTGGCATAGGGGTATGACACTTTGAATAGTCGGCGCAAGTAACACAGTATAGAGGAGTTTTGGGGTCCAATGTTCCGGCATATCCTCAAAAGGCACTGTGGACCATGCGAGTGCTAACTGTAAAATATACGAAGGACACACATTTGGAAAGCGAACATATGCGGGATTGTTGTTAGGCCAGAGATGAGGCACCCAACAATGAAGCCACTGCGCTGTCTGTGGTGCCAATAGTTCAGTGTCCATATGCATCTTGGCTGTGGCCATATATAATGCTAGGCATTTGTGTCGGACACTAAAAAGATCAAAACCTCCTTGATTACGTTGAAGATAGAGCACCTGCCTTTTCACACGAAACATGTAAGTTTTCCAAATGAACCATCCATAGAGTGAATCAATTTGGCGCGCATATTTTTCTGGCAATGGAAAAAGGCGGGCAGTGAACCATAACTTTGAGCTGACATACACATTTAAATATTGAATTTTCTGAGCAAGCGTGAGAGAGCGCAGGCAAGTGTCTGCCAGATGCATACGCAAAGTTCGAAGTAATGGGCTCCATACGTGATCATAGGAAGGAGTCAGGTCAGCTGTGAAAGGAACACCTAAAATAGTCTTGTTAGTTGTGTGATCAAATGCTTGTAACAAATGTTCTGGTAACAAAGTATGAAAGTTGTTTACAGAAAGGATGGTTGTTTTCCGCATGTTGAGATGAAGGCCGCTTGCGCGCGAGAACAGCTCCACTTGCTGTGACACACACATGAGTTGTTGAGAGGTTGAGCAAGAAATAGTTAGATCATCCATGAAGGCAATGGCTGTTAATTGCCGAAAGGGATGAGTGTCGCCCGCATTCAGCGTCGACAATCGATGGAGTAAAGGCTCAAGGGAAAGACAAAACAGAAGACTTGAAAGCGAACATCCTTGACGAACTCCTCGAAGGAGTTCAAACGGTGGAAGAAGATGCCCATTTATTTGTAGCTGCGAGGTCGCTCCTGCGTATAGGTGACGTATTACAGATATAATTTGGGCAGGAAAGTTGTATCCTTGCAAGACCCTGTATAAATAGTCGTGTGACACGGTGTCGAAAGCTTTGTGGAAATCGCAAGCTAATAAACCTACTGGGAGTCGTTTAAATTTGAAATAGGCTAGAATATCTCGAATGGTTGCAAGAGCTGTATGGATGTTCCGTTCAGAATGAAGCGCCGTTTGAGCTGAACTCATGTAAGGTTGGACAATCTTCTTGATACGTTGAGTCATGATAGCAGTGAAGATTTTATAGTCTGTATTGAGCAGAGTGATAGGTCGATAGTCAGCAACTCCAGTTTGGTTTCCTCCTTTGGGTATTAAAATAATGATTCCTTCGTGCTGATACATTGGACCACCTTGCAACAAAAAGTTATATATATTGCATAGGGTCGGACCTAGTAAAGGAAAAAATGACACATAAAGCTGGTAGATCAATCCATCTCTTCCAGGCGCCGTGCGTCGCTTGACCATGCGGAGAACGTCCTGTATTTCTTGAACCGTGACAGGTGTGATAAGTTGTTGTCGTTCTTCATCGGAAAGGCTGTGTGGAATGCTGGCAACAAAGGGATCTGACAACGAGGTATCGCATTGCTGAAGTGAGTACAGTTGGGTATAAAATTCCTGAAAATGGGCATAGAGTCCATCAGCTGTCGTAAAGGTTGTGCCAGTCGTGGACGTCACCTCTGTGATACATTGTAAATTTTGGCGTCGTAACCTATGTAGGTAATGGTATAAGGAGATAGGTTCCGCAACCATTCTGCCTGGTGTCCCTTCGTGAACGCAGACACTGAGAGAATGTTCCAACTGTAGCTGTTTTAAGTGATGTTTCACTCGCATGATGGCGGCCATATTTGAAATACTGCTTGGTTGTTTCCAGAGATCGCATAAGGTGGCATATAAGAATTCAAAAGTTTCTCTATATCTCTGACGTTTTTGTTTGCCCATTCCTTGAAAAAACAAACGAATTTGGGGTTTGACAAAATGACACCACCACATATTTATATTCGGATAAACTGTCTGGGTACGTGTCCACTGTTCCCATCTATCAGCAAAGAGTTGTTGTATTACGTCATCAGTTAAGAGCTGACTATTTAATTTCCAAAAAGGACGACCATACAACCGGGGAATGTTCTGAGGAAATCGCAATATGAGCTTTAATGATGAGTGATCCGAAAAGCTCAAAGGTAAATTTTGAATGTCAAACACGCTAGAAAGATATTCTTTTGAAATAAAACACATATCTAAGCGAGACTGAACTCGCGCCGACTTATATGTGGCTTGGTGATTATGATGAGTATGTAACCAAATATCAGCGAGACCTAGTTGAGTGACGAACTTTTGGAAAGCTAAACATGGATTAAAAATACCAGTTGTGTCCTGGGGGGACATAATACAGTTTGTGTTTCCGAGAAGAAGGAGTGGGTAACGTGTGGTGGGTAACAGTGATACAACCTCTTCCGCATAAAAGCGCTCGCGGGCCACACGTTGAGCTGTTCCAGAAGGCCCGTAAACACAGAGGATACACAACTTGTCTACGACACAACTAATCGCTCTACAAGACGAGGAGAGTTGTATGTGTGAAGCTACTAGTCCTCGTTTTAATAAAATTGCTGTACCTAACACGTTGGGAGCCACATTCGTTATTGCTGTATAATTATAAACAAATGATAGATCACTAAAGGTCAGTTCTTGAAGGCAATATATGTCACAATCTTGCTCGAGTAAAAACTGGGCTAAAACCTGTTTATTGGCCATGCTACTAAGAGAATTAATGTTCAAAGTCATATATGAACGTCCGTTAACACTGGCTATCATCTTATAAACACATAAGATATAAACAAAAACATGTTTTAAAACGCCTATCCAAAGCAGTGACCCTTGTATAGACATAGCACCAAAACGTCCAACCGCCGTAACTGGAGGCGATTAATAGTAAACAGAACACAATCGTAACTCACCTGTTTATGTGTGTGAACAAGGCAAGAAATATTGCTCGGGAGTACAGGCTGTGGACCATGGAACAATCATAACACTAACCCCAATAATAATAAGAATAAAAACACTGCCACAGTGCGACAAGAAACAGAAGCACGTTATAATCACAAACACCTTGGATTCCTTCTTGTTGTGTAGAGCGCTTATCTAGACACAACTTCCGTACACCATAGACTCACAGTTAACATCCTGAAGGTCACCTTGAAACTCACGTTCTTTTGTTTTTCGTTTTTTAACATGTTTTACGGATAATATTGGAGAAACACTATGTACGGCACTACTCGCGTCACTAGAAGGTGGAGGGGAGAGAGAACGAGCCGACATATCCGTGTTAACGTCATGCTCATCCGTTAGTGCCACGGTCGTCTGTTCTGGAAGCACGTTAGGAGTAGGAGATAGGCTTCTATCACGAAGGTCGTGGATGCGATCGTCGTTGTTGGTATTTTGCATATTCTGGTTCTTTTCGTCGTTAACTTCCTTGAGTATGGTTCGAGGTTTTAGTACACTAGCCATAGTTTGCGATGTCAACATTAGCGGTGGAAATTCTGTGGCCGTAAGAGCGGGAGGTTCTGGGACGGAGTCCCGCGTATCATCCACACTGGGAACTAGGGAAATGGGATTTCGGGCAGGTCCCGAATTTGTTTCATGTAACGTGGACACTTTCCGAAGATCCGTCATCACTGCTGGTTCGATGTCTGGGTTCATTAGACGAGCTGGACGCCGGCGCTTTGGGCAGAAAGAGATAAGATGTTGCAAGGAACCACAAAAATGGCAAGTTTGAAGTTGACCTCCGTAAGATACACAGCATTTCACAGTATCAATAATGAGTCTGGTAGGAATGTGTTTTTTCAAGGTCATAGAAAACACTCGATTGCCATTATAGATACGTGTAGGAAAAATAGTATTCCATACTTCATGCTCAATTTTGAGTATGTCACCATAGTCACTTAACACTTGAGACACTTTCTCATCGGGATAATCGAAAGGGAGGTCCATGATCTTTACACGGGTAACATGTACTTGTGCATCCAGAATGTAAACATCACTGGTGGTCTGATCGAAATGGGTAAAAGACAGTTTTCCCGGTGCGTGGTCGAGAAATTGTTTATGTAAGGCACTAGTTTTGAACTGAATGTACATGCTGTAGTCTTCATTGTGCAATTGTAAGGCTTGAAGATCCTGGAATATATTCTCGAAATGTATACATAACCAGGAATATAAATCGGCTGGCGAAGGTCGTTTTCTGCGCGTGGTTTTGTCAAAAACAAATTTGACTGAGTTTTTCCTATGTTCTTGCATTGCTGGTATCGAACTTGATTACAGTACTTCTCAAACACAAAACAAAAATCACTGAATTAGAGTGCACACACTAAATGTAAGAAAAACAAAGTCACTTGCTTAAACAAACTTAGTAACACAGGTATTCGGAGCTGTACTTCCACACGTCCGCTCCGTTCAACCGTCTGTAACGAAGTCCCGACTTGGCCACGGAGGCGACGAGGAGAACGTCGCTTCTAGAGGGATATATTGGTGAAGTCTTTTGAATTTGGCTAATCAGTGTGCTCTTTTAACCGCGTATATTCGACGATACCGTTTGGGATCAGATAAAATCTGCTCGCCATCTAGTTTTATAACAAAATGACGAGTTATTTCATGGTTCTTCCATATTCACTTTCAAATGACAGTTTCCATCTAATAAAGTTGATGCGTTTGTTACTTCTAGTACCAGGGGCGGATCCAGAACGGACTTCTGGGTGGGTTGTAATACTAATACTTAGAGCTACTTTTAAGAGCTCCAAACTCTGGGATGGGTTTTATTTATACATAAAATTAAAAAAGTTTCCTCTTCTGGGTGGGGGAGATCACCCCCCTTGGATCCGCCATTGTCTAGTATACAATCGCTTAGAAGAAGCAACAAATGCATCAAATGTGGGAGAGGAATTTAGAACACCTAAATGGCGCATGCCTAGCACATATTGTGCTGTTAGGGCATCTGAAACAGTCTGTACCTAAAGAACGTACCTAGAAAATGACAGATATATATTCGACAGTGACGACATAAAAACAAATGACAGAGTGCGAAACAGTCAGGTATATAAATGCTATATTTGTAGTATATACAATATACCGCTGTCCGGAGAACGGATGTTTCTCAGTGTAATTATATGTAATTTTAAGTGAGATTTCAAATTTTCGAATTTTCCCTTTATTTGTACAAAATTCCTATGTTTGTGGCAAATTTCAAGTTTGCATGGCCACTAGAAGTACCTTATAGGTTTCGAATATATTGACATAACTACGAAATGTTTTCCTTGTCCCCTAATTTTCCATACATGATAAAATTTCAGATTTTCGGATTTTTTTCTTTTGATTTGTCACCAATTCTACGTTTATGCAAATTTAAAGTTTCCATTATTATTAACAATAGCCTACAGATCTTGAATCAAATGACGTAACTATACAATTTTGCCCTTATACCCTAATTTACCCTTGGAGAGGGAAATTTACGTTTTTTTTTTAAATGCCATTTACTTTTATCACAAACTTTACATTTGTACCATGTTTCAAATATTTATGTCTACAGGAAGTACACTATAGGTGTTGAATCAAGTAACGTAATTTTGCAGTTTCCTCTTGATTTTCCTCCTGAGCGGGGGGGGGGGGAGTTCAAGTTTTCGGATATTTCCCTTTACTTATAGGATAGCACGATCCCTACATTTCTGCTATATTTCTAGTTTTTTGTCAAATTTAGGATAGGAAATACCCGATAAGTTTTTAATCCAGTGACGAAATTTTGTTTTGCCCCCTAATTCCCCAACTTGAAAGGGAAAATTTCCCATTTTCCGGACATTTTCCTTTACTTGCATCACAAAATGTACATTTGTGCCACAGTTAAAATTTCAATGTCTACAGAAAGTACCCTGTGCGAGAAGGGAGAAAAACTCTTTTTCTCTCTCCCTCTGTGTGTCTATTTATCTATCTATTTGTATATATATAACGCTATTTGTGAATGCCATAACCACCCTAATTTTCAGCGGATTGAGACGAAACTTGGCACAAACATTAATTGTTGAAATATCTTGATGAGTTCGTTAACCAGAATAATCAGATGAAAATGTTCAAAATGGTGGCCCTTCAAACTCTTAAAAAGTTCCAAGGGAACCAAATTTCGCCCATAAATAGGTATTCAGAAAGTTTGAATAAATTTTCCTCTTTTACTGAAATATTTGTGTGCAGAAACTTATTGAAATATTGGTTCCGATTAATCGCCTAAAGAAGGTTCACGCCCTTTCGCTACGGTCAGGCTTTTTTTTTTTTTTTTTGCAGGAGGGGGTTATTTTCCTATCGGAACAAGATGATTGTTAGTGATGATATGAAATTACACATTGAAAGTGAAGTAACTTGTGAAACGTGTTATTTGAAAGAATAATATAATAAATGTGCATTCCTCTAACACAGAGAACTGTAAATCATGTATTTCGAGTTCGGGAGCCTGAATGGCGAGGAATGTTATTTGATTTGCTTTTTAGTAACACATTGCATTGCAAATAAAGGTAGGCAACATTAGTGGTAAGTAAAATAATAATAATAATAATAATAATAATAATAATAATAATAATAATAGGTGTTGTTTCTGGCAAGGCAATATCTTCCTCAGTTCTTCTTCAAACGTAATGATTGTAACGCCATATCTCCCTTACAAACAAAATATTAGCAATTTATATCGAGAGAACGGGAAACTGTAGAGCGATGGGAGCAACGTTGGACAGTATGCACTCATAGTACTCAGAAAAGTAAGCGATTTCAATGCAAAATGAACGAAGAGTCATTGTCATGGGTACTCATGGGGCCACGGCAGAGCCCTCTTTAGGCAAAATGTCGATAGCTTATATCGAGAAAACAGGAGGTGATAGTGGGATGGGACCAACGTTGGACACCGTGGTCCCATAAGGCGCATCGAAAAAATTAGGGAGGCGGGCGCCAGCCAGCCTTACTTATTTCCACATAATAATATAAAATTATATTGTCGAAATACACACACGAGTTAGCTACTAATATTTCATATTATTATTATTATTATTATTATTATTATTATTATTATTATTATTATTATTATTATTATTATTATTATTATTATTATTATCTACAGCGTCTTTTCATTACGTGAGCATGTTTGACATGAAACCAAAGAGAAAATCCATCCTGTAGCGAAAAGAAACAATACTTTCTCTCAAATCGTTAAAATATCAAGCCGAAATTGATTCGAACTCGCATGGACGGCGCGAAAAGCCAGTGCTTTGTCCACTATTTCTTTAACTGACTCACCGAACGCGTTTCAGTAACTTACTTATTGCTATTTTACTTGCTTCACTCGTTTAACTTGCTTTTTCTAATAACTTATAACGACAGTGACACGAACACAGAAACATCGAGAACAGTTAAAAATGATAGATGCTCTCCCGCCGAGAATCGAACCCGAGACTCCATACACCCAAGGCTCACGTGCTAGCCTCTAGACCAGCGGCGATGGCAACGCTCACTCCCTGTGTCGTTAGGGATTACGACCACTGTATTGCCAGCTATCACTTCTGTGGGTTGTATACTATGATCACATGTTTCTTCTTTGCTGGAAGAGTAAAACCTACATTATATGTAATACATGAGGTATTTAGACCTACATGCTCTTCATATAATGTAATAAAAGGGTCATGGTGTCGGATTTTAATACATGACGTATTGCAGGATACAACATGCTTTGCATTACTTGTTTGTTTGTAGACAGCTACTAGCTTAGTGTTCTGAAAGGTTGTGTATAAACTAGGGATAGCCCGTTCCGGAATTATTAGTTTTCGGACTCCCGAAAGTAAAGCCGGACAAATTCCGGAATTCGGAAAATTCCAATTTTGTAATAATTTCGGAATTCGGAAAAATCCGGAATTTAGAAATTTCTGATTTCGTTAACATTCCGGAATTCGGAAAATCCGGATTTTTTCGAAAGTCGGAGTTTTTCTCAATTCCGGAATTTTCTAAATTCCGGATTCTTTCCGAGTTCCGAAATTCTTCTGAATTCCGGAGTATAACTGAATTTCATAATTTTGCGAAATCCGGAAAGTGAAAGTTCCGGTTCCGAAAAATGAATTTATTTTGGTTAATATGAATCGTGGCGGAAATAAGTCTTTGACCAGGTAATGGCGACTGCTTTGAAAGAAATGGGGAGTATGAGAATTCAATCTGTCATATTTGTAGTTTCGTGTGGAGGAAGAACGAACTTGTGAACCAGTGGTTTAAGAAAAACTCAAGTTATTAATGTAAACTTTGCCGACTTCATAAAAGAAATACGAAAGACATTTTGAATCGAAAAATATAACATACAAGTTTGCAAGCGGAGACAAAGAAACCTAACGTAACCAGACTAAAGACGGATCGTTTACCGCGTAGCGATCGCGGTTCAGTGGTCAAGGTGCTTCTGCGAATGCACGTTGCAATTTTTTTTCTTACTTTAGAATTTTTGATGGCGATTGATCAGCGATAACATACGTTTTATTATATTCAGATATTTGAATACTCGGATGTTTCAATACTTGAACTATCAAATCTTCAGGAATAATAATAGTAATAATAATAATTATTATTATTTCGTAGAAGATTAAAAGCTAGAAGCTAAATTATCGCTCAGGTCATACCATTACAAGGAGAAACGTGACATTTGGAAAGAATATTTCGGTTTGGTTTAATGTTGCTCACGAGAAGAGGAGTTTCTTATCTCGTTTCTAAAACAAATAAAATAACATGAGAATTAACATTTTACATTCGAGACGGGTCAGGGCTAAATCAAAATTTTCGTCTCTCTTTGGAGATGAGAATCGAGACGAGACGAAAAGTATCGTAAACATTTCCCGTCTTGTCTCGATTCTCGAAATAGTGTATGTCCATTCTTTAAGTAACAATTGCTCTGTAGACTGAATCTCATAGGCTATTTCGTTACATTGTATTTCAGAGCTCATTGAATTATGCTCTGTGTAGGTATTTTTGTAGCAAAGCTTTTATATTTACCTCTGCATATTCTAAAAATTAGTTTATTATATGCCTTACTGTCGCGTGATATTCAGTTATATTTATTACAGTTATTTTCCTGAAAACATACTTTCTACATGAAACTTCAATGAAAGGTTCTAGTTTAAAATGTTGGTAGTTGCAGAGGTGTGTCTTGAAGGTACGGAACCCTTTCCCCGAAATCTCTACTTTTAAGTAAGTTTTGCCAAATTTCAGGGCAAGTTTAAAACTTTTATTATTATTATTATTATTATTATTATTATTATTATTATTATTATTATTATTATTATTATTATTATTATATCAACTCCATGTATAATCTTTAAAAGATATACGGTTTGTATCTGAATAGTAAAAGCTAATTGACTGTCGATCTCGGTCGTCTGGAAGTCTTCAGGAGGCAAGGACATCGGTCACGTTCTGGGTTTGAGTTCCGAAGGGGCAAGTATTCGGGCTCGAGCAAAAAATTGTTAAAAGTTATAGGCTTCATCCAAACATATTCAAAACAGCTGGGACCGGGTTTGGGCTTCTCAACGGCTCGAGCGGCTCGGCTTACAGCTCATTCAATATCGAACCGAATCGAGAAGTGAGCCGAGCCAACAGCTCACCACACCGAGCCGATTTGAGCCATCGGCTTAGTTGAGCTGAGTCGAAACGTGCTGATGAACTACTTTCAACTTAGCTGGCTCGAACCGGTTCACATGAGCCGAGTAGGTGACCCATCCCAACCGAGAAAGCTCGAGCCATCGGCTCAATTGAGCTGAGTCGATGGCTTGTTCCAACTAAGCCGGCTCGGGTCATCGGCTCATCCCAACCGAGCCGACTCGAGCTGTTCGCTCAGTTGATACGAGCCGAGCCGGTTGATATCACTACCCGAGTTGGTCTTCTGCTTGGGCTCAAGAATTCGACCGTGCAGATCTCAGCCTTGATTTTAAGAACTACAGTATATACTTACTAGCATATATTACCCGCTTCGCTGGGTTGAAATGAAAATTTAAATGCACAACTCCATATCTCATGTGTTTAATACCCGTGAAATATGCTTGCAGTAAATGTTAACATTATATCGCCTGTCATTTATGTTAACCCGCCGAGTGACACGGTCATGCGGGTTGCATATAAATACGTTTATTTTTACCTATTATGAACTAACAAAGGATTTGTACGTTATGGACACTTGAATGGTCAATTATCTCAAGACACTGGTAATTAAAAATTAAAGTGATATGATAAAAACCATCTAGGGTCCAAATCCTAATAACCCCCCAAAAATGAAAGAAATTGGTTCAGCCGTATTAGCGTGATGAGGGAACAAAGGATTTGTACGTTCTCTTTTATATATAAGATATTGGTGATTACGACATTTGAGGCTGTCTCGTAATAATAATAATAATAATAATAATAATAATAATAATAATAATAATAATAATAATAATAATAATAAACTCTTGTCTTCTCGTTATCTAGACGAGACGAGATACACTAAAATTGCCCCACGAGATGCACTAAAATTACGAGATGAGACGCACCTCTGTCGTGAGCAACACTAAAAGTATTCCACATTACTGCTTACATTTCTCATGGCTTTTGCTTTCCAGTCTGATCAGGCCAATATTTCAAAACGAGTTAAAACGAGCTGAACGAGCGAGCGAGCCATTATCAAACTCAACTCAACTCGAAACTCGACCTCGAAAACAGCGCCTTGGCTCGGAACTCAATTCAAGAAAATTACCTTTGACTCGACTCAAATTGTACTCGAGCCGAATTGAATTTTGGCTCGACTTGTGCTCATCCCTATTCGTGTTTGTATTTTATGTTTCCACTTCAACAATGTCTACTCTTTTTTCTCCTTTTACCTGCTGTTTCTGGATTTCTCTTTCGGTGTCGTCCTTTATTTACACCGTGCACTATTCTTATTCCCAGCTTGTGACCCGCTTCAATGTCTTATTCAGTTTAGGCTTTTCTCCTTACATTGACTTGACATGTGATTGATTTAATTCTCACTTTCCGCGCACGACCGATGAAAATGATTTATTATTATTATTATTATTATTATTATTATTATTATTATTATTATTATTATACTATTGAACTTGCACGGCGAAATTACTGTATAATACGATATCATTTCTGTAATTTTATTCCATTGTATGTTTATTAATGGGCACTAAATTGCCTCCAGATCAACGAATAAATTAACTACGGCATGCACTTTGGTGGAAATATCATTACAATAAGATTATTGGTTCGTTCCAAACATGTTCATGTAATGATATTTCCACTAAAGTGCATGCCGTAGTTAATTTATTCGTTGATCTGGAGACAATTTAGTGCCCATTAATAAATTAAATAACATACAATGGAATAAAATTACTGAAATGATATCGTATTATAAAGTAATTTCGCCGTGCAAGTTCAATAGTATAATAATAATAATAATAATAATAATAATAATAATAATAATAATAATAATAATAATAAATAAAACATTTTCATCGGTCGTGCGCGGAAAGTGAGAATTAAATCAATCACATGTCAAGTCAATGTAAGGAGAAAAGCCTAAACTGAATAAGACATTGAAGCGGGTCACAAGCTGGGAATAAGAATAGTGCATGGTGTTAATAAAGGACGACACCGACAGAGAAATCCAGAAACAATAGGTAAACGAAGAAAAAAAAGAGTAGAAATTGTTGAAGTGGAAACAAAATACAAATACGAATAGGGATGAGCAGGAGTCGAGCCAAAATTCGACTCGACTCGAGTTCAATCCGAGTCGAGTCAAAGGTATTTTTCTTGAGTTGAGTTCCAAGCCAAGGCGCTGTTTTCGAGGTCGAAATTCGAGTTGAGTCGAGTTTTATAATGGCTCTCTCGCTCGTTCAGCTCGTTTTAACTCGTTTTGAAATAATGGCCTGATTAGACTGGAAACCGAAAGCCATGAGAAATGTAGGCAGTAATGTGGGATACTTTTAGTGTTGCTCACGGCAAGGGTGCGTCTCCTCTCGTAATTTTGGTGCATCTCGTGGGGCAATTTTAGTGTATCTCGTCTCGTCTAGACAACGAGAAGACAAGAGTTTTTTTATTATTATTACGAGACAGCCTCAAATGTCGTAATCACCAGAATAAGTATATACTGTAGTTCTTAAAATTAAGGCTGAGACCTGCACGGTCGAATTCTTGAGCCCAAGCAGAAGACCAACTCGGGTAGTGATATCAACCGGCTCGGCTCGTATCAACTGAGCGAAGTTGTTGTATTACTATACATCTGCTTCCGCCCCTGTCAAATCTGGTCGATCTCGTTGACGCGACATATTTGCTTTTTTATACCCCTTTCTTCGTTTACTGAACAAAACAGTAACTATTCTGAAATATACTACTGCGCATGCCTCGTAGATAAATATTTCTGATGCCAATAGTTTCCGTTTTGTCCAAGGAATGTTCTTTTTCTTATTCCCAGCATGACCCTTTTATTACATTATATGAAGAGCATGTAGGTCTAAATACCTCATGTATTACATATAATGTAGGTTTTACTCTTCCAGCAAAGAAGAAACATGTGATCATAGTATACAACCCACAGAAGTGATAGCTGGCAATACAGTGGTTGTAATCCCTAACGACACAGGGAAAGAGTGGTGCCCGTCCCGCTGGTCTAGTCGCTAGCACGTGCGCCTTTGGTGTATGGAGTTCCGGGTTCGATTCCCGGCGGTAGAGCATCTATGATTTTTTCCTGTTCTCGATGTTTCTGTGTTCGTGTCACTGTCGTTATAAGTTATTAGAAAAAGCAAGTTAAACGAGTGAAGCAAGTAAAATTAGCAATAAGTAAGTTACTGAAACACGTTCAGTGAGTCAGTTAAAAAAAAAAGTGGACAGAGCACTGGCTTTTCGCGCCGTCCATGCGAGTTCGAATCAATCTCGGCTTGATTTTTTATCCATTTGAGAGAAAATATTGCTTCTTTACGCTACAGGTAGTCCACTCTTTTCGTATTTTTCGCTGTCGTTCACAGTTAAAGTAACTGACTATTATTCTTTCTACGAATGATGGATCTTCTCTTTGGCTTCATGTCAAACACGCACACGTAATGAAAAGACGCTGTCGATAATAATATAATAATAATAATAATATGAAATATTAGCAGCTAACTCGTGTGTGTATTTCGACAACATAATTTTATATTATTATGTGGAAATAAGTAAGGCTGGCTGCCCCCCCCCCTATTTTTTCGATGCGCTTTATGGGTTCACGGTGTCCAAAGTTGGTCCCATCCCAGTATCACCTCTCGATATAAGTTATTGACACTGCCTAAAGAGGGCTCTGCCGTGGCCCCAAGAGTACCCACGACAATGACTCTTCGTTCCTTTTGCATTGAAATCGCTTACTTTTCTGAGTACTATGAGTGCATACTGTCCAACGTTGCTCCCATCGCTCTACAGTTTCCCGTTCTCTCGATATAAATTGCTAATATTTTGTTTGTAAGGGAGATATGGCGTTACAATCATTACGTTTGAAGAAGAATTGATAAAGATATTACCTTGCCACAAACAACACCTATTATTATTATTATTATTATTATTATTATTATTATTATTATTATTATTATTATTTTACTTACCACTAATGTTGCCTACCTTTATTTGCAATGCAATGTGTTACTGAAAAGCAAATCAAATAACATTCCTCGCCATTCAGGCTCCCGAACTCGAAATACATGATTTACAGTTCTCTGTGTTAGAGGAATGCACATTTATTATATTATTCTTTCAAATAACACGTTTCACAAGTTACTTCACTTTCAATGTGTAATTTCATATCATCACTAACAATCATCTTGTTCCGATAGGAAAATAACCCCCTCCTGCAAAAAAAAAAAAAAAAAAAAAAAAGCCTGACCGTAGCGAAAGGGCGTGAACCTTCTTTAGGCGATTAATCGGGGCCAATATTTCAATAAGTTTCTGCACACAAATATTTCAGTAAAAGAGGAAAATTTATTCAAACTTTCTGAATACCTATTTATGGGCGAAATTTGGTTCCCTTGGAACTTTTTAAGTTTGAAGGGCCACCATTTTGAACATTTTCATCTGATTATTCTGGTTAACGAACTCATCAAGATATTTCAACAATTAATGTTTGTGCCAAGTTTCGTCTCAATCCGCTGAAAATTAGGGTGGTTATGGCATTCACAAATAGCGTTATATATATACAAATAGATAGATAAATAGACACACAGAGGGAGAGAGAAAAAGAGTTTTTCTCCCTTCTCGCACCTGTGGTGCGTCAGAGCTAAACCGGGCCCCTTTGCAAAACGTATTGACGAGCCTAACCTAAACACAAGCCCAACCTAAACACGAGCTTGCTAACGTAGAAACGTGGTCGGGAGGTGTAAGGCATGTAGAAATTGTATTTTTAGTAACCATGAGTATGGTCGACTTCCATGTTTTTCCTTTTACTTTTTGCAGCTACTTCGGAACGTTCAATTTTTATTCTTTACTAATTGCAAATGGCGTTTACATTCAAAATATGAGGAATTTTGGTGGCATTTGTTCGGATATTCTTCTCTTTCGAAATGAAGACAAGAACAAAAGCAATACGCAAAGACAAAATGTATTATCAGTACTAAACATTACCAATAATAATTGCTACGAAAAACTAAATACGACCTCTTTTACCATCTCTCATGAGTTGTATGTATTATTAACAAAAATTTTTAAAAATGTCCTTGCTGAGGATTCGAACTTGCGTCCTTTGCATTTGTAAGCCAGCACCTTAACAACTACACCAAGACCATGGCATGGTGATCGTTTAGTTGTCGGCGTATTTGTTATATTTGTGTTTTATGTTCCCACTTCGACAATTTTTACTCTTTTTTTGTAAGTTTAACAGCTGTTTCTGGCTTTCTCTTTCGGTGTCGTCCTTTATTTACACTATGCACTATTCGTATTCACAGCTTGTGTCCCTCTGCAATGTCTTATTCAGATTAAGCTTTTCTTTTTGCCCCTCAGTAAACATTTGATTGATTTAATTCTCATACTCTCCACGGATGGAGCGCAGGAATGCCAGACTCGAAAAATAAGTGTACATTTACTTTCCTGACAGATCATACAGTAAGAGACACTTCTGGATGGTACAGCCATATGGAGATTTACGGCAAGAGTGCTCCACCAGTTGAGTCCAAAGTATTTGCTGAAAGTATTGCAACCGAATTAACTTTAAAAGAAGGCGGGTGGCATAATCGCCAGGCAATGAAAATTCCCGTACGCTCGGGTGAAATTCCCACTACCGTCTACAGCATCATTTCTCCAAAATAAAATGAATCTTATATGTGTGTTATGCCAAATATACTATTCGATATTCGTCCTATTCGCGAAGATAAAGTGCAACAACAAATAAAAGCCCAATCCTGTTGCTGTTGGAATGAACTCTCTTTAAGTCGTTTGATCTGAAATGACTTTACAGAACCTAAATAAATATTCTGTCACTTCAGGGGGGAGGTAGGAAGAGCAAAATCTCCCCTTCTACTGTATTAAAACATATGCTTTCAATCAAATGCTTAGCGAGAGTGAACCCATTGGTATAGCGCTTTTATGATTTGAAATCTTCCTCCCAAGCCATCTTTTGTCATAACTGACAACATAGGAGAACGGGAGATGCAAATATGATGAAGGAGAAATACACTCACATGTGCAAATTCAGAATTGGAGACAAAATGATCGGATAGCATCCATATTTTGTCGAAAATTTTGATTTTGTAAGTAGACATTTAAAAGCTCACCCGAACTTGAGAGCATCCCATTACCAATTGATGAATTAAAGTGGAGAACTCAGTTGAGAGCATCAGATGATTACGGAGGGAGAGAAACATCTTAAGATATGGGGAACGAACAATGGAAAAAAATACCAACTTGCCTCGACCGGACTCGAACCCTAAACCCCATGATTACGAAGCCACGCCTTTGCTCACTCATCCACGGAGCCACACAGAGTCGTACGGTCATACGTCAGGAGAAGCGTTCGTTATGACCAGTGATTTATTTGTAGGGGGAAGCTAGGGAAATTCCCCGTCTCTAGTTTTTCTTTCCTTGGCACTAACTTAATTACTGTTGTCCCAGCCTGAGAAGAATATTTTCCACCACTCTAGAAAATTTCCTAACAATTTGCATACATTTTAAGCAACACAAAACATTTATTCATCGCTGTTCTGCATAATTATACTTACACAAAGGAATTATTTTCAATTCTATGAATTTCCGTACCAAGTAAACAGAAGTACTGAGTATCAAATTCTATATCTCGCGAATAGTTTTGCAGAAACACAGAAAATACCTAAGCTAAATTTTCTATTGGGAACAGGGAGAAGCACACACGCGGAGCTTAGGAAGCAGATTGTGCCCATAAGATTTGTTTTGGTCAGTAAGGGACATAAATTTACATTCAAATGGCAAAATCACACGTTTAATTATGCTATAATTTTACTTTTAAGAACTCCAAATGCGTAGAACGAAGGCATTCTTTTTTGCTTGGAAGAATAAAATTATGGCTGAGGGTACTACACATTCCTTGCTACCGTATCGCGATTTAATCTAAAAGTTTTAAAAGTTTTTAAAGCTCAATCCCTAACCAAATTGATAACTGCATGATCTATCTCTTTGCAGTTCACTTAAAACACTATAGAAATATCGTAAAACTTAATAAAAGGAAAAAAAGTTCTTTCACAGCGTGAAGCTTACGATTATTCCCATATACTTATAGCCTAGGTAATTCGTGTATCTTCTTTCGTAGCTCATTGGATCCGTATAGAATTCCCATTCCCGCGACCCGTGTTCGAATCTTCGCGTCGCTGTTTTTTATTTTTATTTTTATTTTATTATTGATCAGATAGGACTCCAGTAGAAAGAAACATATGGTTACAGTTCAAGGTGTGATTCGATATTCTGCAAGTATTTATTTATTTTATTTTCTTGTCAAGCGAAAAATTGAAGTAGAATTTTACATGCGTAAAACTTCTAAATTTGACTGTTAATAAGAACTATGAATAAGATTACAGCTCAAAATAAATTGAATTCTCTTCAATTGTAGTCCATAATTAGCTATGGTCAAGGAAATGGATTTAAGCTGTTTTGTGTGTGATCAGCACATTGACTTCGATCATCCCTATTTCTGGAACTAAATATCACTAATTTTGTTTTTTTCGTTTATATATAAAATTCTCATCCTTTAGTCCTTAACAAAACAGAGATTATTGTTCAAACTGTCACTATGGGATTACATTTCATTATATAAAAAAAATTAAAGTAACTAACTATATATATATATATATATATATACTTAAAAATATCGAAAATAATATGACAAATATTATGAACAATTTTATAATAGAACTAAGCAATGTTTTATAATACACTAAACTGAATGAAATACAGGATATTTGAAGTTAGCGATAATATTGCCAGTAGATTCTGAAATACAAGTTTCTTGAACAGATAGGGACACTTCACCTTGAAATATACACCTTGAATTTGATTCTCGATAGAATCTGAAATATGTTAAGAACTTTAAACCTTGAATAACGCAACACAAGTTTGAATCCCATGGTTGTAATTGTGTCTTTACAAACTCACTCTTTTTATATAAATCAACCAATCTAAAGCCGGATCTTTATTCAAAAAGTATTTTCTCCTTTACGTATATTTCAGGGAGAATATTTAACGTCAACTTTTTACTAGCAAATGTAGCAACTGATCAAATTAAATAATGCTAAAAATAGCCTACTTCGCTTGCTAGAACTTATCTTTGGTAGAAGTTCATACATCAAATCTTTTTTTTTTTTTTGGTGTTTCTTGTTTTTTTGTTGTTTCTTAGGTTTCTGAATACTTCGGAAGATTTTAACAGAATCCTTGTAATTATACATTTATGTTTGCTCTCTTTGATATGAAAAAAATATTTCTTATGAAGAAAATGGTCTGCAAAGCTCTTTGTAGAATGTCTGTTATTAGTTGTAGTAGTTAGTTTTACTTTAGCGTCCCATTCAGCAGCGAGGCTATATGAGACATGGACTTACAGCTTAACGTGGGATCCGAAACCATAGGCTTCTACTGAGAATCGAGCTCCGTTTTTAGGGAAAAAAATCTAACCACAGTCAGTTCCTACCCGTTGGGGTTAGAACATACCCTATTATTATACTGGTATTTGGAAGCAGTGATAATTGGTTACGGATTTCTTGACCTGGAAGCAATCACACTCGTGTCCCGGCAAGACAGGAACAGACCTGGGGACGACGACACGTCGTGATACGCACGATGAAATTGTATGATACTGTTAAATATTAAAGTTAATGCATCATTTTTATATCAATAGATAAATAAAAAAGACAGTAACAATGCTATTAACGTATATCTACATAGTATATAAATTAAAAATACGTTGTCTATTATAGCGAAAAATGGCTGAACCGTTTGAAATGAATTTTATTGACATAGTTAACCTCTAGCTTGGACTAGGTTATTGAGATCTTGCTTGGGAGAGTACTCCCGGTAGTAGTAACTAAATACACGATTCTGATTGATTGGCGTTATCCATATCTTGCTACGTAGCCTATACCTATGTATATAACAGAAATCATACGCTTGTTGCTATCGGTCCTCGTGGCCGTGTGCGCTAGCGTTGTAAGCTGGTAACAAAAATTGCTTTTGGCGTGAGTTCAAACCCGGCCGAAGGAAATTTATCTATTTTTTTTAAATCGTTCATAACACTTTTTTTCAATAAAATATGATGAAAAAGTACTCAAAAAGGAGATTTGCTTACTTTTGGGGAGATAAGTAGTAGTAGTAGTAGTAGTACAGCAGAAGCGGATATATATATATATATATATATATATATATATATATATATATATATATATATATATATATATATATGTATACATAACTTTCCATGAAATCATGAAAATAAAAAAATGACTTCCAACTCTATTCAGAAAGTAGGTATATTGGCACGTGTCGAACCGAGTTGTTTGCTACGCGACGTTATGCCTTCAGGCAAACTTCTGGCTATCGACTAGGTAAGTCTTATGGGCCACTATGAAGAAAGAAAGAAAGAAAGAAAGAAAAAAAAAGGTATGCTTGTTTCATGGGGAGAACAAAATATAATAGTCTATCTGCTCCTTGAAATTAAGTGTTTGAAACCAATGCTGTTATGAATATCCATTTTTCTAATTTCCTTAGGAGACTAAAGAGAAACGTTAATTCTCCTATATATGAAAGAAAAATATATATCTCATATATCACACAGATAACGAAATAAAATAGCATATTTATCTACGCCTTGGCGTTAAGTGCTTTAAAATTGTTCAGAATATTTTCTTTATTCCCATAATAAAAAGAAAAAATGAGAATTGTTAATTCCCATAGAAGAAGAAAGAAAAATATAATTATATTTATTAAACAAAAAGAATAAAATATATTAAAATATATTAAAATAAAATATATTAAATAAAATATATTAAAATAAAATATGACTAAACTATGTAAAACATTTACTCCGAATAGTCTCTGCAAGTAATTTGTAGAAAATTGTCAGAAATAATGAGCATAAACTATCAGGTCTAGTTCTAAAAGTGTAGCAAGTGATAGTTCTAAACTCAAGTAGAATATTCACTCTGCTTCATTTAAATAATAGACATTTTACAAAAATAATGATCTTTTGGCTGTATCGTAAATATTTTAGTAAATAAATAAATAAAATACATATGTATAATTTAATCATCGCAACTGATAACTGATTCTGTGGGTGAAGATAATGAATATTACTACAAACTGTTACAAAGGTGGGGGCCGCAGTGGCCCAGTGGAAGCCGGTGGGTGTAGCTAAGCAGGCTGTAGTGTTGTCAACGGCTCGGCTCACGACTCAGTCACCTCAACATACCGAGCCGGTTCGAGATCCATAAAAGTGATTAGATGCTAATACAATACGAAGTATATGTTCTATAAGGCTTTCCCACAATTCTACTGCTTGGGGCTGAAATCAGTCAATACTGAGGAAGTTAATTATTCGTCCCTGATTGAAAACTGTTCCGCGAAGACATCTTTCAACAAATCCCATTTTTATGGAACATAGTGAAATTGATCAAAGACAAGCGCTACAATTCGAGTTAACTGACATTTGTGTATGTGCGGCCGTTTGCCTGTTTCACAACTATCTTTTATTGTTTTGGTTTCATTTTAATGAAAATTGGCTTATGGTTTCAACTAATAATCCTATTGTTTGGGATTTAACTCTATCAAGAATAAGGGGTGAAAGCTAAAACACACCCTTTGCACATACACATATATAACAATTTTGTGTTATAGGCAAAACAACTGAAGATCATTTGATTAGACAAAACAGGCTATTTTTACTTTAGGCCATCCGCATCATTCGAATTTGTTGCGGGTGAAATTGGCAATGGATAAGCGCGTAAAAGGGACCAAGTTCCTCTGAACTTCGAAACTTGGTTATTTAAATGTTATAATAAAATATGTTTAAAAATAACTACCACCATATTGAGTCAATTTGATTCAATATGGCGTATATTTTCTTTGGGGCTTCTCGATCATCCCTATTAAACGAAGTCAATTGGGGTCAAGAGAAAAACGAAATTAACTTTTTCAGTTTTACGTCCAAAGATTATGCCCTGTAGACTAAGGGAGACGATGATTGAGGGATGTGAATTATGATGGTAGACTTGATGGAATGATAATGTGGGAGGAAACGGAAGTACGCCGGCTATCAAGAATTAGAGGTTGAATTACTTTACCCTGCCGTTTAAAAAAGATCCAGTATAACTTCTGTAAAAAATGTTTAATTTTTAAAGAATATGGTGCGAGTGTAATTTGGAGTTTATGAACAAGCCACACTTTTAGGGGTAAAATCAGTCAAGAATGACCAATCGCCCCCTCCCAATCATGTTCCTTTACAAAATTCCAAATTTGTTTTGTAGGTTCCCAATTAACTCCGCTGTTTGGAATTATAATTGGCCAATAATAAAGAAGTAAATTTCATTCCTGTTGTCATGTAACACGAAATATTTCGTGTAAATTAGTTTTGGCTCATTCCATGTCAAATGAACCAATATCAGATTTTATGGTTGCCCTTACATCATGGATTTTCTTCATATTTTGTCTGTGGGTAGATACCCATGAGAAATGACCACAGGAATATTTGCAGATTTTTATCTCTTAAACGGACCTCAGGAAAAATAAATGAAAATCTGGCATTTTCCGAGACTTCTGCCGCGGAAAAATCGACATGTAATGTTAAACATTCTGTAACTCGAAATTTGCTTTATAGTATAGAACAGAAGTAAAATTTCAAAATGGCGGCCAGATTTTCAAAATGGTGGCCATCCACGCTATAGGGCGGTTTTCGGGTTTTCGACTTGAAATTTTATGAATAGAAGCATGGGACATATACAATTTACTGTGCGTACCATTAAAGTGGAGCAATGTCAACTTTCAAAATGGCGGTCGATTTTTAAAATGGCGGCCATCTACACTCCAGGTCGTAATTTTCAGTATTTTGACTTGAAATTTTGAGAATAGAAGCAAAAGACATAAAATTTAGTGTATCTAACAATCAAGTGATCCAATGTACAGTTTCAAAATGGCGGCAAACTTTTTCAAAATGGCGGCCATCCACTCTATACGGCGCAATTTTTGAAATTCACGTGAGGCACCTGGTCCTTAGAGCCACTAGTAATAGTAACGTGGGTATGTGTGATGGGGAGTGAGTGAGCGAGAATGTCATTGCAATTGACTTCCTTCAATATTTATGATACCCTTCCGTATTCATAAAATAATGTTTCAATATATTAATTTTTGCACGTTACGCGTTCATCTCAACCAAGCCAAATGTAACCAATGTAGTAAACATTCCAACAAAATGCAACATTTCTATAGTTAATAACATGTTAATGTTAAATGTTAATAACGTGCCATAAGTCGTGTCCCTGCATTATAATTTCTTACTGACAAACCACAAAAAACACCCTTTTCATTTTTGCACTATTGAACATACATATTTAGGTGAATCTGAGGTAAAAATGTGGAGGTTGTGTTTTCAGTGATTTAGCAGATATGATTTATTTACAAAAATCACATATAAATCATATAAATTGTGTTTCAGAGTTTGTATCTCTTTTCTATGAACCACTTTTTCTGATTCAACAGTAGTTCTGAATAGTAGAGACTATTAGCTTTAATTTGACACCAGAAACACTTCAATTGGCCGAAAAATAAGGGAGTTACGTAATTTTTAACATTACGTGTCGATTTTTCCGCGGCAGAAGTCTCGGAAAATGCCAGATTTTCATTTATTTTTCCTGAGGTCCGTTTAAGAGATAAAAATCTGCAAATATTCCTGTGGTCATTTCTCATGGGTATCTACCCAAAGAAAAAATATGAAGAAAATCCATGACAAAAGGGCAAATGGCATTGGTTCATTTCACATGGAATAAGCCTTTTGTGAAACATAATGTGTTTTGTTTGAAATTAGAGGCATAAAGTTATTGTTTTGAGTTGAAGTTGGAGGGGAAAAAAGGTGAATTAATTTCATTTCGTGAAACTGTTAACAACATTTTTTCTCCAAAGTTCCAATTTTTCATGAAATAGTAGGTATGTTTTCTTTCAGGCTGTAGTTAGGTCTATTGTTTATGCTGTTACGCATGAGAGTTGGGGAAATTAAGCAATTTCAAGATTACATTTTACGATAACTTCTGTGCTTTTGTTAAACCTGATTTCATGAAGCTACTTTTATTTTTATTTATTTATTTATTTATTTATTTATTATTGAAAGTGTAAGAACTACTATTGTTGTTAGGGACTGAAACTGATGGAGAGAAAGATAATGCAAATGTAAAAGTTGAAACGAAATCCACTCGCTTCTTTAACACACAGCACAAGCAGTGGTGAAAAAAACGTTATTTTGTAAAGAAGAAATAAAATATATAATTCTAGCCCCAAATGTCTTTTGGGCATTAATTAGGAAAAAAATAAAATTAAAACTAATTTTTCTAAAAACGAAATAAAATATTTAACTTTAGCTCCAAAGGTCTCTTGAACATTAATTGGGATGAAAATAAAATCAAAGTTGAATTTGATGAAGAAAACCTAAGACATTTAATCCAGCTTCAAATGTCTTTTAGGTTAATTGAGAACAAAAATGAAATGTATAAGTTCTTTACCATTGAACAAAAGAAGAAAAGATAAATAAAAGGCAAATATTTGGAAATTAAAGAATTCTAGTATTTTGTCTAGTCACCTTCTGCTTCTATAACGTCACCCAAACGATTAGGTATACTAGCTACAAGATTCGAGAATATAGTTGGATGTTGTTGGAAATTATTCCAGAGTTCTATTACATGTGCCTCAAGAATTCCTTTGTTACGGTCTTGTCGACGTTCTTTCCATTCTTGAACCATTAACGCCCAAAGATGTTCTATGGGGTTAAGGTCTGGCGATCGAGGAAGCCATTCTAGACATATTAGCTCTGGATGATCTTCCAACCATGCTTGAGTTTGCGTCGAGATATGAACACCGCTGTTGTCTTCCATAAACACGAATTCCTCTTGTTCTGGAAATTTTTCTTGTAGAGACGGAAGCAGTGTATCCTCCAGTACTTGGATATAAGTCGCACTAGTCATTCGTCCAGGAACAGGAATAATCTCGCGCGGACCTTCAGCTGTCATAGAGCCCCAAAAATGAGCTGAAACTCGTCTTGAATGTTCGGTGCGAATGACATGTTGTGGAAGTATCGTGTCCCGCGTGGCCTGTATAATATCATTCTCGGTTGCAGATCAGAGAGGAACACCTTCTCATCAGACCAGATGACGAGATCCCAATAGGCTTGTGGAAGACTCATGTTCTTCTTAGCCCATTCTGAACGCCTTTCCTTGTGGTAATCTGTCAAAATAGTTCTCATAGCTGGTTGTGCGTGATGGAGTCCAGCCGCAGTAAACCGTTGCCTTACTGTCTTATGTGAACATCCTAGTTCAACAGCTTTGTCTCTCAACACAGACACTACTTTAGTTCTAGGCACTTTTGCTGACACTAGAATCACAAACGAAATACTCCACAGGATGTATGAATGTGAAGGCGTGTAATAAGGATCAGAGTAATATTATGGGTTGATTTATTTATTGATGCATGTTCATTGTGGGTATTATTAATTTTATTTTTGTAAAGAAGCAAGTTACTACCCGCAAATATAAATATAACTCTAACTAAACTCTTTTTCTATTTTTGAGAAAATAATATGACGAGTGTGGATCTTTTTATTTGTTTTTGGGTGTGAGACTGTTGACCAGGGTAAAAGAAATCATGATTTTTTTTTAAAAAAAAATATCATTTTTGTTGATTTTTTAAAATTTAAATCGATTTTTTTATTTATATCAAAACTTTCTCCTCGTATAATACAAGTCGCGAACTACAGAAAAGACATTAGAAATTAGTATTAAATGTTAATTATGTCATTTAGGTGGAAGTATTGGGATTTAATTTTGAACTAATCCCCAATCGTTTACCTATTTCAATCCCAAACAATGTGTCTCAAGCATTAAGGAAAAAAACTTACAGCAACGTTTATCAATATGACACTTTTCTTTTCGCAAAAGTTACTGATGTTTGGCAGGGCCATATTAAAAAAAAAAAAAAAAAAACGAAACTAGCTAGCCGCACGAAATAATATAAAGTCCATAAATTTCGCCTAAAATTAACTAACTCTATGGCGTATGGAACCCATAGGATCAATTCCACGTTCACAAAAGCTTTCCCTGACTTCTATCCTTAGCCAACTGGATCCATTTTCTACTTTGTATTCCTATATCTGCGAAATCCATCTAAAAGTTGTCCTCCCATCTGCGCCTAGGTCTTCTTAATGGTCGTTTTCCGATTGGTCTTCCAGTTAAGACTTTGAAAGCGTTCCTACTTTTTTCCATCCTGGCTACATGACCTGCCCACCTGAGTCTCCTAGACTTGATGACCCTAACAATGTTTGGTAAACCGTAAAATTATGTAGTTCCTCGTTATGAAGTTTCCACCATTCCCGTTCCTTTTAGGTCCGAATATTCGTCTGAGGATCTTGTTCTCCAATACTTTCAGTCTCTGCTCTTCCCTCATAGCAAGCGACCATGTTTCGCAACCATACAGAGCAACAGGCATGATTATCGTTTTATATATTTTAAGCTTCAAATTTCTCGACAGAATTTGCGACGACAAGAGATTTTGAACTAAATAATAACACGAATTCCCTGCTTTTAGTCGACATTTAATTTCTTCGTGAATATCGTTTTCGTCTGTTAATATTGATCTTAGATATTTGAAAGTATTCACTTTATCAAAAGAATTATTATTTTTTTAACGCATCCAAAATTTGCCGTATTACGATCCCGAATAACTTCTATGTATTTAGTACATAAATTTCGCCTGAAGTTTTAAACTCTATTATTATTTTTTTTTTTCGCAGAGGGGATCGAGCTTTCCTAAATACGACCCTATTACCTGAAAACAAACAAATAGGCGTGGGCACAAAAGAACTTTCGTCTTAAATTTTCATGATGATTTCTCCGTTGGAATAGTTTTAACGATTTAAAAACCCTATGTTACAAAGAGAAGAAAGCAGGGTTTACCCGTTACCCGTTCAAAACGGGATTTTCTCTAATCATCCTCTGCATGATACTCGTTTTCATATTGTGCTTACATAATTTGAGTCTCATTGTATTTTCTTATTATCTTCCATAATCGAAATAACAGAACAGAAACGGGATTTTACTTATTTTCACTTTAATTTATTTCGGATTTTGATTTAAACCAACGACTTTTATTTAAAAAATCAAGTGAATTAAATCTTGATTAAATTCGTGATTTAAATCAGACTGATTTAAATCAATCCACCCTGCTGTTCACCCATTGAAAATTCCTTCAGTAGTAAGCAACTACTTATTCAATGAATCATCACTAAACGCTAGAGGCAAAGAAAGGCAAAGCAATATCGCCTGAAGGTCGTTTGAAATGCGTGTCTTGTCTTTGGTTTACCTGTGAAGTGAAGCATTTTGCTTCTTCTACTAAGTTCTGACACATTCTGTCAATGAAATATTGGTCTGTTTGTGAAAACAAAGAGAGGAAAGAAAAAAATATGAGCTATCCGCGTCAGTCTATTAGATCTTTAAGCATGTTGGAAAAATAAACCATGTCCTGTATTTAACCAAAATATGGTTAATAAACTAGCGTTATTATCATTAAAGGCCGTATGCGTCCTGGAACCTTGTATTATACCTGGAAAAGTTCGTGTCAGATCCAGAGGAAATGTAACATTTTATAATTATGCAACGATAAATGAAAAAATGGACGTACGCTCTGTCTTAGTGTTCGATGCGGAAGACCTGGGTTCGATTTCCAGTGTGAGTTTATCTGGTTTGGGACAACACGTTAGGCTGTAGGCCCATGTCTCATATAGTCTCGGTGCTACAAATTAAGTTAAAATTCTAACCATTCAACCCATCAGTCTTAGAGCTCATAGTATTATGAGAAAGTGATTGGTGTGATCCGTGATGCGTTGCAATTAAAAAAGCCACAATGAGAATCACAATGCTGGATATAAAAGTTCATTTCTCGCTGAAGCATCGTGACTTATAATTAAATTTCAGATTTTTAGCTTCTAAGAATTGGGCCTATGGGTCCCTAATATAAGCTTGGCTAAGTAGTTAATAGGGATGCGCACGAGTCGAGTCGAGACAGAATTTTCCTGAGAACATTAGAGTCGAGACACAGCTCTTCCAATAGAAAAATATACGTTTTTCGAGTCGAGATATCACTTTTACAGCACATTTTCGAGACGAGACAGCTTCAAATCTTGTCTCATGCGCATCTCTAATAGTTAAATATATTCTAAAACTCATGAAATAGAATCAACAATTAATTTAAAATTATTGACTGAGTATAAATGTAAACCCAGAGTTTAAAAATAAATATGTAAAAATGATTAGACACATAGTTGCATTCGTCTGGATATTCAAAGCACGTTTTCACTGTTCACATCAGTTTAAAAATTATCAACCAACTAATTACAATTTCCATTCTCCACACGAGAAGAATAAGTGTACGAAAATGTTATTTGGAAAATATTTAAACCCCTTTCATCTCCCAGAAAAACAGCTAATGATAAAAGCTATCCCAGTCAATCCACGTGTTAACTACGTATGTTCAAAATTCATTGTAAACAGTTAAATTACTTCCTTGCTTTGACCATTTAATTAGGATCGTGTAGCAATAACCCTCGTTCCCCACTCCGTACATTCTACAAGACAAGTTTTACTGGCTCGCTTGATTGAATTTTGACAATCCCTTAAAATCAAATAACTTATATTTTCTTCTGTTACTCTCAAGCGCTTATACTCTTACAGACCTTGCAGTTATCTTTCAGTGCAATGTTTTGACACACACAGACGCACTCATCAAACAAGAAAGGCAAATATAAATTTAGTGAGAAGAGAAAGCAGAATCGTGTTGTTATAATTCCATTTAAAAATTAAATGAACATTAATGAAAAATTAGTTTCACGTTCCACGATAAAGTCCTTTAGGCTAAAGGAGACGAATCATCAACGAAACTAATGTTTCTTGAAGTAAAGTTTTAATGATCTCCTAACGAAAATCGAATCCCAGACTACACGAACCACAGGCGCACACGCTACCCACTAGATCAATAGGAACGGTTAGGGCTTCTTTAACTGTGTCGTAGACACTTTCATTTCCATCGTCTCCAGGTTTGTTAGGTCATACCGGATCCAGGTAATGAAATTCTTATCTAGTTTCATTACTGTTTCCCAATAACAAATTAATTTCATTTTTCTCTTGACCCCAATTGACTTCGTTTAATAGGGATGATCCAGAAGCCCCAAAGAAAATATACGCCATATTGAATCAAATTGACTCAATATGGTGGAAGTTATTTTTAAACATATTTTATTATAATATTTAAATAACCAAGTTTCGAAGTTCAGAGGAACTTGGTCCCTTTTAAGCATACCTTTTTCTTTCTTTCTTTCTTCATAGTGGCCCTTAAGACTTACCTAGTCGATAGCCAGAAGTTTGCCTGAAGGCATAACGTCGCGTAGCAAACAACTTGGTTCGACACGTGCCAATATACCTACTTTCTGAATAGAGTTGGAAGTCATTTTTTTTATTTTCATGATTTCATGGAAAGTTATATATATATATATATATATATATATATATATATATATATATATATATATATATATATATATATATATCGGGTGTTTGTGCAGAGGGTGTTAAGTCAAAAAATACACTTTTTGGGAAAATTGATTTGAAAGTTTAAAAAATCGTGCTAAATCGGGATGTCGAGTAAACACTATTTTAATATAAGATTTATGAAGAGACATATGTGTACAAACAGTGTGTATTATATCGCTAATGTCATGTAATACGTTTTATGCTTATAAGAGAACAAAAATATACCATTTGAAAAATTCTTACTTATCCCGTTTTGCACTTTTGAAAATCAGACTTACCCCTACACCATATTATACAAACACGCACTTTCTATCTGCCTTACACACTTACATTTTTGTATCAAACTAAAAAAAAATATTTGAAGTTACAGTTCTTCAGGCTCTGAAACGTTCCCCATTGTGTCCGGCAAGACATTACGTGCAGTTTTCGCTGTTGTCAGAGATTTGTAAAAATCGTGAAATACATTTGACACAAATGGCAGAAGATCAAGAAGATCTTTCTTCTTTTCGGTGGTTATGGGTACTGGCCCATCATATATAAAAGTTGGAGTCAGAGTAGAGCTCCTTCCTCTTTTCCTGAAACTAACTTGCTTGAAGTCTTCCTCTTCATTTAAGTTAGTTTTATAATACATTATTCCCAAATTCTTCTTTTCGTAATGAAGCCACTTCATATCCCGCCACGTTATCTTGCAACCACTTTCATCAACTGTACGGAGTTGGAGGGGGCCCTTAAGAAGAGAAGAGAAGTTCAAAAATTCTTCGTGGGACATTTCTTTCACAACAAACTGCTTACTCTTTCCAGCCTGTCTGATAAGTTGCGCCCAATCATGAGGGTGGTCAATACTACCGTTGAATTTCTTCTTTTTCTTTTCTATTAAGCTGTGATCCATGTCGCTCTCCATATGAATATGTCCTGGTAGGAGAAACTTATGGTCGATAACTTCTAAATGGGGAGAATTTTGCAAAGCAGTCATGCACATTACTGCTACATGGCTGTTCCTGTTTTGTCCACTGCAGGTGTCGGAATACATTGTGACATGTCTGACATCCGGGTTCAAGTAGTGAAGAAGAAATTGGTACAAGCAGGAACCGACATCATTTGCCCCCTACCAGCTAAACCTTCATGCCATATGAAACAGTAACCTTGGCCATCATCACAATCGTGCACTGTTAGGTTAAAAGTCCATAGTTGCCTCTTATAGAATGCTATTGAATTTTTAATCAAAGGTGTCGGTAGGCATTGTTGCATGTCAAAAGTTACGGTTTTCTTTCCTGGATTGTGTTTGGATAGTTCCTTGTCTCTAGCTTTAGCCTGGTAGGCCAGCTCAGCTTGCCTATGATGTTCATTTAGTTGTGTTTTTGAATCTTCATCACCGGTTGCTTTTATCTGCAATGACAACCTATCGCACAATTGACATGTATCCATATGTGGTTTCTTAATTTTTAAATTCATTTTGCGAAACTCTTTTTCATAAAGGGTCCGACTCACAGGAGATCCCTTGCAGGTTCTTTTGTACTCGTCATAAAGCTCCGAAATGGTGAGATATGATGGCAAGTATCTTCTGTCTGAATCTTTCCGTGAGTAATAGCTCTCATATTTAGGAACAGCTTGTAGATGTTTACGAACTTCCTCCACTTCCTCTTCAGATTTTGCATTAGCAGGCTTTAGAGACCTGCACGGGCCGGGCCCAGCCCGAGGCCCGAAGCCCGGCCCGGCCCGCGGGCCGGGCTTGGGCGGGCCGACTCTGTTATTTCTTTGGGCCGGGCCGGGCTTGGGCGGGCCGACACTGTTATTTCTTTGGGCCGGGCCGGGCTTGGGCGGGCCGACACTGTTATTTCTTTGGGCCGGGCCGGGCTTGGGCTGGTCGACACTGATTTCTCTTCAGGTCGGGCCGGGCTGGGGACGATCAATTGCAATTCTTTAATAATTATTGACTTTCGTTAAACGATAATTGTAATAAAGCCAAACGTTGAAGAAGTGTGTCCGTGAAAAATGTCACAAAGAATGCAATAGCTATTTACAGTTTGTGTTGCTTAGAGGCTCCCTTTCACTATAGAGGATTACAGGCATTATGCGGTAAATTGATTTTCTGACCTTGACCTTCACTGAACTCAAAATATAAAAAGAAGGGGTAGGAATGTTTGCCTGTCGCTAAACAATATTGCCATCTCCACTTTATGCTAAAAATCAATTAAGTTAGATTTTTGTTACAGGGAATGGAGTTTTTGTTCTCTCGATGACAGGCAAAGTTCTAGGAGGCAATGGTACCATTTGGGAGGCAAGCGTCAGGTTGTGAACCAAAGTTTAGAAAATGTTTCTGAGGGTTAGGTCAAATTTAGTACTAAATTCTGAGAAAGATTCGGGCTCAAGCTAATTTTTTTTAATTTATCGGGCCGGGGTCGGGCCAAAAACTTTTAAAATTTATCGGGCCCGGGCCGGGCTTGGGCCAAGAATTTTTAAAAACTTATCGGGCCGGGCCGGGCCGGGCTCGGGCCGAAAATCTCCAAAACTTTTCGGACCCGGGCTGGGCCGGGCCTAGGTACGTTCGGTCTGGATTGGGCTCGGGCCGAAAAATTCGGCCCGTGCAGGTCTCTAGCAGGCTTGTGGACATCCCTTGCATCCAGAGCAACTATGCCCGAAATACTGGATCGTTTCTTTTGAATTACGGTTTCAATAAACTTCTTTGTTTCGCCAAACATATTCATAAAGCAGCCTTTACAAACCTCTTTTCTTTCTCATTTACATCGACAAGATATGAAACTGTAATTTGACGGAAATGTTGCTTCTCCGTATCCAACTATCCAATCCTTGTTGTTTTATTATCTCCAATGTCCATTAAACTAGCTAGATAAGCAACTCTTCTATTAAAATATTCCAATATTTCCAATATTCCAGTAGTTTTCAAACAATACTTTGCAGAATTCAAGAGAACAAAAGGAACGACAGTTTTTTCTACAAACACCCAATGGCTCACATTTTCGAGCTGCAATCAGCTTGCCTGCTGATGAAATGTATTCCTTCCTGTGTTCCTACCAATTTTTCTCTCTTCCCGAAGTTTCCTGGTATCACCTTTCATTCGACGCATTGGTGAATACTCGTGCATTTGTAAACAGTTAAATCTAATAACAATTTACACAAACTTTAGTATAACTTTTATTCTATAATTTCATAGTTTTTAACTAATTAATTCTGAAGATCAGGCTCCAAAAAAAATAATTATGTAGACTGATCAGAAGGTGTGATATAGGTAGTACCATCTGTTGGTCAGCAGCAGCGTCACTATTAAAAAAGGCATAAGGTTTACGCCCGTGTGACTTACCCAATTCCGCACACAAAAAGGATTCTGCTTAGGGAAAAGGGGGTTAAGTCAATTTACATGTGACTTAGCCCACTTTGCACACACACATTTGAGACAAACTGTGAGGGTAAAGAGTGCTAAGTCAGTTCAAACTTGACTTACAACTCTTTGCACAACCGTATTCGAAATTTATTGAACTACCTCATAAAACACAAGTTACTAACTTCGGTACATATTCGAATTTGACTTAGCCTCTTATACACATGTGTAGAGAAAAAAAATCGCTTTCCAGTGATAGTAAAAACTCAAAAATGGAATTTTGTGACTTAACACCCTCTGCACAAACACCCGATATATATATATATATATCCGCTTCTGCTGTACTACTACTACCACTACTACTTATCTCCCCAAAAGTAAGCAAATCTCCTTTTTGGGTACTTTTTCATCATATTTTATTGAAAAAAGTGTTATGAACGATTTAAAAAAATAGATAAATTTCCTTCGGCCGGGTTTGAACTCACGCCAAAAGCAATTCTTGTTACCAGCCTACAACGCTAGCGCACACGACCACGAGGACCGATAGCAACAAGCGTATGATTTCTGTTATATACATAGGTATTGGCTACGTAGCAAGGTATGGATAACGCCAACCAATCAGAATCGTGTATTTAGTTACTACTACCGGGAGTACTCTCCCGAGCAAGATCTCAACAACCTAGTCCAAGCTAGAGGTTAACTATTAGGGTGGGCCGAAAAAGGCCGAAAATTTTTTTTTTTAGAAAATTAAGATTGAGTACCGTGCAAAAGTTGTATAATGTTATATTATGTTTCCTCACGAAAACAGAGCCGGATTAAAAGATATTTAACCGGGCCCCGGGTATAACGCGCCCGTAAAGAATCCGGTCAGCAGAAAAAAAAAAACCTTCATCAATCAGGCGCTTTGGGTGCGGGACATCTAAATCTTCCTTTATACAAGATCTCAGCTCAATCCTCCCCAACAACCCTTACCTTTTATTGGTTCAATCAGTGTTTCTTTCTCCTTCAACTTTCAGTAGAAAATAGCGTACAAAAATTCGGCTGCAAAAATATAACACAAACATACATACACACAAATTCTGGAAATAATAACACCAAATCCTTGATTTTATTGTTTTTATTATATTCCAAAAGTAGATAACAAATATATTATTAGAATAAAAAAAAAACAAATAAGCAAAATGAGTATTTGAATGCGATATGAATCAACAATAACTTCAACGATTAATAAATATATATTTTATATGACGTATTTGAACGTTACGTTAATCAACAGCAATTTAAGGAGAAATTTAAGTCTTTTATTTAGTTCTTTGAATAAATACGAATTCTTAACAGTTCTTAAAGCTATCTAGTGAGAATTTGAAACAAGCAAATGTCAATCGATACTGATTCACAAAATAAGGGGGGGGGAAACCTCCACCTAACCTTATGTATTATATAATTGTACTTTAATTTCTTTCTTTTATTGAAAAATTTGAAAAGCAAATCAAGACTGTATAGACAAGAGACAATATATATATAAGCGGTCACGCCACACACTAATAACAAATGGTACTTGGATTGATCCAGTCAATTTATTAATATTAATTTTTCAATTATTCTCTTTCTAATAAAAACGTAGTATTTCCAGACAACAATGTAATGTTTCTCCTTCTTCCAATGCTGAAAACGTTATTACTAAGGATCGAGCTGAGATTTATAGTAAAAAATAAACGGTAATTGAATACGATAACGGATCAGATAACTTCGCATTTATCGAACAACGGAAGAATCCTGCTTAAAGAACGAATACTACGAGACAACCAACAAGAACTAATGAAAACATATCCCTAACAGTTAACGAGGGTCACAAGGAAGTAAAATTGAAATAGTTCTTACCTTCTCAACAATGGTCTTATACCTTTCGTTACCAACTCTGTCTCGCTGTCCTCCTCTGAATGGAAATCGACCTTCGTTCTGGCTTACTAAACCAACTCCAAATACCACAAATAAGTAAGGAAAGACGTAAGACTATCCTCTCAAAAGGAATCAAATAACGTATTTAAGTAAACGGAATAAAGTGGAGTATTCGAATTTATATCGAATCTTGCTGCAATCAACGATCTGGTAATATAAGTAGTTATCCAAAAATCATTCACTTTAAATTCCTTATTTTCAATACCAGAATTGAATTGCACTAGGAATTAAAACAATCAATTGAATTTCACGACCCCACTTTCTTGCTCCACTTATTTTATTTTTTTTTTGCAAGAGTGTTTCGGTTCACTCTTTCTTTTTTTACTTCCAGATATAACTGTTATTAATAATTATTAAACTTTGTCTCCTTTGAACCAAACATGCAAAATTCTCACGAAGTTACTAATACCGATTGCACAAACTCGTGTTCGCATTACGATTTCACGTTTCCTCTTGTTCACACTAGCCTCCATTAGACATCTTCACACCTTTAAATTCCGAGCGCAACTCACCGGCCGGGAGTCCGCTACGCCCGGAGGAAAGAAGAAATCAGTGTTGCCTGGAAATACTATAACAATATTTCACCTTTTATTTTTCTCTTCTTTTTAATCGCCAGGATCTTTACTTTTTCAAATATTTTTAAAATATGTTACAACAATTTTTCTCTTTCCTTCGATGTTTTACAATATAAGTTAAATTATTTTTAATTCTTCTGATTTGTAATAAAAGTCGTCCTGACGATTTTTCTCCAACTCAGATTCAGTGGCGGCTTTTGTTACAATTTCCCCCACCTCGAGGGAAAAAAGACACATCTGGCAGCATCATGAACTCAGGATACAAAACAATGCTAGGAACATAAAAATTCTCATTATTATATTGCATATATTAGAAATTTCTGTTAAAAATTAGAGAAACACATTAAAATTTATTTTATTCTTTAAAACTTTCAAGCACCTTATTTCGACTAATAAATTTGTATTTATTTATAATTAACATGTCAAACTTATCTTTTTATATGTAAATTATTATTAAAAGTAATATTCTTGGAAAGACTTATTTGAAATATACAAAAACTTACGTATACCATAATAAAAGTTTATCTTTGGAAATATTTATTTACACAATACAACTTACTGATGCCTTTAAAAAGTTTTATCTTTGGCCAAAGATAAAATATATTTAATACACACAAAGATACTAAAACACTATTTTGTCAGTTGATATCGAGCATTGCTGTCTATTTAAGCGTTACTATCATTCTGGTTTCTCCTCTGAAAATACTTCTTCACTTCGGAAACATGAGCCCTTCTATATGACTCTTGGTCATCATTTTCATTCGAAAGTAAAAGTGTATTGGGTGTAAGGAATCTTCTAATCACAAAAGGTCCGATCCATTTGTCGCTAAGCGACTTAGATATATTTTCTCTTATGGACGATTTTACATGACTTCTAACTAAAACTCTGTCATTAATTTGAACAACAACTGTTCTTCTCCGTTGATTCATTAGTTTTTTCCTCTTATTCCAAGCCTTTTCCATATTGGATAAGGCATTCTGCCATAACTCCTTACCTGATTTAACCTCAAGATCAAGATCTGAAATGTGCCAACGGTTTTCTAATGGTGTAAAATTCGGACGTCCATAATAAAGTTCCATTGGAACACCTTTCAGTCCTGAATGTTCGCAGATGTTTAAAGAATACTGGAGTTCTGGAATAAGATTTGACCATTCTGTTTGTTTGTCTGAGCAATAAGCTCTCATCGCCGATTTCAGAGTTTTAATGAATCTTTCCGCTGGATTCGCCTCTGGGTGGTATGGGCTAATTCTTATATGTTTAATACCCAGTCCAAAGAGAAACTTAGAGAAATACTCCGATACAAAAACCGAAGCATTATCAGTTGCTAGAGTCTCCGGATACCCTAGACGACTGAAAATGTCCATAAACATCTTAGCTAACAAGGTGGAAGTAATCTTCTTCATTTTCTCTAAGACTACGAACCTGCTTGCATAATCGACCCCTATTAAAATGAACTTGTAGCCCTGTGAGGATGGAAGTGGACCAATAATATCATAAGCCCAACAAGAATTTATTCTTTTTGCTATTTTAGATTCTAAAGGACCCATCCTCTTTTGATTCGATTCCTTAACTCGCTGACAAATATCACACGATCTCACATATTGCTTTACATCCATCACGACATTATTCCACGTAAATCTTTTCATGATTTTCCTTAAAGTTCGAAAAGCCCCAGAATGAGAGCCCGTAATTCTATCATCATGAAAATATTCAATAATAATACGTTGTAGTCCTTTTGGAATCACTATTTTGAAAGGATTTATGACAGAATTCGTTCTTTTCATCAAAATCTTATTATTTAAAGAATAACCTGTAACTTGTTCACCTGTTTCTAGTCTTTCTATTATTCTCGATAGTTCAGGATCTTCCTTTTGCAAAACATCTATTGGCTCCCTAACTAATGGCAAACGCCAAGTATTTGCTATTTTCATATTATTCCTAAATGAAGGCAAACCAATAGGACTGTCACAAATATTGAACTCAAAAGGATCATGCATCCGTGTTAAAAAATCGGCTATAATATTATCTCCTGAGCGGATGTGGTGAATAACAAAATTAAATTGACACAAGGTCTCTACCAAAGGGTCATATTTCAACAATCTCTTTGAGTTGTTTAGGATCCAACTCAAGGCTTTATTATCGGTATATATATCAAATTCTGAAATTAAATAATGTTTATATCTTGAAATTGTTTTTACGAGACTGATAAACTCAATCTCGTAAATACTCCTATGTTTGTCTGCTTCCGAGAGTCGTTTACTATAAAATGCGACAGGGACAGCTATACCTTCATCGTTTTTCTGAGCGAGGACCCCTCCAATCGCACGTCCTCCCCCGTCAACATGAACTATGAACCTTTTATTTAAATCTGGTGTTTTAAGAACTATATTGTTAATCAACAGATCTTTCAACTTATCCAGAATCTTTTGTTCCTCACTTGTCCAAGTAAATTTTCTATTAATAGACTTAAGTTCACTTAAGGGAACCATAATTTCCTGCAATTGAGGAACAAATTTAGAGTAATATGAAAAAAGTCCTAAAATCTTCATTAAACCCCTTCTATTCCTGGGTGGAGGTATATTTCTTATCGCAGAAACTCTAGATGGATCTATTTCCATAGTGCTACCGTCTATAATATAGCCAAGGTATTTAATTTTCCTATAAAAGAACAAACTCTTCTCTGGAGAAATTGTTATATTATATTTTCGAAAACGATCAAGCACCTTAATCATCAATTTCTTATGTTCTTCTATAGTTTTTGTACTTAAAAGGACATCATCAAAATATATGCGTACACCCTCACTAACCAAATCTCCGAGAATCTTTTCCATTGCCCGGGCGAGTATATTACCTCCAGTCTTAATTCCGACCGGAATTCGAGTAAATTGATAACTACCCTTAGGTGTTACTATGGTAGTTATTTCTCTAGAGTCTTCATGGAGGTAGATTTGTAGATATGCTTTCTTAAGATCCAGTCTGGAAAACACTGTATTACCCGCCAAGGCAGTCAAACATTCCTCGAGATTAGGCGAAGGATATACGTCATTAACAATCAATGAATTCGCTTTACAGAAATTCTTGACTAGACGATGCGTACCGTCTTTGTTTTTCACGAGGAAACACGCACTGGCATAATTAGAATGATCGACTTCGACTAAAATCCCTTGATCAATCAATTCCTTAATTTGAGAATCAAAAATCTGTTCCTTTTGTCGAGGTATCGGAAATGGTGTTTCTTTAAAAGGTTTTTGTTCTTTCAAGTATAATCGACCAACGAAGTCTTTAATACATCCTACTCTTTTATTTATAACATCATTGTAAGATGTTTTAACCTCAGATACAAAATCCTCAATATCCGAACCCGAATATTTCCAAGTCTTAAGTTTATCTTCCTCTTGAGTGGGTTTATTCACCTGTGTGTTAATACAATCACTTTTAGTAGGTTTATTCACCTGTGTGTTTAGTTCAGGTTGGTTCCTCCCCTTGTGAGTTAACTCAGGGTCTAAATACTTTTTATTTCGATGTAATAATTTGTAAAAGTTATTAGCCTGTTCTAAATCAATGTCCGAAGCTTGCGAATCACTCTCAAAATTATCCACCGGAGAAACGACCCTTTGTGTTAACGGATTCTCTTTTGATACCATCTGGTTACAGGTGACATCATCACTCTTCTTTTCAACCTTCCTTTTCTTCTTTTTATTCTTTTTCCTCTTCTTTTTCTGTTCAACACAAGAAACTATATCTTCTTCCCGAATATTAATATCCTCAACAGGTGACAACACCTGTTGGAGTGCCTGGTCCCTTCCACGTTGATTGACGTTCACAACACCACTGGGTTCAACTAGATCTTCCATCCGGCCTGGGACTACTGAAGCAAAACCATAATGCGATGTGTTAGTTGAAATGTTATAAACGTCTGCTTCAATCCCATTATCGCATATACTTCGATCCCCTATAGGGTTCTCCTCCATATTACGAACCAGATCTCTAAGTTCTTTAAAGTTAGAATCACTTGGAGCAGTAATATGCAATAATTTCCGTTCAACGTCATCTAAACTTATTTCACATTGCACACCAATGTTCTGAAATCGATTAAATTTCTTCTCCGAACGAAGATACAACGAAACCCTATGTTCTTCATAGCCATAGGATACACCAGGATGTGAGTACAAGAGATCATCACTTTCTTTCATAGCTACCTGTCCATCATCCTTACGACGTTCTCTATTATCCATCATTACTGAACTTCGACCATCCGAACGTTGGCCATCACGATCACCCGATGGTAATCTAGAAAAATTTCTCTGTTTCGATTTAAATTTCGTAGAACTTCCAAAAGATGTTTTAGAACTATCCTTTCGAAAGTGGCCTACCACATCTCCTGATTTAAATCTAGATTGCGGATCCCGATGGTCAATCCGATCGCCAGATCTAACTTCCGATGAAGATTGTCTTAAGGTTCCCGGAACCTTAAAGTTCCCGGAATTACTATTCTGTCTTGACTGGTCACCCCTATCTCCGGATCTAAATCCTGAATAATCACCATCCACATGATTAATTCTTTTAAATTTTAATCGAATACGTTTATTGCCATTCCTAAGCACTAAATAATTCGATGCATAGTCTATGGTCGATTGAGTTCCACGTAAGAATGGTGTGCCTAATATACAGTCACATGGCAATTCATTCACCACTTTAAATTTAATTTTTTCAAAGTGTCCGTAAAAATTAAGAAATAAAATAATTTCCGCATTCGTCGAAAATTGTAAACCAGATGCTGCATCTACAGTTCGTTCGGGAACTTTTCTAATATATTGAAGTGCACCACACTTTTTCACCAACCTATATGTTGTTAAATTAAAAGATGACCCACTATCCAAACAACAATCAACTCTCTGTCCATTTATAATTCCATCGATAAAAGAAGCTACTGTATCACTTCGTTCGGAAGGAATAATCTCCCGACCTGGAAAACACGGTACTTCAGACTCGATTATTTGTCTCTGAGGTTTTACAAAATTTTTATCTGACCCCGAAAAATCATGAACGGAGAATACATTATGTCCTGAAAACTTTCTATTATCAAATTTCCGAGAAGAACTAGGAATAATATTGTTTTGACCTTTACTAGATGTCATTCTTCTATTAAAGTCTAATTGACTACGTTGTCTTAATACATATCTCTCAGAAATTTCAATCAGTTCTGATCGGCTTTTAGGAACATAATCATCTAACATTCTAAAACGTATTGAAGGGTTCATACCATTCAATATTAACTCAACTAATTCGCCTTCAGACCCTACAAATCCTAAGACCTTAATTGAATATATAATTGATCGAACATAATGGTCTACTAATTCCGAAAGACCTTGCCTACGAAATATTTTCTCCGATATTAAAGTATGTTTAGAAACAGAAGTCATAAATACTGAGGTAAATCTCTTACAAATTTGATCCCAATTTAAATGATTTTGTAGGGCACACTGTATTTCTCTCAAACAGGCTCCATCACATTTCGATATAAGAACAGTCAGAATCATTTGTATTGAATAACTAGTGGAATTCAACAACTCTTCAATTCTATACAAAACCTCAAAGGTCTGTAAACTATCATCACCACTAAAATTTTTAATATCCCGGAACCTTTCCTCAAGATATTGACTAGTTTTATTAAAAGTATACTTTAACATCAAGTTCCCTTCAATACCTTGATATAAATCTTGCCTAGAAACTCCAGCTTCATTTGATTGTAAATTATTAGGTTGTGAAAACTGAACATCATTACGCTCGGGAAATCTGGATGTCAAAGGGTTAAAGTATGTAGTATGAGCAGTAAAACCTTTCGGCGTCGAATTCCTAATCTGAGTTACTCTTTGATAATAATTACGCATATTTAAATATCTATGATCCTGTGCCTGACCACTCGTATTATTCTGATTTGTCATTTCAAATTCAACTCGCCTAGAATAGGGATTAACGTTATTTACAGAGGAAGCATTGACATCTCGACTTGCCCTTGACAAATTAGAACACCCTGTATTATGCTCACTAAGATTAAGGCTAACGTTTCCCAACCTTGAATAATTATTAATCCCCCTTATATTCGATGGAGGTGTAAGAGACGTTGATATTTCATCAATATTACTATTACTATTATCGGGAAAGCCAGTACGATCAACCGTAACGTATTCCGAAAATTCCTCAGGAATATCAATAACACAATCATTCAACTGCGAAGAACACATGATTAATAATATAACTAACAATTTATACTTAAATATTAATATAAACAAATAATATATTATCAACAAAATGCCTAAAGTACGGTAACACTACAGAGATAGTACCACTACACCAGCAACACCACTCAATATCAACTGAACAAAAGTAACTATGACTGCGATCAGAAATTTCGTTCATAAATATGAAATCCTCATAAATATTAATGCAAATTAAATCCAAATACTTATTTATTCAAGTTTCTGATTATCAATTCCGTGAACAAACTGTTTATTAACACTTAATACTTATTCACTTAACATCACAGTCCAAAGCAACCGAACTCTAATAAGGAGTAAACACTTATGCGGTTGAGTGTACAAATTAATCTTATATTGAAAAAATAATGAACGCTATTTCTAAATAAACTCGTATTCTTTTTTTTTTTTACTACTAAATGAATCAAAAAAAACTCACTGAATGAACCGGAGTTGCGCTCGGAACTAACTTATAACGCGCCCGTAAAGAATCCGGTCAGCAGAAAAAAAAAAAACCTTCATCAATCAGGCGCTTTGGGTGCGGGACATCTAAATCTTCCTTTATACAAGATCTCAGCTCAATCCTCCCCAACAACCCTTACCTTTTATTGGTTCAATCAGTGTTTCTTTCTCCTTCAACTTTCAGTAGAAAATAGCGTACAAAAATTCGGCTGCAAAAATATAACACAAACATACATACACACAAATTCTGGAAATAATAACACCAAATCCTTGATTTTATTGTTTTTATTATATTCCAAAAGTAGATAACAAATATATTATTAGAATAAAAAAAAAACAAATAAGCAAAATGAGTATTTGAATGCGATATGAATCAACAATAACTTCAACGATTAATAAATATATATTTTATATGACGTATTTGAACGTTACGTTAATCAACAGCAATTTAAGGAGAAATTTAAGTCTTTTATTTAGTTCTTTGAATAAATACGAATTCTTAACAGTTCTTAAAGCTATCTAGTGAGAATTTGAAACAAGCAAATGTCAATCGATACTGATTCACAAAATAAGGGGGGGGGAAACCTCCACCTAACCTTATGTATTATATAATTGTACTTTAATTTCTTTCTTTTATTGAAAAATTTGAAAAGCAAATCAAGACTGTATAGACAAGAGACAATATATATATAAGCGGTCACGCCACACACTAATAACAAATGGTACTTGGATTGATCCAGTCAATTTATTAATATTAATTTTTCAATTATTCTCTTTCTAATAAAAACGTAGTATTTCCAGACAACAATGTAATGTTTCTCCTTCTTCCAATGCTGAAAACGTTATTACTAAGGATCGAGCTGAGATTTATAGTAAAAAATAAACGGTAATTGAATACGATAACGGATCAGATAACTTCGCATTTATCGAACAACGGAAGAATCCTGCTTAAAGAACGAATACTACGAGACAACCAACAAGAACTAATGAAAACATATCCCTAACAGTTAACGAGGGTCACAAGGAAGTAAAATTGAAATAGTTCTTACCTTCTCAACAATGGTCTTATACCTTTCGTTACCAACTCTGTCTCGCTGTCCTCCTCTGAATGGAAATCGACCTTCGTTCTGGCTTACTAAACCAACTCCAAATACCACAAATAAGTAAGGAAAGACGTAAGACTATCCTCTCAAAAGGAATCAAATAACGTATTTAAGTAAACGGAATAAAGTGGAGTATTCGAATTTATATCGAATCTTGCTGCAATCAACGATCTGGTAATATAAGTAGTTATCCAAAAATCATTCACTTTAAATTCCTTATTTTCAATACCAGAATTGAATTGCACTAGGAATTAAAACAATCCATTGAATTTCACGACCCCACTTTCTTGCTCCACTTATTATTTTTTTTTTTTTTTTTTTGCAAGAGTGTTTCGGTTCACTCTTTCTTTTTTTACTTCCAGATATAACTGTTATTAATAATTATTAAACTTTGTCTCCTTTGAACCAAACATGCAAAATTCTCACGAAGTTACTAATACCGATTGCACAAACTCGTGTTCGCATTACGATTTCACGTTTCCTCTTGTTCACACTAGCCTCCATTAGACATCTTCACACCTTTAAATTCCGAGCGCAACTCACCGGCCGGGAGTCCGCTACGCCCGGAGGAAAGAAGAAATCAGTGTTGCCTGGAAATACTATAACAATATTTCACCTTTTATTTTTCTCTTCTTTTTAATCGCCAGGATCTTTACTTTTTCAAATATTTTTAAAATATGTTACAACAATTTTTCTCTCTTTCCTTCGATGTTTTACAATATAAGTTAAATTATTTTTAATTCTTCTGATTTGTAATAAAAGTCGTCCTGACGATTTTTCTCCAACTCAGATTCAGTGGCGGCTTTTGTTACACGGGGGCCCCAAAGAACGTTAATTTTGAAAAAAAAAATACCCAGCAATGAAAACATTACTAAAATATATTTTTTTAGAAAGTTAAGTTTGAGTACCATGCAAAAGTTGTATAATATTACGTTATGTTTCTTCACCAAAATAGAGCCGGATAAAAAAATATGTAACCGGGTCCTAGGGGCCCGAAAGAACGCTAATTTAAAAAAAATGTAACCAGCAATGAAAATATTATTAAAAAATATTTTTAGAAAGTTAAGTTCCAGTACCGTGCAAAAGTTGTATAATGTTATATTATGTTTCCTCACCAAAACAGAGCCGGATTAAAAGATATTTAACCGGGCCCCGGGGGCCCCAAAGAACGTTAATTTTGAAAAAAAAATAGTTGCGAGTAGTGAAAATATTGAAATATATTTTGTAGAAAGTTAAGTTTGAGTACCATGCAAAAGTTGTATAATATTATGTTTCTTCACTAAAATAGAGCCGAATTAAAAATATTTAACGGGGCCCCGGGGGCCCGAAAGAACGGTAATTTTGAAAAAAAAGTAGCCAAAAATGAAAATATTATTAAAATATATTTTTAGAAAGTTAAGTTTCAGTACCGTGCAAAAGTTGTTATATTATGTTTCCTCACTAAAACAGAGCCGGATTAAAAGATATTTAACCGGGCCCCGGGGGCCCCAAAGAACGTTAATTTTGAAAAAAATAGTTGCGAATAGTGAAAATATTTTTGAAATATATTTTTTTTAGAAAGTTAAGTTTGAGTACCGTGCAAAATTTATAATGTCATGTTTCCTCACCAAAACAGAGCCAGATAAAAAGATATTTAACCGCGCCCCGGTAGCCCAAAAGAACGTTAATGCTGAAAAAATATGATTGTGAGTAGTGAAAATATTATTGAAATATTTGTTTTCAGAAAATTAAGTTTGAGTACCGTGCAAAAGTTGTATAATGCTATGTTTCTTTCCCAAAACAGAGGCAGATAAAAATATTTCACTAGGCCCTGCGGGTCCGAAAAGTGTTATTTTGTTGTTCTTTTTAAATATATATATTTTATTTTAAGTATTTATAGAAAATTGGTTAAGATTCCTAATACTTTAACTTGACTCCAGGATTTTAAATGTTCTGATCTGATGTGCAGCTCTTCGCCTGATTGGTGTTTAGTAGATATAATAGTACGAACACAAATACATAAGGTAAGGTTGAAAAATTGACCAACAAACACCAAACCAGCGCAGAACTCACCACGTGGAGATGGCTACAGCGAGTTCCTCCCACCCGCCCTCCTCTTACTTAAAGCTCCTTAGCGGAATCTTGGAACAAAATATTGAGATTTATGTCCGAAGCTTGGTAGATACTTACGTGCTTCCAGTTTTGCGCGAATATAATCGTCTCGTGCAACACTACCGCATACTTCTGAAGAATATTCTGTTACTACCTTTAGACACTTCTCCAAAGCCTGCGTGTGGAAGGGGAACGTGACAAACTGAAACCTCCTCTTTTCCACAATCATTTCGGTTAGTCCTATTGATACGTTAGCCGAAATTGGAAGTTTCGTTACTAATACTTCTGACCAATCGGTCAAATCGATATAATCCGCATATTCTTCAGTGCTTTGCCTATTGCAATTGTCAATCAGAACTATAGTTTGGTATTTTTGGCCATCAAAATAGAGACCCTTAAAATTAGTAGCTTTACACTGTAGACGGTTTCTTTTTTCTTTTTTGCTAGTTTCGTACGGATTTTGTTGTTATCTACTACCTTGTCTAAGTTAGTTTTGTTCAGTAAATTCATATCTTCTAAAACAGCGGATACAATTTTAGCAGCCGATCTATTCGATATACCTGTTAAATCTTTTGCGGTACTCATTTGCTTAGGGCTCACTATTGTTTATTTAGGTTTACTTTAGATTTTATTCTCTAAACGATAGCTCCATGCGAACTCTTCATCGTCTGAATTCGGGGTGGAAGCGCTTACGGGATTGAGGCTAACGATTGTAACCCTCTTGTAATTGGTACCGCAGCATCATAATCGATCTGTGTGTCATGCTTTCTTTTGAGCCTATGGGTTTCTGCTTCAAACTACATTGCAGCTCGTCATTTGTCTCTGATTTCTCTGATCTAATATGAGCTCCCACTCCAAAAGCGGTATATAATTTGATTTACCACACTTACAGGTTAATCTATCGCAGCATTTGCAAGAGAAAATATCACATAACTTCTGAGCACCGTTCCTAAATTTCTTTAATTTGGCTCTTAATGGGGTATATCTCTTTTCTTAATGGGGTTAATGATCGTTTCGCATTTTAAGTTGTAATTCAAAATCATATGCTTAATTCGAAGTCAAGACAATACAGGAAGAGAGGCTCGCAGCCATATTGTTTCTACTTTATTTGAATTCAGCAATGTAAGCGCCTCCTTCGGAAAGCCAGTGTTATGTATTTTGCATCCAGATGCGAAAAAATGATATTCTCTTAAAGTTTGAGAGTTCTGAGGTGGGCTCAACACAAAGGTTTTTCGTGTGTTAATATGGTAGTTATGAAAGTTAGTTAAGCTCTTAATAATTATTTGCGTATATTAAAACCATGTATTTCATGTTTTATGTATTAATAGTAGTGTCTGGTAAAATGTTATTATTACCTAAAACCATTTTATTTGAACAAAAAATTAGGAACTTTAGGGCCACGGGGGCCTGGTTAAATATTGTTTTAAAATCAACATATTTGACATGGCTTCATTTCGTACCATTGCACAACTTTTGATAACTACTCAATCCTGAATATCTGAAAAAATTTTTTTCGGCCCACCCTATTAACTATGTCAATAAAATTCATTTCAAACGGTTCAGCCATTTTTCGCTATAATAGACAACGTATTTTTAATTTATATACTATGTAGATATACGTTAATAGCATTGTTACTGTCTTTTTTATTTATCTATTGATATAAAAATGATGCATTAACTTTAATATTTAACAGTATCATACAATTTCATCGTGCGTATCACGACGTGTCGTCGTCCCCAGGTCTGTTCCTGTCTTGCCGGGACACGAGTGTGATTGCTTCCAGGTCAAGAAATCCGTAACCAATTATCACTGCTTCCAAATACCAGTATAATAATAGGGTATGTTCTAACCCCAACGGGTAGGAACTGACTGTGGTTAGATTTTTTTTCCCTAGAAACGGAGCTCGATTCTCAGTAGAAGCCTATGGTTTCGGATCCCACGTTAAGCTGTAAGTCCATGTCTCATATAGCCTCGCTGCTGAATGGGACGCTAAAGTAAAACCAACTACTACAACTAATAACAGATATTCTACAAAGAGCTCTGCAGACCATTTTCTTCATAAGAAATATTTTATTTCATATCAAACAGAGCAAACATAAATGTATAATTACAAGGATTCTGTTAAAATCTTCCGAAGTATTCAGAAACCTAAGAAAAAAAAACAAGAAACACACACAAAAAAAGATTTGATGTATGAACTTCTACCAAAGATAAGTTCTAGCAAGCGAAGTAGGCTATTTTTAGCATTATTCAATTTGATCAGTTGCTACATTTGCTAATAAAAAGTTGACGTTAAATGTTCTCCCTGAAATATACGTAAAGGAGAAAATACTTTTTGAATAAAGATCCGGCTTTAGATTGGTTGATTTATATAAAAAAGAGTGAGTTTGTAAAGATACAATTACAGTCATGGGATTCAAACTTGTGTTGCGTTATTCAAGGTTTAAAGTTCTTAACATATTTCAGATTCTATCGAGAATCAAATTCAAGGTGTATATTTCAAGGTGAAGTGTCCCTATCTGTTCAAGAAACTTGTATTTCAGAATCTACTGGCAATATTATCGCTAACTTCAAATACCCTGTATTTCATTCAGTTTAGTGTAATATAAAACATTGCTTAGTTCTATTATAAAATTGTTCATAATATTTGTCATATTATTTTCGATATTTTTAAGTATATATATATATATAGTTAGTTACTTTAATTTTTTTATATAATGAAATGTAATCCCATAGTGACAGTTTGAACAATAATCTCTGTTTTGTTAAGGACTAAAGGATGAGAATTTTATATATAAACGAAAGAAACAAAATTAGTGATAATTAGTTCCAGAAATAGGGATGATCGAAGTCAATGTGCTGATCACACACAAAACAGCTTAAATCCATTTCCTTGACCATAGCTAATTATGGACTACAATTGAAGATAATTCAATTTATTTTGAGCTGTAATCTTATTCATAGTTCTTATTAACAGTAAAATTTAGAAGTTTTACGCATGTAAAATTCTACTTCAATTTTTCGCTTGACAAGAAAAAAAAAATAAATAAATACTTGCAGAATATCGAATCACACCTTGAACTGTAACCATATGTTTCTTTCTACTGGAGTCCTATCTGATCAATAATAAAATAAAAATAAAAATAAAAAACAGCGACGCGAAGATTCGAACACGGGTCGCGGGAATGGGAATTCTATACGGATCCAATGAGCTACGAAAGAAGATACACGAATCACCTAGGCTATAAGTATATGGGAATAATCGTAAGCTTCACGCTGTGAAAGAACTTTTTTTTCCTTTTATTAAGTTTTACGATATTTCTATAGTGTTTTAAGTGAACTGCAAAGAGATAGATCATACAGTTATCAATTTGGTTAGGGATTGAGCTTTAAAAACTTTTAAAACATTTAATTAAATCGCGATACGGTAGCAAGGAATGTGTAGTATCTTCAGCCATAATTTTATTCTTCCAAGCAAAAAAGAATGCCTTCGTACTACGCATTTGGAGTTCTTAAAAGTAAAATTATAGCATAATTAAACGTGTGATTTTGCCATTTGAATGTAAATTTATGTCCCTTACTGACCAAAATAAATCTTATGGGCGCAATCTGCTTCCTAAGCTCCGCGTGTATGCTTCTCCCTGTTCCCAATAGAAAATTTAGCTTAGGTATTTTCTGTGTTCCTGCAAAACTATTCGCGAGATATAGAATTTGATACTCAGTACTTCTGTTTACTTGGTACGGAAATTCATAGAATTGAAAATAATTCCTTTGTGTAAGTATAATTATGCAGAACAGCGATGAATAAATGTTTTGTGTTGCTTAAAATGTATGCAAATTGTTAGGAAATTTTCTAGAGTGGTGGAAAATATTCTTCTCAGGCTGGGACAACAGTAATTAAGTTAGTGCTAAGGAAAGAAAAACTAGAGACGGGGAATTTCCCTAGCTTCCCCCTACAAATAAATCACTGGTCGTAACGAACGCTTCTCCTGACGTATGACCGTACGACTCTGTGTGGCTCCGTGGATGAGTGAGCAAAGGCGTGGCCTCGTAATTCTGGGTTTTAGGGTTCGAGTTCGGTCGAGGCAAGTTGTTATTTTTTTTCCATTGTTCGTTCCCCATATCTTAAGATGTTTCTCTCCCTCCGTAATCATCTGATGCTCTCAACTGAGTTCTCCACTTTAATTCATCAATTGGTAATGGGATGCTCTCAAGTTCGGGTGAGCTTTTACATGTCTACTTACAAAATCAAAATTTTCGACAAATTATGGATGCTATCCGATCATTTTGTCTCCAATTCTGAATTTGCACATGTGAGTGTATTTCTCCTTCATCATATTTGAATCTCCCGTTCTCCTATGTTGTCAGTTATGACAAAAGATGGCTTGGGAGCAAGATTTCAAATCATAAAAGCGCTATACCAATGGGTTCACTCTCGCTAAGCATTTGATTGAAAGCATATGTTTTCATACAGTAGAAGGGGAGATTTTGCTCTTCCTACCTCCCCCCCCTGAAGTGACAGAATATTTATTTAGGTTCTGTAAAGTCATTTCAGATCAAACGACTTAAAGAGAGCTCATTCCAACAGCAACAGAATTGGACTTCAATTGTTTGTTTCAACTTATCTCCACAAATAGAACAAATATTAAGTAATATGTTTGCCATAAGAAGTAGATTCATCCCATCTTGGAGAAATGATGCTGTAGACGGTAGTGGGAATTTCACCCAAGTGTACGGGAATTTTCAGTGCCTGGCGATTATGCCACCCGCCTTCATTTAAGTTAATTCGGTTGCAATACTTCCCGGCAAATACTGTGGACTCAACTGGTGGAGCACTCTTGCCGTAAATCTCCATATGGCTGTACCATCCAGACGTGTCTCTTACTGTACATAAATATGTAACAAAAATAGCATAAAATGTAAGAAATGTGTAATATTATATAAGAATATGTAATATTACATATGTTACACATTTATGAAAACGTAATATTAACACGCGTATGAGTATCCAATATTTAAACGAATTATGAAAATAAAAAGGAAAATCTACTACACTTTATCCTGCTTAATGCAAGTCTCCCAATGAAGTGAAATGCTTGAACAGCTGAGACAGCCATACGTCACAGACGTGGCTGATTGCAGGATAATAAAAATCAGACGCGAATGAAGAAAGATGTGAATCGGCTAGAGAGAAACAGGAAAGCCCTGAGAAAGGCAATGCATACGGCATTTGTACGTCAGAAATCTCATGTGGTGTGGTGTGGACCCGTTTCAAATCTAGAAACTTTTACACTAAATGCGCATCCGTCACCACGGCCCAATCTTGAAATGAATTGTGCGCAATATACAAATTTAAACACTAAAAGCAACTTAACACGAAATGTATTGCTTTATATATATTTATTTCATGCAGGGAAAAGCAGTCTTATATCTTTTAAAAAATACCAGCTGAACTAAGATTGAAAAATATTTCCACTAATGAACATTTTTAATTTGAAATTAAGTACTTACAAAAGATGTGCCTGCAGTTCAACTGTGTTGTTGCACAATGGGTTAGAAGGTACATTTCCAAATGATCAGAAGTAAAATTTTGTCGGCGATCGGATAAAATATTCTTGTATGCAGAGAATGATCTCTCCACATCACATGAGGTAACAGGAGCGTATTTCAACAGGGGAATGTAGTTGGGGGAAATATCTTCACGGGGGGGGGGGGGTTCTTGTTTCACCACTGAGAATCTCAAACACTGCCAATAGGCTGTCGTAACCCGGGTTTCTTTCCAGCACTGCATTTAGTTCATTTCGAACTTTTTCTCCTACATCTCCACACACACCTTGCAGCAGTGCCTTTGCATCCTCTATGATTTCCATGGATTCCGGAAGAGGCCGCCCGACAGTCTTTAGCTTTTTAATGCTTGTAGGTAGCCAAAATTGCTGTCTATATATGCGATATCACACGTTACTTTTGAATCATTAAACAGTTTCTGAGCAATGGCAACTGACACAGCAGACTCCGATGGAAATGAATGAACAACAGGCTTACTTATTTGAAAATGTTCATTGTAGAAATGTACTTCCTGTATCCAAGTGCCTCATCGCGTTAGCACAGACTCCGGAGGAAGTGGCACGTCTAGCAGTTGATCTCTGTAAACTTGAACACATTCTGGCGCCTTAACAAACATTTGTTTTCGTGGAAGAAACTAGTTGATTTACTTTGCAAAAGTTGTCTCTCACCTCTTCAGCAACACGTTGAAGATCATGGGCCATATAGGTGAAATGAATTAAGTGAGGGTAACAAAGTGTAAGTGCTCTAGCCGCTTTTAACATGTATGCTGCACTGTCTGTATAGAGAACAAGGACTTTTTCTTCCTGAACTCCTCCCGGCCACAACACTTTAAGACCATCGTTTACAAAGTCAGCAATTGTGGAATGATTTGTGCGTTTTAGCAATTTACTCGCAATAAGATAGGATTTAGATGGAGCATCTTTACTTAATTTTCCAATCACTAAATTTGCTACATAACGTCCCAAAACGTCTGTTGTTTCTTCTACAGAAATCGATATGAACTACCTATTTCTGCCCTAATGGTATCTATAGCTTTCCTATAACAAACTTCGAGATAACACTTTCGAAGAGTGGATTCGTCAGAAATTCGACGCCCGCAGTACTTCTCTAGAAAAGCACGGTATTTTAGCACTTGAACTTTGTTCCAAGGAATGTTTGTTGCTATCATTGCTTGGCACAAGTCTTTGAAAAACTCACTCACTGAAGTATCTTGATGCATTTGTGTCAAGAGTACTTATTTTTTTGCAGTTCGCAAATTTTTATTTCTTGCATGTAGCGCACTTCGTACATGTTGTTCTAACTGAGATTTCATTGAACATCCATTTTTTTTTATCACACACTTGGCACAACACCACTTTACCGTCCGTAGTAAACGCATCATCGATAGTTACCTACGACCGCAATTTCGCGGATAAAGTTGAGGCAACCGGAGCCATTTCTAACTTCGACGGTCAATGCAGAACACGTGCGTTTTGCAACTGCAATACTAGAGTACTGTCCTCCTGTCATTCAGTTGAACAAGCGAAATTCTTTGAAAGCTTATGTTACCTGTTATGATATTGCCATTGTCGCCAGCTTCTTGGAACGAACTCTTGCAGTAAATTCCTGGAAGCACACTAGTATACAGTTTTAACTTGAATTGCAGGATTGGTTTTCATCTTTCTTCCCGTCCGACCTCCGATAACAATCAAATAGACTTCATTTTAGGAATTTCTTGGCCAGTCGCCTGTTAGGCACGTGATCTGTCTTCCTCCAGAGTTGAGAACAAAGGGCGCTGGTAATGAACCCCGGAGGGAGGATTTTTACTTGTTTCTCCTTATATTTCTTTTGTTATCGGCGAAAATTCTGCGAAACATGGTTTGGCAAATAAAAAAAGAGAGATTATACAGTTGGAAAGTTTATGTTTTCTAATTTTAAATTAAAATTTCAGTAAACGCAAAATTTTAACAGTTTTGTGTAAAAAAAATGTAGAAAACATAGAAATATGTACAGGGTGTTTCACCTAAAAGGCCGTGATTTCTAGCGGCTACAAAATTTATTTGAATAATAGTATGGTAATATTTATATGTAAACACACAGCGAAAAAGGATAAATTTTGTTTTACAATGATTTTTTAAGGTTCCTTAGTCCAGTATAATAATGGCGGACCGTAGACTTACGTTGCAGCAGAAGATCTCATCGGTACCTTGATTCATTGAATCATGCTCCCTTGTTGGTCTCCAACGACGGTTCCGACTGGAGAATAATTGTGCATGGGCACCATCCACCAAATCCATATGGCGTTATGTTGATCAGTTGAATACGACTGGTAATGTTAAAGGACTTCGAAGATCAACTGTGTGTACAGAACAGCGTATTGCAGTAGTGTCAGCATCTGTTGTGAATAGCCTGACTAAAAAAAATCTCTGGAACGTTTGTCAGCAGAAAATACAATATCCGTAATATCATGTTGGCGTATTCTGCGAAAAGATCTGCAAATGTTCACCTACAAAATAAAGATGTTTCAAAAATTAACAGAGAGAAGGCGTCTGCATTTTGCAAATTAGTTCAGTGCATTAATTGCTGATGACCCAGACATTATTGACAACTTGTGGTGTACAGACGAAGCTTATGTTTGTCAGTCAGATGAAGTAAACAAACAAAATGTAAGATTTTGAGCAAAAAAAAAATCCACATGAAGTGGAAGACTCACCTCTGCATCCGGAAAAGGTTTCAGTTTGGTGTGCTGTAACAAGACGTGGCATAATTGGACCTTTCTTCTTTGATGTCTATGTCACATCAGAAAATTATTTGGAAATGCTTGAGTATTACTTCTATCCTAGTCTTCGTTGTAAAAGGTGTCCACTTCTTCGGCAATGACCCCAGCAGGATGGAGCTATGCCGCATACAACAGAACCTGTCCTTAATCTCCATCACACAAAATTCCGCAATCGTGTGATCTCTAATCGCCATCCATTGTTTTTGGGAATAGGCTTAGAGTGGCCTCCATGCAGCCCAGACATTAACTCATGTGATTTTATATAGGATTACTTCAAGCAGGAGGTATTCAAGCTTAAACACCGATATTTAAACGAATTAAGAGCACACATTGAGCAGTGTACGGCAGCAGTTAGTCACGTCACCCTTGGTAAGAATTTTGATAATATGGTGAGGAAAGGGTGAGGAAAGTGTCCAATCGTCAGGGTGGACACTCCGAACATGTGTTACATTAAACTTTAGTTTTTCACTTATCATACCATGTAAATTTATTTTACTATGATCATCAATAAAATACGTTGTTGCACTTCAAAATCACCGGCTTTTTCGCTGAAACACCCGTTAATATTGGTCAAAATATGTAAAAATATGTAATATGAAACATGAGTTGAAGCACTCTACAGGTGTGAATCACAAACATCTAAGGATTTGACGAACCTACATATGAAGGAAAAATATGTAATTACATACAAATCCGGACATTAGTTATCATCACCTCAACAAATCCCTCTGAAAAAAAATGAAACCTACCGTTTAATATTGCGTTATATCACCTTTCACCCTGAAAATAGCTTCAATGCACCGTAGAGTGGAGTCATAGAATGTGTGAGAAAATGGAAGTACTCCGAGTAAAGCCACGGGCACGATGTTGTCCACCACAAACTTACTTGGCAGGGGATCGAAATAGGGACCGCACGCATCAGAGGTAAGCGCTCTATTACTAAGCTACCGTTCCTTCTTATAGAGAGGTTGTGGATAGTAGTAAATAGAATATTACACCATTCCGCGTGCACTGAACCACTTAGTTCCGTGAGGAAGGATTGTGGCGGAGATTTGCGCTGGATTGAGTCTCAAAAACGGACTCAAATATTCCAGTGATGGGATGGGTCAAGAATCAGGACATTTGTCCGTGTTCTCCGAGTCTGGGTTCATGATTCTCAGACCCTGTCTGACCCGGTGAACCACAGACCTGGACAAACTCGGGTACCCACATTGACTCGGCGATCCTAACTTTAGAGTTTCCATGAAATTGATAAGCATCTGTATTTACTGTGGTTAATTTTGCAACATTATTTGAGTTTAAAGCAAAATATTTTTCAAAGATGAGACGTATATTAATCGAAAAATTACATTGAACTGAACAAAATTACATGGATACGTGTAAATCCTTATGCACAGTTTTCGAGAAAACCGACAAAAACGAATTTTGAAAGCGGTATAAAGTTTTTCGTTAGTTGTCAATAATAGTTTTTATTCAGTTGTAACATATTTTTTGTCTATGTAATATATGGATTAAAGTATGCAGTTTATCCTAGAAGTTTGTTAAGTAGCTAATTGTATATACATTATTTCTATTCTTGGCGGTAGCTCATGTGGTTCAGATTCCACGTTAATCAGTAGTATTTCGTCTCATATAGCGTCGCTGCTGAAAGGGACGATAAACTCAAAATTAACTAAACTCAACTTTATTTCTATTCTAAAAGTGACACACAAACACCTGAGAGTGACATACATATTTGTGACACTGACGCAAATACTGGTGTTAAGTTATGCAATGTGTGCAACACAATTTACATGAAGTTATGTGTGAAAGTGCTTCAACGTGTGTTTGTATTCGCAACTGCAATTGTGGTCCAAGTCTTTTGCTCATCCATTGAAACTTGTATTAATTTTATTAACAGAAACATATCTTCAATGTAATTGAAATACTGTTATTTAATCTTCATTATGCAGAAGCCTAAGTAGGCCTAAATAGAAACATTGACCGTGGTAGTTTTCATTCCTTTCAAAAACGTGGTTTACCGTGTGTTGACGTATGCAAATAACAAACAAGTTTACTGTGTTCAACACGTTATTTCCTACATACTTTTAGGCAAACAATTTTTCGGTGAAAGAAATAAGAGTTAAAGAAATGTGAGGCGAGAGAGAGAGGCAACTGGTACCACAAAATGAGGAATTTTCGCTTAGTTGATGCTTTTACCACCAGAGGAACTGCTGCATTATAGCTCTCATTCTCTTAGACCATTTCTGAAGCTTGCCATATTTTAATTTCCGTTCTGCGGGGTTTCGTTATGTGATCTTTTGACTCTAATGTCCCGGGAAGAGTCTATTAGAGACCGAAAATTGCCTAATTACGTAATCTCGAAAATGTAGCCTGAAGAAAGGCGAGCACAAGAATTTCCCTCCTCTCTAGTATCAAAATACTGCAAAGGCATGAAATTAATTTTGTACGGCATTATCCAGCTCGGGAAATGAGCAGGAAAGAGTAATTTCTTTGTTTTTGAAAAAAAAAAGACAATATCGTATACGTGTGTTTGTGTAGTTCAATTTGTTGAATTTTAATGTAGTGTCCAGCTATGCTTTATCTCGCCAACGATCACAAAAATTATATTCTATTCGTTATCAGTAAATAACACGTTATTGGTAGATCTTAAGGCTCTTCCCTAAGCTCACTTTCAACTTTTAGTTATTAGTGAATAACTTGAAGACAGTGAAGAAAGTGAGTCATATCGTGTCTACAAAACGATATTATATGAGCTAATAATTGTTTCTAACACCCTCCACACAGTGTACTAATTTAGGATAGGTGCTGACTGCCACGGGTGCTGACTGCCACAGCCAATTATTGGTGCTGACTGCCACGACTGTGACTGATTGCAAATATGAAGGTGCTGACTGCCACGACGGCGTGCTGACTGCCACGAGCCTGGGAGAAACTGTATTTGGAAAGAGAGGAATTAATCCCTCATACTAAATTTATGATTATTAATTAATTTAGTAGAGAATAATTAGGGATTAATTTAGTAATCATCACAGCAAATCTATGTGGATTCCTATAAATTACAAAGTTGCTCACTAAGTGTAACGACATACGCTTGGATGTTTATAAAGGGATTGTCTTTTCTGTTATATGTACAATTTGCACATTTCATTGTTTATATTAATTGTTTTATTGTATTATTTAATGGATATGAGTGTCTGAAGCCAGCTGACAAGGGAAGTTTGGGAGAAGCACTCGCCTGCAGAGAAATAAGCATGTCATTTGAATGACCAATTCATGCTGATTACAACAGGTAATAAAACTCCTGTACGTTGAGAACTGTTCGAGATATTCAGCTTAGAAGTTTATATGAGAAAATGAGTGATGATTGTTTCAGTTTGCGTTCTACAAGGCAGGTTACGAACAAATTATAGGCCTATAACTTTTGAATCACTTGTCGAATTTGCTTTTTGCTTTGGTTCTGCGAACTGTTCCCTTGACGGATGCAACGCAATTGCACATATAAAATGTTCGTGGTGCAAGGGAGTCTTTTGCCTGCGTCATTTCTTCATAAAACAGAAGAACAACAGTGATCAATTTTAATCTCTAACCTATGATTATTGTGAACAATGCAATGACTAGTTGTATCTAACAAACCCGTTAGTTATTGCGAAACACTTTTTTTTTCTGTTACTTCCGATAGCTTTCAATTCGTATGTCAATATTCCTTACTAATTATGTTGAACTTAACACGTATAAATGCGTATATCCTCATTTTCTCATATAAACTTGTATGAAGTTAAATATCTCGAACCGTTCTCAACCGTACAGGAATTTTATTAGGTTGTTGTAATCAGCATGAATTGGGACTTTGAATGGCATGCTTAGTATCTCTGCAGGCGAGTGCTTTATCCTGAACTTCCCTTGTGAGGGACAGCCAGCAGTGCTTTTTTGATGGAACTTTCAAGAGCTGCTCGAAACAACTTGCGCAGCTGTACACAGTTCATGCTGACATAGGGAGTTCAAGTGAGAATACATAAATCGTACCAATTTTGTACGCACCGCTCCCTGACAAAACTGAAGTACACTCATGTTCAAAATTATTGTCCCATATCTATAACTGTCTTCTTGTAAGAACATAATTTGATAATTTTGCAGAGTACTTTTAATACTGATATGTGTATAATCAGGAAGTAATATATTTGTGGTAAATTTCATAGGGAAAGAATTATAAATGCGAAAATCATAATGAGTAAAATAAAATGTAACTAATGGACAAGAAAAATTTATTTTCGTTTTATTGTTCTTATTTACTGCTCTTTTGACATGAAATTTACCACATACTTGTTTTTGCCAATTATACACATACTAACATTATAAAAAATACCGGGAGAATTCGTTATCAAATTCTCAGTGGTAGAGCGTTCACCTCTGGTGCTAGGGGCCCCGGGTTCGATACCAGCCTCAGCCAAGTGAACTTTGTGGTGGACAAACACCGTGTGCGTGGGTTTTCTCGGGATTCTCCCGTTTCCTCCCACTTTCTTCATCCCACCATTTTCATTCATTACTCATCCTCACCGTCTCCTTTAGTCTAACCGGCATAATCGTGGGACGTAAAACTCAAAGATTTCATTTCATTTTTTTCATTTTTCGTTATCAAATTATATTACTAGAACAACATATTTATAGTCATGCGACAATAATTTTGGACATTAGTGTATATACAGAGACCTTTGCTAGGTGTTGGTCTGAACAACACGATCCTAAGGTTCATCTAGTTTCTTTCATGCTTCTTGGCGTCCGGTAATGTTACTTCTAGCAACTTTCTCTCAGGCTCGTGGCAGTCAGCACGCCATCGTGGCAGTCAGCACCTTGATATTGGCAATCAGAGCCAGTCGTGGCAATCAGCACCAATAATTGGCTGTGGCAGTCAGCACCCGTGGCAGTCAGCACCCCACCATGCCAAATATCATAGCTACGCCAAATTCATGAAACAGCTATAATCATTTGTAACAACTCCACATTTTATTATTTGCAGTTTCTTATGTTCCCATATAACATACACGTGCAAACCTTTTTTTTAAGACAAATTTAATATTTAGTATACTAAATAACTAATAATTTTAATCAAGCATTAAATTTATCTTACTTTCCGTAATCAATTGTAGCTGCGCAAAAATACAGATCTATTCGCTTGCAATGGAAAGTCAGTGACGGCAATTGGGTATGAACACTGAAAAGGGGGACAAAACACTACTAATAGTAAGGGGGCATGTAATTAGGTTATAGTGTAAAGTCAAAAAAGTGGGGGCAGCAATTACCTTCACGCCCCTAATCGCCGATGGACAGCAGATTTGTTAATAATGTTCCTAATTTAAGTGAATTTTAAGACTTTGTTGAGGAATAATTTTAGTAGTATTTAATTAGATCTATACGCTTTTATTTGAATCACTTCACATCAGATTTACAATTAGTTTCATTATATTTTCATTAACTGTTAATCATCCAACGATGCGTTCAAACGTAGAATATTCACTAATAGTCATTACATTCGCCAACAACTTAAATTAATTTGTTTACAATTAACTAAATTATTTTTAAAAAACCACCAAATTTGTTATATTTAATTTGAACATGTGGTTTGGTCCAGTCATTTGAATCAATCATTTTTTAATTTAAAAGTTGATTTACATCGATCAAAAGTGTCTGCTTACTGTGTCAAAAGCTTTTCAGTAGACCTTACATTGAATGCTGTAAATTTCTTATATCTTATACACTAATATGAGAGGCGGACATAGGGCGTATTGTGAAATTATATACTCAGAAAAAAATGTATGTGGCGTACTTAAAAACGTAGGTTACATGTGTAAATAATGTAGTTTTAGGACTTAACGTACAGCAAATGTATAACTGAAAAAAGTACATTTTATACATACTTTCCGCATACATGTTTCGAATAAACGTACTTTCTGTACGAACGAAAGAACTGTATATAGGTGGTCAGGATCTCACAAACAGATATACGCATGTAGCATACAACTGGCGTATGTAACATACGTATACGTATGTGATATATGGAAGACTGTTATATGTCATACATCCTGCAACGGCATGATGTAACATCTAAGCGGGGAATGTCTGTAGCATATGGATAACGTATGCTCCGTGCAGGTTTCTGTAGTAAACATAATGATTCCGTATAATTGTACAATATACCTCTGTCCGGATAACGGACTTTTCTCAGTGTATTAATTAATAAGAATTTGCATCCGGTGAAGGAGAATATTAAAAGTTCGAAAATTATATATATATATATATATATATATATATATATATATATTACAATAATGAGGAATATCACAGTCGAATCGATAAGTATTAGTAGACAATACAAATGTTTAGAAGGTGGATGAAAAACAGAGCCGTAGCTAGAGATTTCGGCGCCAGGGACGAAGTAGAATTCGGCGCCCCTACACTCACCTTATCAAGCTTCCTTCTTTCCTTCCTTTATTTATTTATTTATTTATTTATTTATTTATTTATTTATTTACAAATAAGAGAAACAGCTGTTCTTGTTATGCTACGTTGAATTTTTATCATGCTGCTTGCTCAGACTATTGCAACAACCGAAAGTGATCATTCTCTATTCTTTTACAAATAAAAGCTGTTTTCAAGAGGCTTATTTTGGACTTTTTGTTAAACTTATGCCTTTGCTGTACACAAATCTACTTTGAGAAAAGTTATAAAAATTTACAACTTTTTACGTTTCATACTATATATAAGAAATGAAATTTTAATACGTTAGAAACTACGTGATTTAAAAATGTTCGAAATGGGTAACAGCATAAATTTCCAGTAATAATTGCAAACTTTTGTAATTTTTTTCTGTATGTGACCACATAAAGATGATTTTAATTTTGATCGTTTTACGGTCAAAAATATTTTGTGAAATGTAATGAAGAGACCTTATTTGCAAATTTCTTAATATTGATCGATGGAGGTAAAGAATATGTTTAATGTTCGTACTTGAAATCCAAAATGTAGTTTGGCTACTACACACACTATGTGATCAAAAGTATCCGGACACCCAAAAAAACACACGTTTTTCATATTAGGTACATTGTGCTGCCACCTACTGCCAGGTACTCATTATCAGCGACCCCAGTAGTCATTATTTTGTCCCGGGTTCGATCCCAGCCCCCGCCAAGTGAACTTTGTGGTGGACAAACACCGTGTACGTGGGTTTTCTCGGGGTTCTCCCGTTTCCTCCCACTTTCTTCATTCCACCATTTCATTCATCACTCATTATCACCGTCTCCTTTAGCCTAACCGGCATAACTGTGGGACGTAAAACTCAAAAATTTCATTTCATTTTTTCTCAGTAGTCATTAGACATCGTGAGAAAGGAGAATGGAGCGCTCCGTGGAACTCACGGACTTCGAACGTGGTCAGGTGATTGGGTGTCACTTGTGTCAGAAGTCTGTACGCGAGATTTCCACACTCCTAAACATCCCTAGGTCCACTGTGTCTGATGTGATAGTGAAGTAGAAACGTGAAGGGACACGTACAGCACAAAACCGTACAGGCCGACCTCGTCTGTTGACTGACAGAGACCGTCGACTGTTGAAAAGAGTCGTAAAGTGTAATAGACTGACATCTATCCAGACCATCACACAGGAATTCCAAACTGCATCAGGATCCACTCCAAGTACTATGACAGGCGTGAGGTGAGAAAACTTGGATTTCATGGTCGAGTGGCTGCTCATAAGCCACACATCACGCAGGTAAATACCTCGCTTGGTGTAAGGAGCGTAAACATTGGACGATTGAATAGTGGAAAAACGTTGTGTGGAGTGACGAATCACGGTACACAATGTGGCTATCCGATGGCAGGGTGTGGGTATGGCGAATGCCCGGTAAACGTCATCTGTCAGCACGTGAAGTGCCAACAGTAAAATTCGGAGGTGATGATGTTATTGTGTGGTCGTATTTTTCTTGGAGGGGGCTTACACCCCTTGTTGTTTTGCGTGGCACTCTCACAGCGCAGACCTACATTGATGTTTTAAGCACCTTCTTGCTTCCCACTGTTGAAGAGCAATTCGGGGATGGCGATTGCATCTTTCAACACGATCGAGCACCTGTTCATACTGCATGGCCTGTGGCGGAGTGGTTACACTACTACAACATCCCTGTGATGGACTGGCCTGCACAGAGTCCTGACTTGAAGCCTATAGAACACCTTTGGGATGTTTTGGAACGCCGATTGTGGCAGGCCTCACCAACCTACATCGATACCTCTCCTCAGTTCAGTACTCCGTGAAGAATGGGCTGCCATTCCCCAAGAAACCTTCCAGCCCTGATTGAAAGTATGCCTGCAAGGGTGGAAGCTGTTATCAAGGCTAAGGGTGAACCAACACCATATTGAATTCCAGCAGTACCGATGGAGGACGCCACTAACTTCTAAGTCATTTTCAGCCGGGTGTGCGGATACTTTTGATCACATAGTGTATGTATAAAATTATAGTACTTACTTAATTTCTTAATGACTGAAAATTCTGAATTTAAGGTTACTTTTATTAATAAAAATATTAAAATACACACACACACACACACACACATATATATATATATATATATATATATATATATATATATATATATATATATATATATATATATATATAATGTGTGTGTGCATTTTGTATGTATGTAGATAAATAAAAAAATATCTCACAACTAGATACGTAAGCACAAAAAAGAATCCTGGCGATACAAGTATTTAATGGAGAAATGATCCTAATAAATTTCTTTAAATTGGAAGCATTTCATATGTCAATGAAATAATAATAATAATAAAAAAAAAAACACTGGTAGCGATCAGTCTTTGAAAAAGACGAAATTCGTGGAGTAAACTTCTGACCCATTAAGCCCCTATTCTACAACTGTTTCAAATTCAAGAACGTTATCATTCTCCTTGTTTACCTTCATTTTTAATATCCCCGCGCAAACAACAACTTGCGTGTCTCTTCACTCCTTTCATTTTTCATACCTTTATTCTCACCGTCATGATTAAAAGGATTGGTTAGAAAAACGTGATTAACTAACCAAACTCATCATCATCAAAATGCGTAATTCGTACGTATTCAAGACTGTGACCGTTTCTGATTTTGAAAACGCTCTTGTTTACACTGTAAGTCATTACTTGGCAGCATGTATGTCACATCGTCATTAAGAAATCATATATAATAGCTTTTTTTAAAGTAATAAGTAAAAACTTGTTCTGACTCTTATTGAAACATTTGGATTGCGGGCGTAGCGAGCAAGAAAATTTTTAACAAATCTATGATCATTTCCAATACTTTCCTTTCTTCTTGCTTCTTCGGCACCCTCTTGCTATCAGCGCCCGGGACAACCGCCCCGCTGGTCCCCTCAACTTAGCTACGACTCTGATGAGAACTATTCTAAATATAAAGCAATCTATTCCAGAGTTGCTAAATGGATAAGGGATAACACAAGCACTTATATATTTAAAAATTAGTTGTATTTAAGGTAAAGTATTTTTTATCTTAAAAAGATATTTTAACTTCCAAAAACTTCTTATTATGAGCAAATGTACTATCCAATGTAATGTAGCATGGTGCATTAATATCGTCACTGTTAGAACAAACGCTATGCTTCAAAGATTGTGAAAGAAAACAGGAGAGTGAATTAGTTGCCGCATTTCATATTAGTAAAGTACAACAATACAATTGATATTGTTTTCATTTGGTTATGTTATATCCCAGATTAAGTGTTAATTCGTTTTCTAAATATAAAATTTTAATTATTCTAGATATTCTTTGTAACTTTTAAATAGCTTGTCAAGTCACACTTCGAAATTAAAACTTGGTTTGTTTGTACTTGGAGACGGTTGACTTTCCTTCTTTTTGTTGACCCTTTCATTAAGCACTAGATCCTACAAGAGCAGCAGATGTGCTGAGCATATATTACCCAATAGCAGTGTGCGAATTAGGTTGTGTGTATTTGAAGGGGGATAAAATAGTTCCTAACAGGAGATAATTGATTGCTTTGTGAGGGACCAGTGTTTCAATTTGTTGCTTTTGGAAGGGATTAAAACAAAATAGAAGGAAATTCCGCCCCGGGATTCGCACCCTGCCCTAAAGGCATGAGTGGCACAAGCTGGATGGTAGGCCCTGGTTCCATGAGATATGTTACGCCACAGTGGGTAGATTTATTTATTTATTCGAGAAATCTAACAAATTTAGTAAGAAAATTTATTAAATTGAATTACTGCTTTCGCAAAATCATGGATTTAGGTTTTGTTTTTCTTTCGTTCTTTCTTTCTTTTTTTTTTTTAAATCTGTCTGATTTAACTTTGTTAAAACATTCTATGGGAATTTTCACATTCTGATACTATGAAAAGAAATAAAAAGTACTCCTACATTGAATATAACTTGCTAGTCCAAATGTTTCTATTGTTTTGTTCTTTCTTTTTATTCGTTTCCTTAATAGCATAATGTTTATAGGACCTGCATTTAAAACATAGATCTGTTCTGTTCAAACAACTTGAGCAAACTGGAAAACGACCACGTGCTGAAACAACAGGCAAAAGGAAGAGCGAAAACTGACCGCTTCTTTTTCTTCTTTTACGCGCCTATTTTTACGCTAGGTGTATGGGCCAACTTACGGACCGAAATTTACGACATCATTTTACGGACCGAAAATGCGCGCTGAAAATACGCTAGTGTATGTAGGCCTTTATAATCACTCTACTCTATATATCGTCTCAAAGATCTTGCCATGAGAAGTACGAAACCGTTTTCAAATCACGAGTAAATCCGCAACCTGAGCCTATAAGAGGTCAGTTTGTTGATGTATGTGTTTGTGTGACTACTCTATGTATGGCATATTGTTACGATGCATATATTTAGAAAATGTGACGAAGCTGCCCCAGGAATATGTCTCCTAACTAACCAGGATGCTTACCTTCTAGGCTCTCACAAAGGAACCATTTACTAATGTACTGTTACACAAAATATCCAAACTAGAATATTCTTGGTCTCGTCTTGCTTCGATTTCAGCCCATGAAGCTTTTCTTCTTCTACGTGCCCTTTTGTCAATCCCTCGTTTAAACTGCTTTTTACACAGTTCTTTCCATGTTGGAATGAGACACCACTACTGGAGAAATATAATCTTATCCTTAAAATGGGTCTAGAGTCAAATTTGAACTGCTTCTTAAGCGACGAATCTTGGATTCAAACATCCTTACCAGTAGAATTATGGGGTCTTGGTATTCGATGATCCGCTGATATGTCGATTCCTACCTTTTTAGCGTCCTACCATGGATCTCTTAGGCCGTATCCAAAAGATACAAGTGTGCATTCAAAGTACGCTTATTTCCGGAACTGACGTTACCTAGTATGCGTCAAAAGGTCCAAGTTCACAAGTCTGCGAGTGCATAGTACGGAGTGTGCGAGAATGCACACTATATTAGCACACTTGCATACTTAAGATGGGAGTTCTTCGAAGTAGGAACAACAATAATGTCAAAGTGACTTAATAAAATTTTAAAACACATATTTTTAATATTTTTGTTGAGGTGAATATATATGTGGGCTGATCTAATAATAGTTTAATTGATAAATATACAAATTAGTGATTTTACAAGTGGAATATAAAAACGTTATAAAAATGTTACGTATTTACGTTGTGTTCTTTGAGTATGCAATGGAATTTAAAATTGTATAGGGAAAGCAACCAAATAGTTTCTTTAATAATGCTATAAAGGCATTTGTGTTTAAATATTACATGTAGCTTAATTGAAATAATTATACTATCTGTAATGTTGCTATTTGCACGTAAATGACAAATTTTAATGGCGTATGAATTAAAATGTTTAGTTCTATCATAGAATAATGAATACCTAGATTATCCATTTCTCTATATCTACAGCTACAGCTGCAGCTGCAAATGTTAATTCGTAGATAGATAGGCCTAACTTTCTAATTTTGATTTTAAACAAATTCGTTTCAAAGCTACCATATTTCCTTGCACTTGAGAGACTGTAATATACCAATTACCATACATTTTGCATTTTTGACAGCTGCCCAAAAGTGAAATACAGATGAAAAATTTCTTTCTCCATATTTATCAAAGATTTCACAAATTCCTCTTGGTATGTCTTTACTTAGGCCATTTCATTTTTTTTTTTTTTTTATTCTTCGATTCAGCGATTTGATCTTTCGGTGCCGGTTTTGAGAACTTTCCTGTGAGCTCATATATATATATATATATATATATATATATATATATATATATATATATATATATATATATATATATACCGTGTTATGCAAAAATGAACTAAGCGCCAAACTTTGAAAATCCACGTAAATGCGACGATTGGTTCCTGATACGCTATAGAACGTCTTGCTCAATCGAAAAGAGAGAAAAACCAACACATTTCAAAAAAAAAAAAATCACTTTTGATTACGGCTACATTAATGTTGGACATCAACCTTTATACATAATTTTCTTAAAAGTATGAAAGTGGCGCTTAGTTCGTTTTCGCAGGACACGGTACAAACACACACACACACAGTTAGTAACTATGTTGGTTCCTTTCTATACCAAAGTTTAATATTTAATTCACATATTATTGCCTAGCGAGCGTAAGCGAGTGAAGACAGGTTAGAGGCTCGCAGGGCACGTTCTTTTCAGTTTTGGTTACGAATCGGTTCATTGAACGATTCACTGAATGAAATGGCCTAAGTAAAGACTTGCCTTGCTTTTAATTCATATAATCCCATTACGGTACCCATTATAAATTGATTATGAACAAATAATTCCTTCCGTATAGTTGAACAATAAGAGCCACTTCATTGCATACTGTATTTTTTCATAAAACCGTCTCTTAATTTTCACAAAATTCTTATTAGATTAATAGTAGCTTTTTACGAATATGGAGACACTATTTTGAAGATTTACGTGTAAAATCTATAGATTCACAAAGAAAGAGTAACATATAAGGAACTTCAACATTAGTACAATATAGAAGAAATAGTTTAATCAGTATGCCTATATCTACCGTACATAAAATAATTTTACTCAATATGAACTCTCTCCCAAAGTAGTTTTGAGCCACATTATTGTAAATAGCGCTCCCCTCGGTGTCTTCGGTGTCCTAACGCTCTTGCAAATTGCCCACTTTCACCTGCAATAAAATTCCTAAGCTACCTCGCAACAGTGTCATCAGCACCCTAACCACCAGTGCTACTTTTCTTCCGGGGGATTAAAAATAGGGATGGGCAAAACCGGTTTTTATAAAAACCGAAAACCGGTTTCTATAAAAACCGAAACCCGAAAACCGACATTTCGGTTTTCTCCAAAATCGGTTCAGTTTTTCACCGAAACCGGTTTCGGTTTTCTCCAAAACCGGTTCAGTTTTCACCGAAACTGGTTTCGGTGAAAACTTTTCGAAAACACATAAAACTATTTCTGTGGAAATGGATTCGGTTTCCGGAGAACAACGAAACACCATTCTGGTCAGAAATATAACAAATTTTGGAAAAAAACGGAATCGGTTTTGAAGAAAACCGAAACCGGACCAGGTAAAAAACCGAACCGGTTTTGTAGAAAACCGATAACTGGTTTCGGTTTTTCTAAAAACCGAAAACCGAAAAAACGGTTTTTGTGCCCACCACTAATTAAAAATATTCCCTCGCGCAAGCATGCCTAATAAATAGAATATCGCCAATAGTTTAGTGGTTTTTATGCCGATAAATATTTGCAGATACGGCAAAGCTGAAGCTCTTGGCATACATGAAAGAAACTCTTAAGTCATTTATGGTTACCCCATATTGTCAATCTGTACGATATATTTATCTTTAATATAACTGGAAAGTCATTCATCTAAAAAAAAAAAAAAAACACTTTTTCTAGTACTCGAAATTCTCTCTTCTTTTGTTATCAATGTTCCATATTCCACCACGATGAGGCGCTGTAAACACGTGTAGATCAAAAGCTAATTTGATGAAGTGTACACTATTTAGTGTGCACTCCATTTGTAGACTTCGACTGTGCATCCTCGAAGTGTGCACTATGCACTTTTGGACACGGCCTTAGTTTAGTCGAGGCTCTCCTTACGCAAGGCTACTACCTGGATCCAGATGGAACAGTTCAAGAAGGCTCTAGCAAATGGAAAAATTTAAAAGATACGGACAGTTTCTAGAAATTAGCAAAAGAGGTTCTAGGCATTTTGGTATACACCAATTGCAGCGCATTTCCATGAACTTTTCTTACAATCAGTCATTGCTCCAAAGGATAAAGCGAATCTACTTGTTGCCTCGTCCCTCCATGCTGGAGCATAATTGAATACAATACCTTCCTTGCTATTAGGCCTTCACATGACTAATGAAACTTTTCGAATAGCTATTGACTTAAGATTAGGTTCAGCTGCTTGTGAACCTCATCACTGTCCAGCTTGCGGGGATCAAGTTAACCAACGTGGCCTGCATGGCCTTTCATGCTTGAAGAGCATTGGCAAACACGCCAGACACTCCTTTGTTAATGATATTTTACGAGCCCTTATCAAGCTGGAATTCTTCCATACGTGAAACTGTAGGCTGTTGTCGTTTAGATGGTAAACGACCCGATGGTATGACATTAGCACTGGCGCAAATCCCGGGAGGTGAGGGGGACATGTCCCCTCCAATCTTGGAGCTGAGGGGATTGTCCCCCCATTAATCCAATTTGAAATGTGCATTTTGGAGGAAAAATGTGATGATTTGTATCAGATTGCCACAAAGGAAAGAGCTGAAATTGATGTCCCCCAGAATAAGCTTCAAAGCTACCCTCTTCCCAATGTTGAAGTCAACTCTGCTCTCCTGATCCTCCACAGCATTATCTTTCAACTTCATAAATATTTTGAACATCGCTTTAAAAAAAAGGAACTTCTTTACCCATCTTTCCCCCTAGTGTAGAAGACAGAATTGCGCCGTTGGACATTAGTGCCTTGGATGAAAGACAAATTTCTTGTATGGAACTTTACACGTTTTGCCCATTCAAGTCTCCCTTTGGCTGTTATGAATGCTGAAGCTGTTTTAGTCGCAGAGGGGTAGAAAAACAAAGAAAATACAACAACCTCCTTGATAAATTTATTTTTGCTCCAATTGGTATCGAGACTAGTTGTGCTTGGGGGTCTAGAAGCCTTGATTTTATTATAGAGGTAAGTACACGCATTTCTATCGTTATTGGAGGTGTTCGTTCAACATCTTTCCTAATTCAACTCATAGGTTTTGCCATCCAACGTGCAATGTGTTGTCGGTTTTTGGCACCTTTCAACTTGGAAAGGAACTAGATGAGGTGTTTCTTCCATAATATAAAGGACAATACTTAACATCTGTACAATGAACAACATACTGTACAAATAAAGTAATACATCAATGAAACCGAAGAACAGTTGAGGAACTCTTGCGAAGAAAGAAGACTCCTTGGCTAATTCAATAATACATTGCATTATATATACTTTTTTAATAATTAAGTTATGTATTGTTTGAATTTAAAACAATTAATGAAATCGAATATTTATATTATACTATTTTATAACAGAAAGTTTTATGTTAAAACTGATTGTGGGAGAAAATCGATTCCTCCATCATGATTCTACCAACCTGCTTTTAGCAGATTTTAAAGTATCTAAGCGGGGAAGAGGTCCCACTAAGGATACTTAGGTTCATATATTTTATAAACCTATTCCCTTCATTCCAAGAAGAAATGTTTTAGTTAATATATAATTAATAATAATAAAAACTTTAAAGATATCAACAAAATGTTTAATGAACATAGAAAATAACATATGTAAAGCTGAATATTTGTTTATATTTGTGCTGTCCCTTGTACTGTACAAGTCCATAGTTTCAAATTCACACACTTGTGGATAAGTATACTTTTAAGTAACTAAAGGGAAGAGTCCGTAGGCTATTTAGAATTTTGTTCCCGTGTATATTACTAGGAGTAGGGAGCTCGAGTTGACACACTTCTAGGTAAGTATACTTTTAAGTGACTGAAGGAAAGAGACCATTAGCTATTCAGAATTTTCTTTCTGTGCATATTCCTAGGGATAGGAAGCTCAAGTTGACACACTTCTGGGTAAGTATACTTTTAAATAACTAAAGGAAAGAGACAGTAAGCTATTCAGAATTTTCTTTGTGTGTATATTCCTAGGGATAGGGAGCTCGAGTTGACACACTTCTGGGTAAGTATACTTTTAAATAACTAAAGGAAAGAGACAGTAAGCTATTCAGAATGTTCTTTCTGTGTATCTTCCTAGAGATAGGAAGCTCGAGTTGACACACTTTTGGGGAAGTATACTTTTAAATAACTAAAGGAAAGAGACAGTAAGCTATTCAGAATTTTCTTTCTGTGTATCTTCCTAGAGATAGGGAGCTCGAGTTGACACACTTCTGGGTAAGTATACTTTTAAATAACTAAAGGAAGGAGACAGTAAGCTATTCAGAATTTTCTTTCTGTGTATAACATAAGGGCAAACATATAAAGGAATTTTTTTACTTCCCGGGCACACGGACAGACAGGGTATATGTATAAAGGGATTTTTTTTTTTACCTCCCGGGCACACAGATAAATAGAGTAAATATATAAAGGGATGTTTTATCTTCCGGGCACACAGATAGACAAGGTAAATATATAAAGGAGTTTTGATGGACCAAAGTCCTTAATTAACTGACATTTTAAATGCCTTCTTGAAATAGTCATTTATGTGTTATTATGTTGTTTAGTTATTTCTTTAAAAAATAAAATTGAAGTACCGGTATATCATCAGGATAACATTTTACATATGGGAAATGGAATACTAAAAGGACATTCAGAAGCTTGGATTGACAACACATCATTAGTCACTAGTCGTCTCCCATAATAAAAATGTTTAGGAGTTATCTAATATAGTCAAGAGTTTAAAACGCACTAAGTATCACGAATGGTTCCAGACATGTATATTCACTTGAAATTCTTTAAAAATAAAATAAAATAAGGATGATTTTCAAACTCTCGGTAAACTCAAGATCTGGTCATACCATTTGATTTAAAAATCTTTGCGTACAGCGAAGTACCACAACTCTGATATTAAAATATGTTTTATAAAACTCACTTGGTCACATTCTAAATTTAAAACATGAGTACTTGATCATACTCACTTCTAGTGTTCCATCAAGTAAAAAGGGCTTCAGTAGATTATCATGTTTTTCCTTAGCTAGCTTGCAGTGATAGTAGTAGTTTTCCTGTAGGTTTATTTTACTCTAGTTGTTATTATTATTATTATTATTATTATTATTATTATTATTATTATTATTATTATTATTAACACGATGAAACCCAATATGAATGGGCAAATATTGTCTAACTTTTCACTTCAAAGAAATGCTTTACAGAGTATAGAATGCTAAAATAACCTGTGATAGCAAAAATTTCTAATTGAGCTTTTATACCAATTTGAGAACACTAAATCCAAAGGAATTATTTAAATCATAATTTTAAGATAATTTTTGTAGTGACCCCCAATAACAAATGGGTTGAAAAATAAGTAGTTTCACTGGACTCAACATCCTCAACGCTGAATCCAACGGAACTGCTTAAATCTCAATTTTAAGTTAATTTTTGTCGTGATCCCCATTGACGGATGGGTTTAAAAATACGTACTTTCATTGAACTCAACATCCTTAACGCTGAATCCAACGAAACTGCTTAAATGACAAGTTTTAAGATAATTTTTATCGTGACCCCAATGGACGGATGAGTTTAAAAATATATAGTTTCATTGGACTCAACGTTCTTAAAGTTGCCTAAGAAGCATAACTGTTAATTTATGCAAACATATAACCTTTTCTTTCTTTCTTTTTTTCTTTTTTAACCATTGTCATGTTCGGTAGTTCATTTTTAAAACGTGCTAAGGTTGGACTTTCATGATCGAAAATAGTGACACGCGTTGTCTAAAAACTTGATATTATTACTATTTTCTTCGTAGTCTATATTTTTAACGTCTTTTACCATTTACAGATAATCTAATTTCATTTACATAGTTCTTTGCAGAAATGTAACGGGTCACTATGACTCGGAACCTGGTCTTGATCCATGACTTAGAGACGACAAAACACGTTCATCTCCTGTATCTCTATTTTCTCACTAAATCCATAATTTTCTTTCTCTCCTGTTGTGTGCGTATGTGTGTATCAAAGCATTTACACTGAAAGTTAACTACGAGGTCTACCGGAATATAAATGCGTGAGATCAGGGTAAAGGAAAGCTACATGTTTTTCTTTTGAGGGAACGTCAAAATGTAATCGAACGAGCCAGTAAAACTTATATAAATATAACATTAGGAGGTATCACTGAGCCCAACCAGTGTTATGTTAAATCCTTTTGTGTGCTCTGTGTTCAAAATCACTGCATTACTTTTAGGATGGAAAGACGAATAAACATGAAATTACATTTGAAATAATGGTATCTTGAGTAAGAAAAGTACACCGGAAATCAAGCACATAAATATTCGAGCTCGAATAAGTGAAATCTTTAATCTGTTGTAAAATTCTTCAGGAATGCTGTAGAACTGGTATTTCGTCTGGTTCTGGATGATCGAGTCTGTCCAGGTCACCGGACCTGAGAAGCGAGACACAAAACTCGGGATCCACACTCAAATGATTTGTTGCATTGTTGGTTCTTTGTAGATGCAAAGGTTGTTAGACCCTATATACACGACTTTGAACTGCTCACTCAACCTATGACAGTCCAATGTTTCAGTACCTATTGTATTGTATGTGACAATTATTACTCTTGATGGTTGCCCGACAGCACACTTTTCACTGGTGAAGAGTTGTTTGTAAGTTTCAAGGGGATTGTATTCCATTCTTGTTGGGACGCTTTGCAGAGGTTCGAAACTGAGGGTATCCTACGAGATGAAGAATTGTTTTTCAGCAGTCCGTAGATACGGCAGTCCCTTTGGGCTGGCATCAGCATTCTTCACTGGAATGTCGGTCAAGGGAATAAGATGTATCCCTTTCCTTTCAGGGGAATAATACGAATCCCATCAAAATCAGTATTTGTAGTGATGTGTGAAAACAGACCCAAGACTTTATTTATTTATTTAAAGGAAAAAAAAAAGACTTTCTTTCTTTATTTTGCAAAATGTTTACGAAAAATCATTCATTAAGATGGAAGAATCCTAAGGCAATCCAGAGATCCAGTTTTCGATGGCTAATCTTAATTCGACGATTCGGCAATATAATCTTCAGATCAGTGTTGGTGCAACACATTATCTTCACTTCGATGATTAACTTTAGTTTAATCCCTATCCACGGATTACTCCTCGGTTGGTGCAACCGGGCATCTATCTCTTTCTGCACTTCAAATTCTTCTAAAACATCCAAATCTTCTGCAAGCATATTTACTCTATTCACAGCTGCATGATGTTATAAAGGATTAATCTCCCGTTTACGATGGTTAATCTTAATCCGACGATTTGGCTATGTAGTCTTCAGATTAGTGTTGGTGCAACACATTATCTTCACTTCGATGATTAACTTTAGTTTAATCTCTATCCACGGATTAATCCTCGGTTGGTGCAACTGAGCATTAGTTAGCTAACATCTTGAGATTTTTCGAAACAATCGATAGAAAGAGAATTAAAGTTTTACATCTTTAGATCCAGATCGAGGTCCTACTCATCTATATAACTGATCTTTGTTATAATTAAATTGTTTTGTAAGATAGAAACTTTCATTTAAAATTTCATTAAAATGATTAATAATGAAAGATGGCAGATGATGAAGAAGAAAAAGAAAACAATCTGTTATCTTTTGTAAATTCTGAGTTGCTCAGTGAAGTGTTGCTAGCACAGTTTTGAAATTAGTTAACCTAATGCGAGATTGTTTAATCAATAAATAATTATTTTCAATCAACAGAAACAGATAAAAACCTTCCAATTTTTTTCGGGTCATTTTGTAGTTACAAATAACATCTGACAGTTTCAATAAATTTTATGGTATTGACTGGGGCTCTTCTAGAGTTTCCTTCTAACTTTCGATGAGTTCCTTGTTGTCGAGAAAAATCTTTCTACGAGAATTTGTATCAAGACAAAAATGCAAGTTTTTACGACAAATTTGTTAATGCAAGTTTGCAACAACTCAAGGCATATTCTAAGTTTTCAGCAGAGTTTGGTGGCAACTTAAATCAACAGTGTTGCAAACATTATAGTAGAAGTTTGCAGTTGATTTTGAGTCTAGTGTTCCTTTTAGCAGCGAGGCTATATGAAACGTGGACCTACAGCTTAACACGGAATCCGAACTCACATAAGCTCTCGCCGGGAACAGAACCCGAATCTCTCATGCCAAAGGCGAGTACGATAATCGCTTATCCACGAGGGAGCTCACGGATGTTTGCAGTAAACGTTAATAAGTTTATTGCAACCATTAGACACAAATATTTTGAATCGTCTAAAGAGATAACTAGAGTCGAAACTTCAATGAATCGAATGTTTTCATTGTTGTTGTTATGTTTTTATTTCCAAACAATTTAAAAACACACTACTTGTTATAGTATTGGGATAACCTTTTTCTCTTCCTTGGACAAAATGTGTGCTGTGACTCAATGTCAAGTGAATTCAAAGACGAACATTCAACTTTCAAAATATTCATTCCTGTGGATTAGAAAAAAGAATCTCACAACATATGAACTTCTTATTTTATACTTAATTTTCTACTTAAATTATAAAGAAAAACTTTAAATTAAATTTAAATATTAATAAAACAATGTTAAGTATTTATGACCTTAGTAATTATACAGAGGAAACATTAATAATTATAGACTTCCAAGTTATGCTTTGCTCAAGTCTGAGAAGTCTTACAGAACGACTATGTTCGTCCATCTATCAACAGACGCTTTACTCAAGTCTGAGAAGTCTTACAGAACGACTATGTTCGTCCGTCTATCGACATATGCTGTGTTTAAGTGTGAGAAGTTTTACTTATAGAACAACTACGTTTGTCCGTCTATCGACAGAGCAGAAACCTTAAAAGATAGGAAGAAGTGGTTTTTTTTTTTTTTAAATGGGATTCTGTTTCCCCCCAAATAGGTTGCATATAATATCTTAACACACCCTTTTTTTCTTTTAAAAGAAGTCAACCATCTAAAGTTTCAAGGTTGATTACAAACGATAATAAATACTTAATAGCAGCTTCCGGAAATGGTTTCAGTCTCCCATAAATGGAGTTTCACCTTTATCCATCTACCAAAACCGGAAGTGGTAGAAATTTACAATTTCTCTCTTCAATGTTGATCTCCACATCAGTGATTGAACAGGTCACGAAGTTATTCAGATCAGGGGTAAAAGTGGATCTGAAAAGGTACGGGGACGGTAGGTAGCGGCATGAGGTCATGCCGTCCTCCTGCCTATCGCTGCCCATTGTAATTTTTTAGGAACTATGGGGACGCTGTACTTATGTTATGGAGATGGGAGGACGATGTCCCCCCGTGTTCCCCCTCACTTTTATCCCTGTTTCAGATCTATGACCCACTAGAGCCGGTGACCCAGACAGAAAATGACCTAGAGTGACTTGGAGATGATGAAACGTTGTCATACACATGGGTACTGTGTGTGAGACTGCTAAAGTAATTCCAACAAACATGGTCTTCGCCTCTGTCCCTCCCTCTTCTCACTAAGCCAATATTACTTTTGGTTTTATTGTGCACATCTGTACCTATTGATTGCACTGAAAGATAACTACAACGTTATGAGTGTAGTAAACGCGCAAGAATCACAGAAAATATAAGCTAGCCGTTTTTTTTTTCTTATGAATGGTCTTTAAAGTTTAATCGAACGAACCTGTAACACTTGTTTAGAATATAAAAGATGCAGCTGAGTCCAAACAGCGTTGCGGTTAATCTTTTATTTATAGTCTATGTTCAAAAAACGTCTTTTTTCAGTATAAGAAGACGAATAAACATGAAAGTATTTTTTAAAATTTCAAAATACAGTATCTTGATTAAGAAATATCACACCAGTAATCAAACAACTGAGTGTTCGATCTCTGAGTCAACGAGTCTGTTTGGTCCTCCAGATCCGAGCGGGTCTGTGAATCGAGACCCAGACCTGGATGACCTGCACAAAAGTCATAACCCAGGTAGCATGATGACCTGACTCGTTCTGCAGAACAAAACCGATAAGAGTGAGAAATGAGCTCCTTTGTGGCTAAGAGATTAGCACACGCGCCTTTGGTGTGGGAGACTCGGGTTCGATTCTCGGCGGAAGCTCATGTGGTTCTGATTCCACGTTAATCAGTAGATCCCGTCTAATATAGCCTTGCTGCTGAAAGGGACGTTAAACTCAAAAAATCAGCTCAAGAGTGAGAAATGGCTTTACGATGTTCTTTAGCATCCCAGAGATCCAATTATTCCTATTCAAACCGAAAGTGGTAGAAATATACGATTTCCAGTTTAAAATGTGATTACCATAAAGGAAAACAGTAATAATGCCAAGAAATGATGTACTGATATGAATTAAGTGTCGCAAGAACAACGATATATCTACACATATCCTTCCTTATCTTTACAGGAAAAATATAAGCTGTAGAAACCTGTATAATTTCCGGTTTCAATTCTGATCTTATTAAAATAGAAACGATAGTAAGTAGCGGTAATATTTTTCGTATGGATTCAGAGTCTCAAGGACAGTTTTATCTCGCACTTTTTCCTCTATTGCCTGGGCGTCCCAAGAAAATTTTCTAGATGTGGGCCATCTTCCTGGCTGGTGTATTATTTTCGGTATTTTTTTTATTTGTATTAAGAAAATAGCCCCATCCCGGATCCCAATGATGGAAATATACATTTTCGTGAACCAGGGGGAGACCCGGCCCCTACGCCTCCCGTTCGGGCGCTCGTCCTCTATTGTAACCAGAAGTGATAGATTTACCATTTTATTTTTAACGTTAAACACCCATACTTTGGAAGCCAACTGTAATTTCACAACGCGAAACGGAACTTCACTTGTAATTTATTGAATAAAAGAATAAGATTATATAAATATTTATATATATATTTATATTTGCCGGATACTTTTCTCTTGTCTTCATGAACATTATTGGTGTTATCAATAGTTGCACCAGATATCTCATTCTTGTGAGCTAAAAATGGTGTAAATTAGATTTTTTTTGGAAGGGAACTGGAGGAGGTGTTTCTTCTCTAGTACAACAGAAACAAATGAACAATAGAATAATTAAAATAATACGGTATATCAACGTTCAGAGAAATTTAACAGTACTTTAGGTTTAAACTTTAAATGTTGATCTATCGACCTGTAACATAATATTTATTCAAATTGCGTTTGCTTCTTAGAGATAATGTTTAAATTTCATTGTTGTTTTTTTATTTTTAAACGTAAAAAAAATCTATTTTATCACACACTTCTACACCTAGCACTCCATTTTCGACAACGACAAACACATTCAATCAGGGCCGTGCTGGGATACTAATGAGGGCGGTGGACAAGTCTACTGAAAGGGCGCCTATACAAACGGGAATATATATATATATATATATATATATATATATATATATATATATATATATATATATATATATAGAGAGAGAGAGAGAGAGAGAGAGAGAGAGACTTTGAAAGAAAGTATGGGTGCCCTTTTATGTCAAAATCACCACCAAATTTGTATTAGTAGTAACGTAAAAACCTAACCTCGAATCGAAATCCTCTTTACTACAGAAAAACTTTTTAGTTCCTGTAATAACATTTGTCAAATAAAAAGAAGCTAATGTATCAACAACTTAATATAGCACGCTTATGGACGCAGGAAGCTCATAGCTCTCCACTGATTTCTGTCCTTAGAAAACTGAACCCAGTTTCTATTTTATATTTCAATCTCTGCGAAAACCATTTTAATATTGTCCTCCCATCTGCGCCTCGGTCTTCCTAACGGTCATTTTTCTATTTAGATTTCCAGTTACAACTTCGAAAGCGTTTCTAATTTCTTCCATTCTGGCTACATAAAATGAGCATTTGAGCCTCCTAGACTTGATGACCCTAACAATATTTGGTAAACGGTGTAAAATTATGCAGTTCCTCCTTATGAAGTTTCCGCCTTTCCCCATTCCCGTTCATTTTGGAGTTCGAATATTGGCTTAAGAATCTTGTTTTCAAATAATTTCAGTCTGCGATTTTCCTTCAGTCAGTTATCATGTTTCGCAACCATACAGCACAACAGGCATGATTACTGTTTTATATTTTGAGCTACAAATTCCTCAACAGAATTAGCGACAACAAAAGATTTTTAACTGAATACTAGCACGAAATCCCTGCTTTCAGTTGACATCAATTTTTTTTAGTGATTATGGTTTTGGTTTGTTAATAATGATCCTAGATATTTGAAAGTATCCACTTTGTCGAAAGAAAATATTATTTGGTATTTTAACGCATCGATAAAATGCAGTATTACGATCCCGACAAACTTCCATTTATTCAGTTTCCTCTGCATTTACTTTTAAGCCTACATCCCTGCAAGCGTTAATTAAGATTTCTGCATTCCTTTCTATCATTCTATCATTACTTATTAAATTTACATCAACAGCATACGCCATAACCTGGCAAATACAATTCAGCTCTAGAACCTGATTGCTATCATTGATTTTCCTTATCGTGTTCTCCAGAACAAAGTTAAATAATAATAACGACAACGCATCTCCTTGTTTCAGGTCATTCTCAACGTGAAAGCTCGTGAACAAGAATTTCTCTACTCGAACCTTACTTTGGGATTCATTTAAACATATCTTAATTAATCTACCTTTTTCGGTATTGCAAATTCTGTAAGCATGTTGTACAATGCTTCCCTCCCACCAGAGTCTAAAGTCAATAATTGATGTGCCAGGATGTTGTATTCTCCCATTTCTTTTCAAGTATTAGTCGAATGGTAAATATCTGGTCGATAGTTGATCGATTTTACCTAAAACCGTTCTGATAATCTCCAATAATTTCATCTGCGTATGGAGTCAATCTTGCTAATACAATGTTTAAGAGGATTTACTGGATGTTGACAGAAGAGAAATGTCTCGATAACTATTAAATCTGTTTTGTTGCTTTTCTTCTGAACTGGAACAATGATTGATTATCTTCAATCTTGTGGTAATTCCTCCTTGTTCCAGATAATGAGAATGAGTTTGTGTATCTTGCTCTACAATTTTTCCCCTCCAGCTAAAATTAAGTCAACCAGAATATCGTCTACACCCGGAGATGTGTGTTTATTTTTTATTTATTTATTTTTTTTTTAAATAACGATTTCTATTTCTGTCTGGTTAGGTTCTGGAATATACAGTTATGCTGCATGCATTTCACTTTCTCCACGCGCATAAGTTTTTGGCTATCGTCAAAGAAATCTTTCCATCTATTTAAGATGCTATCTGTATCGGTGAAAACTGTTCCTTTAGGTTTCTTTAATACATAAGCACGAAGTTGATAGCCTTTCTTAAGTTTGTTGATTCATTTATACATGTCCCGAATGTTTTTGTTTTCATTATTATCTTCAAGTTAATTAATTTTAACTCTCAAAAGTCGCGTTTCTTTGTTCTAGAAGTTTTAGAAGTTTTAGAAATCACTGCCAGATGACAATGAAATTTTATGTAGTTATTTCGTTCGGATTTTGTAGCCAACGCAGTTTCTTCTGTTTTCTCTTCTCTGCTACTTGAGTACATTCCTGGTTGAACCATGGTTTGTTCCTACGTATTTCTGCGTGCTCTAATATTTCTTTTGCTGAAATTTTAATGTTATCTCTAATTTCAACCAAGTATCGTGAACACTAGTGCACTCCGAACCTTCTAAAACCGAGAATCTATTCGACACTTCAATATGGCTCCCCTCTCACCTGGCTCCTCTATTAAAAAAAAAAAATTAAACCGCTTCGTTTTCAGATATTGAATATTTCCTTTATTCAACGATAGTCTCTCTTTTACTATCACAATCAACTCCTCTGAACGACCGAACATTAGTTGTGCTAGACTGTTCTTTTTTGTCTACTAAAACATGATCAGTTTGAATATGTGTTTTTCCATCTGATGAAGTCCGAGTATATTTATGAATGTCGCAATGTTGGAATTTTGTAATCTTCACGATAAGGTTTCTGGATATTGCACAGTTCACGATCTAACGCCATTGTCACAACCTTCCGTATACAAACATTTATTCCCTATAATCGGTATGAAAATACCCTCTGGTCCTACCTTCGCATTGAAACCGCCTAACAGAATTTTCATATGGTATTGCAGGAGATGATCAAATTCCCTTTCTAGTCTTTCATAAAAACTGTATTTATTTAATCGCCATCCTTATTTTCTGTTGGGGCATGTGCATTTAAAATAATATTACACCACGGACCCTTAAGAGAAGTAAAAGAAAATATATCATTAACAAATTCTACCTATGTAATTGCTGATATTACGTATTCGTTTGTGAACGGAAAGCCCTGTTTCTAGTTGGTAATTTTTAATTTGTTACCCGTAAAAGAACGTAAAATTTCCCGACTTAATTCCTCCATTTCCTTCTCATCTAACTTCCTGATATCCCACTAGGTTCAACCTCTATTTCTAAACTCATTTTTTACATATTTTAACGCGCCTGGCCTATAGAGACTTCTTACATTTCATGTTCCAAATCTTATGTCGATTTTACTTTGTGGAATTCGTGCCAAGTCATCAGTACTGATCCGAGGATTCTGCAAACTTATCTGAACAATCCGTTTTTTTTTTTTTTTTTTTTTTTTTTTTTTTTTTTTTTTTACAGGATGAGGTTGTTAGCCTCACACCAAATTCTCAAGCTGGATTATCACCCCTTGTCTGTCCGCGACTGCTTACTCAGTATATTCGCAGCTAATCTCTATATCCCAGAGGCCTTCTCCTCGATCCACAACCTGAGGACGCGCCATGCCGTGGTGACAGGAAGACCACATTTTACGGAAATTAATACAGCTATATTTCAGAAATACAACAGGTACTGATTATCCGAACACTGCTTTAAAACACACAGGAACAATCAATATGCTCGCATATATGGATGCATATTAGGACTGTGAAAGCTTCGATGACGTAAAAATCGTAAATTAGAGACTTGTGTCAGTATAATATTACATAAATGCATCGTAAGTTTGACTATCCGAACTATTCTTGATGTATCACATTGTTTCCTTTTATAGCTATATAATTTTATAATATTTTTGTAAGTGATTATACTCTTTACCTGTTCTCTGCCAATAGCAACTGTATGAATTTATAATACAAAACTGAAATACAGAAGAATAAAATAAAAAGAAATAATGTGATATTTCGCAGGGCATCCTATGTAAAGGGCGCCTTGTATTCTTCACAGGTTCTGTACTACCAGTAAGTATTTGAATTTATTAAACAAAGCTGGTATACAGGATAACTAAAACCACTTATCTATAATGTGATGTTTCGTAGGGCGCCTTATGTAAAGGGCGCACTGTACCTTTCACGGGTTCTTCGCCAACAGTAAATGTGTGTATTTATTGTACAGAACTGTGGTATACAGAAGAGTAAATAAAATCGTTCATCTTTGATGTGGTCTCGGAAGGGCGCCTAATGTAAAGGGGCACTGCACCTTTCACGGGTTCTTTACCAATAAAACTGTAAGAATTTATTACTAAAAACTTGTACCATTATTTATAGTGTAATATTTCGGAGGGCGCACCGGGACACGTCCCGGTGTCCCGGTGGGCCAGCACGGGCCTGCATTCAATGTTACCAGAACACAGAACAGGAACTGGAGACCACAGTTTAGCACTATATTTTTTAAAAAAAGAAAGAAGTCCGTCTAAGTTCAATATCTTAGGCAAATCTTTTCGGAATTAGTGATAAAAAATTGAAATAAGAATTTATTGTTATAAAATATTAATATAAAATAAAGCATTAAAATGCAATTGTAGACATCATCATATGTATTTTGACATTGTTTCCTGTATTTCCTCTTATTGTTTGTTTCGTTTTTCGGTTTTCACATGCTTTTCTGTTATTGTTTCGTGTATTTTCTGTGTATATAGGAGAATATCCTGTATATTTTCAAAAATCCACTATCCTAAGCAGTATATTATTATTGAATTTTAAAAATAAATTTGATTTACTTCTACAGACTTTATACCAATTGTTCTATGTACATTTTATTATACTCATTAAACAATTCTTGATATAGATTTATTTGAGTAATTAGTATATTATTGAACAAAAATTGGCGTCCGTCTCCACTTGCATTTAATAAAGTGACCGATCAAAATGTCGATTTGCCTGAAGAATTAACATATATGAGTGATAAAAAATAGTTATGAAATGAAAAATCTTGTGTATAATTGAATCATAATCAGAAAAGAAGAATATCATAGTCGAAAATGGAATAATTTGTCAAAATCGCGTAAATGTCAATTTCGGGAAAGAAGTTCGAGCAGTGAGAAAGGACCAGTTGCTCAGATAGTCGGGGTAGAAAAGTTGGGGAAAAGTGAGAAATTTCTAAGAAAAGAAAAGGTATAAAGGATTTGGATGTGTGTACGTGTATTTGTGTGTAGATGAGAAAATGTATAGGTATGTAGTGTAAAGTGTGAGATAACAGCTTTTTCTACACAGCACCCCACTAATATGATGTTTACACTTCAGCTGCCACTGGATCCTTTTGTCTTGAGTAGTTTTAAATATTCAAAATATTTTTACAGAAAATAGCACACTGCAATCACATATTTTAAGTAGATATTTCCAATTTGACATATGCACTTTTACAAAAGTCATTTCTCAAAGTTCCCATTTCCTATCTTATATCCTATACGATAGAACATAACACAAATCATAGGGAAAAAATGAAGAGTTTCATCAAACCATGAATATATCATATTGCACTGTACATTTTCTATACTGTATAAATAGAAATGAATGTAACGATGTTTTCTTGCGAATTCCTAAACCACTGAACCGATTTTGATTTTTTTTTTTTTTTTTTGGCACATCAGTAGACTCTGGTCTAACTTAGGTATTTAGGACATGTTTTGTATCTGTTTGAATTTAGAAAACCAGCGAAACATATAAGTGTGTGCATAAATTTCCAGCGCTAACTTTGAGCAGTTCCGTTCAAGTGTCTAAAGAAAGGGAATAAGAGACCTACACAAGATTAAATAGCTTGACACCTAGTTTCTCGATAAAATTAGTTCATACTTAATTTGTCATGACTGCCAACAAGATATACGTTCAAAATTGGATACTATCCCATTTCAACCTTGGAAAGTCTGCTGCAGAAGATAGAAGAACTATCGACAAAACGTATGGGGAGTACAGTATTATAGTGCGTCCAGTAAGAGAACGTCCCTGACAGCTCGCAGTGACATTGCCACTACACACGTGTCAAGTTTTTTTTCGGTGCAACTGTAGTGGCAATTTAATTAATGGTATACGACAGAGTGATCGTGGTTGGTAACACTGGTATCAAAGTAGGGGCTGCAATATCCCACCGCATGTGGTAAGAAACGTCAGAGACCATCTCTTGCTGGCCGTGCTATAGTACAAGTACGGTGAAAGAAAGGTTTACCTATTTTAAGAAGGGAGATTTTTTTAACCTGAAAGTCAAGCCAAAGAATGGAAAACCTAACGGACGATCTTGAAACGCTACTCTTAAAAAGATCTGTGCCAAACAACCAAGGAACTGAGTGAGAAGCTTAGAGTCGACCATTAGATAATCATTAGACGTATGCACGCGCTTGGCAAGATCTAGAAAGCAGGAAAATTGATCTTACACTATATTACAGAATGTAGTATACAAAGTCGTCTGAACACTTGTGTATCATTTCATGTTCGCCGTAAAAAAAATAAATAAATAAATAAATAAATAAAAAATAAAAAAAATAAAAAAAACCTTTCATATGGAAAATCATAACAGGACATGAAAACTATGTTTCTTACTATAACTCTAAACGTCGAAAATCCTAAGTATATCCTGGTCAGCCGTCGACAAATAAATACCCATGACGAAAAAGTTTTGTTATGAATCTAGTTGGGCATTAAGGGCGTGCACTATTCCAAGTTCCTGAAGTATGGTGAAACCATCAAGACCGAAAGCTACAAAAAATTAGTTGTTCTGTTTGGACGAAAAAATCGAGAATTAAAGACCTTCTGCTGGACAAGGAACACAAGAGATTTTACTATTGCATGACAATGTTCATCCACATGTCGCTTTGTCTACAAAGAAACCATCTTCATCTTGGGTTGGGAAGTTGCTCCATATGCGGCACATTCAACTGATCTCGATCTTTCAAATTATCATCTGTTTATGTCCTTACAGTATACACTTTCTGACCAGCGCTTTGTAAACATATGTAATATCAAAATTGCATCGAAAACTTTATCGTCTCTAAGTTGCAGTCCTTCTTTGAGCACGAACCAGACTTATTTATAAGCTAAAGTGATTGTAAAGGAAAATACTTCGATGATTATGATTACGTATTTCGTTGTTTAAAAATCCAAATTTTATTCTCAGAAAAAAAAAAACGTTAAAGACTTACCTAATATACACCTAATATAATAAAATATATCATTTCCAGCTAGTTGATAAACTGACTACGCAACCAAAACGACATTTGACATATGGTGATTGAATAGCATATACTTGTTGATGAGAACTGCAATGTTAGTTTGAAAATCAATGAAGACAGCCAGTTCCGGATTGAACGTAGGACTTACAAGTACTGTATGTTCTAAATGGATTTTATTAATTGTAGAATCCACTATTGAGAAATTTGAACAACAAAGAGTTACGTTCCCGCCAAAAAAGAAAAAAAGAAACTTATCCTGAAAAAACTTTTTTATCATCTCTACTCTCAGGTGAGAATTATTGAAATTGTTAAATCCTCTGTGTTTATTATTCCAGACTATATGCTGTGTTCACGGTAAATTAATATGGCTATCTTAGCGCTAAAATGATAATATTCTAAGATAACAACACAATATTGAGAAAAATTGTGTAATATGGATTTTAACACCCTTACATCATAAAATTAATCTTCCAAACTTAACTGAGCTTCATTTTGTCGTGAGCCCCCGTATTACGCCCTATGTGTCTGTGAATTAAGGCATTGCTTAACAGGATAAATGTCTGATTCCAGAAAAATGAAGCTACAGCTCACATAACACGTGTAAACATTTCTGTTGTTTCCTGATTTGGAGATGAGATTTCACTTCCATATTATCAGATATTAATTCTAACAACTTTTATTTTTTGATTGGGGCCATTTGAAAGAGATTGTGTACAAACAAAAGCCAGAAACATCCCCAGATGACAAACATTACATAACCCACGTGATTGAAAACATTCGCAAAATACATAACATTATGTTATGGAAAATTTAAGATGCGACTTCAACAGTACGTACAATATAATAAAAACATCAGAAAGACATTTTTAAAAAATACACTCACAACAAAAGCCACAGAATAACTTGGCACACTAAGTTCGAACCGGAATGGTAGCTTGATAATCCAGCGCTACAGAGATGTGTAGAAATTAACTTTTTTTTGCCTCATATTGTGTGATGCTACAATAATTGGTCCCTCGTTCATTTTTATAGAGAATAATGTCCATCCTATCGAGCACGAATTGTAAACAACATACTGCAGAAGGAGGACACTTCAAGAATGATATAGCTTTCTCCTTTTCCGAACTTCAATCAAATAGAATCTGAAATCAACGTGACGTTGTCCTAACGGAAGTCATCTGAAACCCCAAGATCAAAAGAAGACAAGACAAATCCTATTTCCGCTCAAGTGCTACTAATCATGTTTCTTTACATCTTCGTGATCGCGTATCAGAAATTTTTTCTACGTGATCCACTGTCAATAAAAAGGTCTACGTAGCTGTTACATCGGTTTCATACGCCGTAAACGGTTGGACAAGCGGGAATCTCGACAGTAGCGTTTACACGATGATAATACTCCGTGTCACGCTTCAGGAATGGTAGAATTCTTAGACAAAACCAACATCCCGTCATGCGACATTTACCTATTCGCAGGATCTAGCTCTATGTGTCTTTTAATTGTCCCTAGACCGAAAACCATCTTAAAAGAAAATCATTTTGGCAGTATCCAGGACATCCAGAATAATACAACGTGGAAACCCCAGCATATCCCACGACAGTTGTTCCAAGAATGCTTCCAGCGATCCCGACATCCTTAGAACCGATGTGTAGATTCAACACTATAGTGCCTTGAAAAGGACACCCACGAATAAGTCGTCATTATGACTATTTACATCAGCCCGGGAATTAAATGAACAGCTCTTGTATACAATTAAAATATGTTAATTATTTATCTGAATCAACTTAGTTCCTTCTTTGACTTATTTCCTGCATTAGACCATTTTCTGAACTTTTCCACATTGCTATCCAAATTAATTATCTCCGCCCATCAATCAAACTTCAATCCTAAAAAAAAAAAAAAAAAAAGTATATGAACAAATAATTTTGTTTTCTATTTAATTAAAAAATAAGATACAGCATTATTTTAAAACTAAGTTAATAATTATACGAACGTAAGTTAGTTTTCAATGATTATTTAACAATAGAAAATATGTAATATTCAGAATGTGTACGCAATTCAGAATCTTTTTATACGCATTCTAAATGGATACTTTATTGAAATGAAATTAAATCTTTCAGTTTAACATTCCACAGTTATGTTCTGTAGGTTAAGCAAGACAATTGATTAAGACATGTGAATGATTATGGAAGAGATGAGAATGTGGGAGGAAACTGCAGAGTCCCGACAAACCCACGGACACGATATTATCCACCACAAACCTAACTTGGCCGGGGATCGCACCAAGGAGCCAACGCAACATAGATAAGCATTCTACCACTGAGCCACCGTTACCTTCCCTCTATCCCAAATGGAGGACGATGTATTCATAGGGGAGAAGCGGTTGAAAGTTTATGCTATAAATAAAGTATCTCTGAAGCCCCTCAATTTAAGGATATGAAACTCGGTATAAAACTCCCCATTAAAAGTAATTGTACACATGCATATACAAGCATTTCTTAAATTTTACTTTTAGAGGGAAGAGAAGGAAGACATTTCTATAATAGGCTCTTATGTGTACGTTTGTCCGATATACAAATCCGCATGCTTGGGCCGACTGATATAAATTTTGGAACAAACATAGTGCTTATTTCGAACCAGTTTTTAGTCCCTCAAATTGCAAATGTGCTCCTATGTTTCTGCTTCTAAGGAGCAAAGGGTTAATTCTATATTTTATTTACAAAGGAAATAGAGTATCTGAGGATGCCCTCAACTTAGAAAGATATAAATCCCTTTCTAAAAAAAAATGAACAAATCTAACTTCACACACTAGAATTCCCCCTCAACCATTAAATTTTTAGCCTAATCTCTATTTTCAAATGTTGTAAAGTTTTCTCCCTATAACAAGATATCTCCCAGTTCTCAATTCGACTCTATCCTATATGTTGTACTATCTATCGTTCCGTTGTTATGCTTCTCCAGCAATGGTATTTCCGAAGGTAAATTTTCCCCACGAGAAGATCCAATGGAACAGATATTTTAAGTTGTCAACACTGTTTCTTGAAAAACCTCTACAGTTTATACTGTTTCTAATGTACTAAAAACATTTAAGAATAACTCAAGGGAGAAAGACCTAATTTGCAAATAATTCCGAGACAGGTATTTTTTGGAGAAGCCTTATCAGAAACGTCGACCGCACATAAGTGGGAAAAGACAGAGTAATAAAAATAATATACTTGTTTGGAGTAAACTAGGAAAATAAATAGGGATGCGCACGAGACAAGATTTGAGGCTGTCTCGTCTCGAAAATGTACTGTAAAAGCGATGTCTCGACTCGAAAAATATATATTTCTCTATTGGAAGAGCTGTGTCTCGACTCGAATTTTGTCAGGAAAATTCTGTCTCGACTCGTTTCGTGCGTATCCCTAAAAATAAAAGTAACAAGTTGCTGTCACTTTTCATTGTTCAATTCTGCAGCCGTTGAAGTCACTCGGATCATAACCAGGGACATATTGTCCATTAAGGCTATAAGGCTTAGCCTATCCATTTATTTATACATCAGCCTCAAGTGTTGCTTTTGGATATTGATACAATTAATTTTATTAAAGTAGATTTATTTTATAATACGCTGTTTAAACATCAAGCGAGTTGAAGCGAAGCATCTGCAAGAACGCATTGAAGGCTATCGGCGGCTACCCTTCCGCTTCTCTCATGGAATTGGGAGAATGGGGCGGTGACAATCACTTTCCCGCCACCCTCAGCAGACGAAAACTTCATTGAGCTATACACAAATTCAACATGATGCAACGAAAGTGGACGAATGTTGACGAAAGACTAGCCTTTCGAGTGTTTGGCGAAACAAAAGCGACAGGATGCGGTCTTGTAAGAAACTATAGAACAGAGACTATGAAAAATTTAGAAGCTCACATTCAGTAACGAGTTTTGACCAAGAAAAAAAAGAGAGACAGAGAGAACATAAATGTTGTTATTATGAATAGTATTAATACATCAGGGACCTTATTGCGTACTGGTTTGTGTTATCACAGCGTAAAATTTACATTTTAGTTTTCGATAATTGACATATCGGTTATAATTGCTTGTTGTATTTTTTGCGTTGCGTTGCTATCCGCAAGTTTTTCGAAGATCGATACTGAAGGAGGCCTCAAATGAGGTATAGTTTTTTTTTTTCATACTTTCCATCTAAAATAGCTTTTTCTGTAAAAATCATCAATTGACTGTGAGCTACTGCTCCACTGTTTTCCATTAGCATGCTGATGTGTTGTTGTGGGTGAAGTGTTTAAATTTGTCTATGATTTGGGGAGGTTACACTTAAGATCGTCCTATAGCTATCCTTTTTTATTTGTTTCTTTGAAACAGTAATATAGTGTATGTGTGATATGCGAGTATCGCATATGTAAGGAAACCATATCTGTAAGGGAAATATGAAGCAGAACCACTCTAATACTTTTTCTTGCATTATATGAAAAATATATTGCATGAATTAGCATTTTTCTATCAAGCATTACAGCGTAGTCAGAACACTAAGACGTGATCGTTTAAATAAAGGCGGGATGTTTTTATTGGGGGGGAGGGGTAACTAAAATTCACTTTACACTCATATATACATACAACAAAAATTGCAAGTTTCAGGGTATTGGGCCCCTCCTAGCCACCCTCTAGCTACGAATCTAATTTCAGCCTACCCATTTCAAAACTTCACGCTACGTTACTGATCATAACCCAAATTAATCGTTTTTAAAAATTTTCGTTTGAGGTTTCTTTCTGGAAGGACAGAGGGGCAATTGCCCCTGAGCTTGAGAAACAAAAATGCTCCTTAATAAATTGTATAATAAAATAATAAAAAAAGTAAAGCGTGTAGCTCTTATGCCAGCATATTATCTTGCCCACCTTGGAAGAACCTTACATGATGCCACAGGTTTCGATACGAAATTGCTATCAAATTGTCAACTGATTTCTGAATTCTTAATTCAAACCAATTCTGCATAAGATGAATGGTTTCGATGTCTTATAGTTGTAAACTATTTCCAACTTAGCTCGACATTTAGCTGTAGTATACAATGCACGCCATCCGATACGTAAATAAATATCTTCTGAAAGGGCAGGGTCGTAACTTGTGGGGGGCAACTGCTCCTCCAGGGAAGTTCATCGCTGATCGCAGGGGGCCCATTTTAAGACAAAATTTTCTTACTTCATACACGATACGAACGTGAAATTATAAATGAAGCATCAAACAGGCTCACTACATTACATAAACCAAACAACAAACAAAAGGTCAATAAAACAAAACTGACTCGTGGACCCATTTCAATAAAAAGAAAAAAAAGTCTACTATTAGGGTTCCTAGAAATAATATTTATTCGTATTGCTTTCAGATTGGCCAATATTGTCCCCTTAATTAATATGGTATATAGAAACGGACCCAGGGACGTAACTAATGGCCCCGTAGACCTAGCCGTGCAGGAGGGCCTACAGTGTCCGGGGGCCCATAAAGAGAAAAATGGAAAGAGCGGGCCCAAGAATTAGAAGAACAACTTTTCTAGGGGGCCCAAATACGCATAGTATATTAATATTTGCTCCCCTCCCTAGAAAAAATAAGTTGCGGCGCTGTGAAAGGGAATTTATATCGAGGAGATATTATGAATCTTCAACTTAATATGAATCGAAGCTTGGATTTGTAGTTACGAATTTTATCTAATATTTATTTACTCTGGATGGGTACAGTACGTCTACGTATAGTAATACGATTTTAATTAAAGCATTTTAGTTGCAAAGTTCCATCTGAGATGGCGAAACAACGTGATTGTGCTTTCCACCACACTTTTTTGTTTCCTTGTAATTATTCTACAAATACTCTCTGATTAAGTAAAAAGCAGAGAAATAATAGTCATAAATCTTCACTTTCAGAAGAAAACCAAGTTAAAAACTTTAATTCCCTTCTGGAGATTAAATACTGGCCGCTGATCATTTCAAAGTAACTTCTCTACTTTAAAAGATATGAGTGCATCTGTGCGTAAAATATACTTGCTCTAAGAAAGTAATCTTGCAAGTGTTAATTTCTGAACGCACTGCAAAAGAAACTTCTATTCGCAGGAAAATATCCCTGTACAATATTGAAGAGGTTATGGTTTCTCAGTTCACAGTATTTTTCTTACAAAAGACTTGAAAAATCAGTTTTTCATAGTGTATAAAGGTGCTCGGGTACCGTATGTGAGAGCATCTCCATAAAGTATGCTCATAATTGTAATTTGTGTAATCACTGAACACCACGTTAAATTTAAGTTACAAATATGCATAATTGCAATTATTATGAATATTTATTCAAAGTAGTTTACCTAAAACAAGGAAGAGACTTACTAAAAAATAGGTACAAAGTTTTTATAGCACAAATAAGCCATTAGTAATACAAGTAGGCCTATACATTTTCTATAGCTCGTAATTTTCCACTTTAAAACAAACCTGAAATCGGGTTTATTTCCTGTTGGTAACATTTTCGTGGTAAATCATCCGCAGCGGAATGGTGTCCATCCTTCAGCCAAGAAATAACTAGCTCGTGTACTTTGAGCTTGTCTAGCGGTGGGCCATTAACATTGATGAACAACAAGTTAGACAATGTTTGAGCACTTAGTCTATTTCTAATATCAGTCATCTGTAAATTCATAAGGGGAAGTCCCCGTTCGCACTCTCGTGGAAATTCATAATACTTCTACCCGGTTTCTTCAACTCCTCATCGACAATCTGCTTGTTAGACTTAAGTCTGATAACGATTTTCCTTGGTCAGTTTTGAAATACTCAGCAAGAAGTATCATCTCACTATCACCATACAACATCTTTTCCATATCGACCATGTCACTTGGCAATGTCAACACATGGAGAACAGAAACTTCATCTACCACGCCTTCGATAGGGAATCTTATGAATAAATTATCAATTAAAGTCTGATGAACTGAAGATTTCTTATTTGTTTATAAATTTAATTTTTGTAATTACACATGAAGGTTTGATGCCATTACGAAGTTCCCTCTCCCGTTTAGAAAGCGAAAGAGAACGTGGTTCCTGGAAAGTGTTCAGAGGTGAATGGGAATTTCTCTCCTTCTTCCCCTTCAATTACCACACTGCTGTTGGCCATGTGCCAAATTACGATGAATTTCAATTAAATTATCATAGTATAATTATTTCCTTGTTGAATTATCAATACTTTTCAGTGGAAAAAAGGATGAAATTTGAAAGTTCCAAATCAAGGAAGGGAAATGAAGGTCTTGGAAGTAAAACGAAGATAAATTTACCAGTTTTCAGAAGATACTGTCTACAATGCAGTGAGCAGAGAGGGTCGGTAGATCATACTGAGTCGGTGGGTCGCAGTGGGTCACGGTGGGTGGTGGGTCACAGTGGGTCATGGCGGGTGGTGGGTCGCAGTGGGTCACGGTGGGTGGTGGGTCACAGTGGGTCATGGTGGGTGGTGGGTCACAGTGGGTCATGGTGGGTGGTGGGTCACAATGGGTCACATGCCGTTGACCCACGACCCACTGACCCACTCAGAAAGCTTGACCCACTGACCCACTCCATCTCTGGAAGTGGCATCACCAAAGAAAAGTGATCTCAGGATAGCGCGAAAACACAGTATGACATGAAGTTATATTATTTCGTTATGCAGACGCAGAACTTTTATATCTCCCTATCAGCTTGTACTATGAAAAATCCGTTATCGGGACAGCGGTAAATTGTAGAAATATACGGAATCCCTATGTTTACTACTGAAACTAGCACGAAGAGTACGTTATCCATATGCTACGTACACACTGCCCTTAGATTTTACATCATGCCGTTGCAGGATATCTGGCGTCTAACAATCTTCCGTATATTACCTACGTGTACGTATGTTACATACGTCAGCTACATGTTATACACGTCTATCTGTATGTGAGAACGTGGCCACCTAAATACAGTTCTTTCGTTCGTACAGAAAGTACGTTTATTCGGAACACTTATTGGAAAGTACGTGTAAAATATACTTTTCAGTTATACGTTTGCTGTACGTGAAGTCCAAAAACTACAGGATTTACACATGTAACCTACGTTTTTACGTACACCACATACGTTTTTTTCTCAGTGTGCTATATGAGTATATAGCCTGCGTCATTTTAGTTCTCGGCAGCCAATTGATATCTTTCAAAGTCTTGGAATTTGTGCAAGTCATAATGAGAATCGACGATGCGAAGTCTCAAGTATATCATATTGTGCTCCACAACCATTATTACATTTTATTTAGTGGGTTCTTTATAACGCTGACGTCAATACAAGAACACTAGATGGTCATGCAACTTTCCATAGCATGGAGGGGAATATCAGAATAAGTAGGCTACGCTTCCTGAAGAAAGAGTTACCAATTCTTGCGTACCTCGTCGTGGTTACAATACATCGAACAAGTTAACCTCGTACTATTATATATCCAAGTGGATCGCACTGGAGATGGGAAATTGTATTTGCATGCAATCAAATCAATGATGCTTTATTTCCACGCAGCTGGTCATCACTTTTATGCTAAATGTGCGCATCTGTATGTTCAACAGGTGGAAAATTTGAAGGAGAAAATGAATCCTGAGGAATAGCAAATTTACAGAACAAGAACATTTTACCATTCGCAGAAAAATACATATTAGAGCAGAGTTGTAACAGACATGATCATTGAATAAACTTTAATGAAATCAGTGAAAGTTTCTAGAGGAAGAAATAACAGACTCAACATTAGCTAGTCAGATACTGCCGTTTCCCATCACCATGAAAGTCACTGAAACATTAGAAAACTTTCGCCATAATCATTTTGTGTCTTCAGAACAAGATGAGCTTAGACTCTCTAGCCAGACACGAGATAACCAGGATGTTCGGCTGATTATCCCTTTGAAATTTCACTGTTAGCATCAAAGGATTTTTCATGAAGACTGCAAGGGCTTAATTGCTGACATTAAGATAAATCTGATCAAACGAAGAAGATTGATGAAGCATCATTAAACAAGATGATAGATGGTTACTTTGCAACTGCAAAACTGGAAAGGAAGAAAAAATATATGCCTAGATTTGCTATAAACAATACCATCAAAATTCAAGAGGAAAATGTCTATCAATCCGTTACAGCTCTTCAGTAGAATTGCAGCAGTGTTTCATTCGAGAGAGAATCTTTGCGAGTATCTCAAACATGAATTAGCACCAATGTCTCCATCTCTATTTGATGAGATGTCAATGAGAAAGAGCAAAATCCATCCTTTCGACTGCAGTTGAAATTGTTGAGCCATGTGTAAGAGCAGAGCAAAATTTTGTGTCTGCAGTAGATGGAGGATATCTTCTTCATGCAATGGTTTGGACCAACTAGGTCACCTACGATGCGATATGTGAAAAGTATGTAGCCTTTATATAATGACGTTTGATACAGTGCAGTACTGCTTGATAGCTACACTTCTAAAACTGTACTAAGAATGTTGAGAGACAGAGGAGGACAATGTCGAAAATATCTGCTATCATCGCCTATCACAGAAACATTGAGGCAACAACACATCAATCTGAGTTTCTACGGAATTCTGAGAATAAGGAATGACCGATTAATATGGTGAAGTCATATTTTAGTAAGAATAGGATAACAGTGTACCTAGCAGATGGAGATGCAGATACTCTAATTTGCAAAACGGAAATAAATTCAAGACGAAATCATAGTTCTGTTGCAGTTGTAGTGACTGACTTAGACTTTCTAGCCATTTTAGTAGCTCGTAGAGATCCTGGAACATCATTATTTTTGTAAAGCTGAAAATGGGCAACATTGAAGAAAAATTCTATCACTTGGCGAAATACAAAACACTCTTGAATTACTGAAAGAGTGCTTCCTTTTTCTTCATTTGACCACTGGAGGTGATGCAACATCAGCGATCTTTAGAAAAGAAAAGAAAACAGGCTTTAAGCTACTTCAGAAGGATAGTGTGCTCCGATCTTGTGTTTTGGTCTTCAATGAAACCACAGAGTGTTACTGAAATTCGAGAACATGTCTTGCTACGACTTTATGGAGGTGGTAAAGCATCCTCACTAGACACTCAGAGAAATAGGGAAAAAGCTTTCTTCTAATATTCAACAAGCAAATTTACCACCAACCTGTGCGGCTGCCTTTCCACTTTCCTTCGGGTTTATCTGCAAGTGCAACAGTGATTGGGAAGCAGCGTTCCCAGACTCACAGCTCGGAATTATGCCAAAACCTGATCGAAATTATGCTATATTCGGTCAAATTATGCTAGATCCTCATAATTACTAATTCAGGTGTTTTAAAAGAAAGAAAGAAAGAAAAAAAAACGAAGTTGAGATAGGATAACGTAACTTAAAATACGCAGAGCGCAAGCATGCGTGGATAGAACTCAATACTTCACGCACCAAAGCTTTAACTCAACTAAACTAGTGCAGTCGTTGCCAGACTCAATGGCGTATATATCGTATAAATGAATGCAAAGTATTTGATAACATATTTTGAAAGAAAATTACCTCGCAGCATAAGCGGAGTTGGGAATTGTCTGCTGGGGGGGGGGGGGAGATTTTTGGTCGGTCTCGGACCTAGAGATGCAAGGGCTTGGAAAAAAACTGGCTTTTTTGGGAAAAAACTCGGTTTTTTCTGCTTCGCTTTTTTGCTTGGGAAATTTTGGGCTTTTTTCAAAATTCTGCTCTAAATTGATAAAACAGACTTTGTTTCGCTTCTCTATAACACAAAAAGTCATTTAATTAGTGGTTGATGCTGATAATAATATAAAACCTCGAAAATAAACCATGAATTTCGAAAATATATTTCAAACAATTTTACTTCAACATATTTACATTATGAATTCCACAGGATTAACCAATGTATATAATAAGAAGTTTTTAACTTCCTATATACAAAAGTAAGCAGAGTTGGCAAGAACCATGGTTGTTTTTGAAAATGCCATAAACCCGTTTTGGGGGGGATGTTTTAACTAGGCTTTTTTGGTTTAAACCAGGTTTTTTATTTAGATATTTTGCTTTATGGTTTATATTACATATTCACAGAAATAAGTTTGTTTCGCCTTGGTGTTGTTATGCAACAGCGGGGTTACGCTGGAAGAAGTCCCATAAGCTTAAAGAAGTCCGGTCAGTAAATGTCTTAAATTGAGAAGCTCCCGCCCTAGCCATCGGGAAAATCCCGTCATTACTTGAAATGTAAAACAATAACAAAAAAATCTTGTTCTTGCTTTGCATGTAAAATTTAAAAGTCAACGTATCATAATCAATACGCTAAAACTGAGGTATTAACTTACAAATGTAGTACGTAGATATCATTGAAAGTCCAATCCAAGCTAATGTTGGAAGCTACGTGGACAATCGATAAATTTTACCAATTTCTATCAGCATGGGTGCCCATCCCCCCCAAAGCTGATGGCGCACTCCACCCAAAAACTAATAATCTCTTTCCTCCTCAAAACTCAAGTCCTCTAAAAACAATTGCCCAGTGTAGCAGTAGTTTTTATAGTACTAGTAATTGTTATTTTTGTTGTTGTTTTTATTTCCTGTAGTAGTATTATAGAATGTTTGTAGTAGTAATAGGGGCAGTAGTAATTATAAAAATGGCATTACTTTTATTAGTAGTCTTGGTAGTGTACAATACTAAATATGTTCTATAAGGATATTGAAGGGTATAAAAACTTCTACACACTGTGTGTGGCATAGGTATTCTTTTTTTTTAAATTAGTAGTATTATTTTTTTTCTTTGCAAAATATTGATATAATTCCATTGTACACCTTGTCTCAAAAAGGTTGAGCGCATTCTTTACTGGTGTTTTGAGGCAATAATTTTCTAAGTCCAGCTTCGGGTATCTTCGGGAAAAAGTAAGCCAGGTTCGAACCTCCAAGCCAGCCTTTGCAATCGGGAAAAAGTTTGCAGATGTGTTTTTCTTCTTTTAAATATAATAAGACTTGTTACCAAGTGTTTAAAAAAGTAACATTGATTGAAATACTTAATGATACAATATTTCGAAACCTTTTTTTTTCAATGTCAGCACATGCTTGTTTGTCATTTAGCTCTCCATACGTAATGGAACATTTAAATACGTTAAAGAATCTTTCCATATGTAAAAGAATGCTCAAAGTTAAGAAATAAAACATAATTATCGCCTGAGTACTAAAATAAAAGTCAAAGTAGAACAGAATCGGCGTTTGTAATGGATATGAATGTCACAATTATCTTGAGATCCGTTATACATACATCGCTAGAAGGTTGTGTTAGCTCATTGGTAAGCTGTCGGCTTTCAAATCATAAGGTTGAGGGTTCGAATCCCGTCTGGGCTAATCCTTTTTTTAAAATTATATTTTCCGCAATGCATGAAAAATTATATAAAATAATTACATTAGAATACATAAGTTGTGTATATATAACATAATCATTGCAGAACATAGTAATTATTATGTTTAAAATATAACATCTGAGATAATTTTCACAGTAGGTCGGTATTATATATGAGGATGTAAATACAAGTTAAGAAACTCGTTCAATAGCAATAAATAAATCATGTAGTGTATTTATTTGCAACTATTTGTCATATAGAGGGTAATTCTCAGCATTCATAATACAGAATGTCATTTATGTTCTTGAAAAGTTATTCGATGCATAAACAGAAGGTATAAACAGAGAATCCAAAGTCGGAACGCTCGCAAAAAAAAATTCATGAACCCCAAAGGTCACGTGAGCAGACTGGAATTGTCCTTATGAAGCATGCCACAGCAGAAAGTCTTTACATAGATTTTCAATTCAATTCCTGATATATGCTTTTGCAATGTAGAGGTGGTGATGCCTTGAGTCGCCCTCTCTCGCTCGCTCGCTCGCTCACTCTCTATTTATACAGAATATAAAAGTGGATTTATGTGTGTATTTCAACCTAATTCTGATATATCTAGAGCAATTTTAACTATATTTCTTACAGTCTGGAAAAAGAGTACTGTCGGGATACATATCAAAAATGCTAGAAACGGGTCGATATTAGTATCGAATCTATAGTTTCGTGGTCGCTTAGATGAATAGTTCTACTTTCAATTCAAGTCCAATTAAGCTTCCATTAGCACCCAGGGTGGTTACGTAGCGACATAAAGATATCGAAATCATTCGATATTAGAATCGAATCGTAAGTTTTCAGCGCCGCTAACAGTGCAGCATTTCCCATTAGTCCACATTAGTCCACATTTCACATTAGTCCCATTGCCTAGAGGGCAACATATTTGCAGAGTGCAAAGTTTAAAACTTGAATAATATTTTAAATTTTTCCGTATGAAAAAGTTATAAATCAAGAGCAAATATACTATTTCACGAACAATCCTCTTTTACTATTCTAATATGTTTAATAATAGCGTAAGAAATCTAATAGTAATTCAGAACATGTTTCACATTTGTTATTTTTTGTTACATAGTTGTAGCTGTAGCATGTAGTGAGTGGAATTTAACTGTAATAAATTCACTAATTAACCATATTCGAATTAAGTTTTATTTTTAAGTTCGGGATGAAGGGGTGGAGAAATATGTAGTTATTGGGGGCACCGAGCTTTTCTACATTTTACTTTCAAGATCTCCATTTTTCTTTTGTCATTTGTTCCTAATAAAAAAAGTTCAGTCACTTTTGGATTGTCATAGGATAGTAGGAGTTGGATTTTGGGATGCAGCCTGTGAGATTCTAGAGGAGCTAACTGCTTGAAAAAATATTTTTGAATCATCTGTAACATATGAAATAAGGATATGTATCATAAAAAATTGAAAGTAACTATGTCTGCGTAATCATCACGGTCAAATTGCAAAGTCAAATGAATTGACGTTTGGTATATAATCAGGCTCCATTACCAACTGGGAAGTTACCATACGCGTGTCACTTTCATTATAATACATATCCTTAGGGGGAGTAGGAGTCCGAATTTTTGCGAAAAATTTAGTATCTTACAAGCCGTTCAACTGAGAGCTGAAATTCAACATATAACTCTTTATTAAAAATAAAGAAAATATGTTCTGGCATTTTTTAAAATTATCTTTTATGAGCGGGGGGACGGGGGTGCATTTTCTATATATTGGAAATTGGTAGTGGGTTGATTTGTAAAAATAATCGAAAACGATTGATATTAGTTGAGAAGCAAATTGAGTAATGCAAACTAAAGTTCTTTTTGAATTTTATACCCACTGCTTTCTATTTATAATTGCTGAAGCTGGTGTTTAATGTATGGAGCGTTCCGAGCATAAGGCAATCAAGCCATAAAGTTAGAGAAAAATGGCCATAAAATTTGTATTCTAAACTTAATTACATGGGCATTTTCAATTAGTACGGCATGCTTAATTATACAGAAAATTAGTTTCTCTCTCTCTCTCTTTTTTTTTTTTTTTTTTTTTTTTTTTTTACGTTGGTCTACTTTTCCTTGATTTGAAACTTTCAAATTTCACCCTATTTTCTACTGAAATGTGTCTGTAAGGCAACAAAGAAATAATTATATATGATAAATTTAAATTCATTTTAATTTGGAAGATGCGAAACACTTTGCCATTATATATCGTAAAGGTCAGACCCACCAGTATTGTAACAGAGAGGTGCTTGAGCCATTGACGGTAGAAATTCAAACTCCGATAAGTGATAATTTCACAGTCTTGTTTTATTACAAGTGTAACCTCTTTAGTCAATGGAGAGGAGAACGTGGGCCATCGGTCAGAGTTGATGTCGATGGGTTTTGGTGGGTCGGAGTTGGTCGCAATGGTTCAGAGTGGTTCATAGTTGGTGGTGGGTCAGAGTGGATCACGATGGTTGAAGGGTCAGAGTGGGCCAATGGGGCATTTGGGTGGTGGGTGATAGTGGGTCATGGTGGGTCGTGGATCAAATTTTCATTGACCCACACCATCTCTGGTTAAAATTGTACTAAAGATAAGAGACACCGAAGATGCATGTCGGCTATTATGCTCAAATTTTGCTCATGGATAGTACTCCACCAGGAAGCAATAAATCTGAAACGGTTCACGGTATCACCTTCTAGAACTCGAGATGTAGGGGTTTGTCTGATTGGCTAAATTAAGACGTCAATGATTTATCCTTCAACAACCAAGCTTTTTATGATCGTTTCCGTGGGGAAGTCAGGAGAACACGTGCCTAGTAATCGTAATATTGATAGTTTGCGTCCACCCCGGGTATTTGTTTTGTGTTTTTTTGATTCACCTAAATATAAACAAATCACACATATAGGCATTTTGACATATTTTGGGAGAGTAATTTTGTGGTTCGTTGGCGTTTCATCGCGTCTCTGCTGCTGGTGGTAAAGTTTTCAAAATGGAACTTGGGCCACCACGGATCGTCGCTGCGGGGCCACCAATTTCTGGCGAGAGGTCAATAGTTGACCATCTGTAGTCCACCGACGCTTACAGCTTAGAGTAATGAACGATGTCTTTGCCTTGTAGAGTTCATGACTACCGACGTCGGCAGTCAACTAGCCTTTAGTATTCCTTTACTAACCATCTATTGTTCATGTTTGTACACGGTGTTGTCATAATAATAATAATAATAATAATAATAATAATAATAATAATAATAATAATAATAATAATAATAATAATAATAATAATAATTATTATTATTATTATTATTATTTTTTAGTAATAGTAGTATAATTGATGATAGAATAATTATTGTCTATGTATTGTCTAGGTAGGACTACACACAGGATTTGGCTCGTTTTGGTTCGACTTGACTCTAATCCGAGTCGAGTTGGAAGATATTTTTCGCGCCGAGTCCAAGAGTAGACCTCAAAGATGTCTGTTTCGAGTCGAGTCGAGTTTCAAAGAAAAGTCGTTCGTGCCCATCCCTACTAATGAGAGCTTAATCGGAGTTAGGCGAAATTGAAAGTCTCACTATTTATCTAAGCGACCCCGAAAACTATGAATCTAATATCGACCATTTTCTAGCAATCTTTTATATGTATCCCCCTCCCATTCACCATAGGTAACCCGACAGCACTCTTTTTGAAACTATAAGAAATGTGGTTAAAATTACTCTAGACCAGTGGTTCTCAATCTAATTCCTATCACGATCCCCTTTTATCACACGCTCTTGCCAGCGACCCTTTTATAATTTGTTTTATAATAAGCTTGTGTGAGATTTTTAACATACCTATTTCTATAATAGTAGAATCCATTTTTTTGTTTATAGTGAACAGTGCCATGGAAAATCAGTGCCCGGGGCGAGAGTATAGTACGATGTCACCGTATATATGAGTGACGTCGACAGACTAGCTACGAAGCGCCACCATGGTTGGCACGAAGCTCAATAACATTTTCAAAATAAACCCTACCTTTCCTTAATTTTGAGCACATTTTATTACGTTTTTCCTTCTATTTTACACATGTGCACATGTACTTTCCTAACATGAGTAACACACTTCCTCCGAAATGTGTGGCCCCTTTTTTCGGCGCCCAGCACTGACAGTGGATACAGTAACTGTAATATCTATATTCCCAACGACGGAGGTGCTGGTTCAAGATGGATGTTAAACTCCTTCATTGAAGAGGCCATTAACGTATCCGATCTAAGCCCACAACTTCTTGACCAAATAATAGAATGATCATGCGACAAGTCTTTGCAACTGTTTTTTTGTAACGAAGACTTGGACAAGTTCTGCCTGATGAGGAGAGAAGAATATCCTGGTCTGGGGATTGCTGCTTTAAAAGTAATAATTCCATTTGCTATATCGTACTTGTGCGAAAGTGTTTTTTTTTATGGTAAACATTAAAACAAAGATAAGAAATCGCTTATCAGTTGAAAATGGTTTGATAATGTTCGTCATGAAGATTGAACCGGACATTGCTGCACTAGTGAAATTACACCATGCTTAGGTATCTCATTAGGTTTTAATTTTAATTGTATTTCAATGTGGAGGTTTTGTTGCATGTGTATTTTTCTAGTATTTCTATATACAGTTCTCATTAGTTTTATATCATACCTCTTTGATTTAAATTCATTTTTAAACAACTCTACTAACTAACTAACTCTATGGCCTATGGAACCCGGAGGTTCAATGCCGCGTTCACAAAAGCTCTACACTGACTTCTATCCTTAGCCAATTGGATCCAGTTTCTACTTTGTATTCTTATCTCAGCGAGATCCATCTTAATATTGTCCTCCCATCTGCGCCTAGGTCTTCCTAATGGTCGTTTTCCGATTGGTCTTCCAGTCAAGATTTTGAAAGCGTTTCTACTTTCTTCCATTCTAGCTACATGACCTGCCCACCTAAGCCTTCTAGACTTGACGACCCTAACAATGTTGGGTAAACCGTATAAATTATGTAGTTCCTCGTTATGAAGTTTCCGCCATTCCCCATTCCCGTTCCTCTTGGGTCCGAATATTCGTCTAAGGATCTTGTTCTCAAATACTTTCAGTCTATGTTCTTCCCTCAGAGTAAGCGACCATGTTTCGCAACCATACAGAACAACAGGCATGATTATCGTTTTGTATATTTTAAGCTTCAAATTTCTCGACAGAATTCGCGACGACAAGAGACTTTGAACCGAATAGTAACACGAATTCTACACCCTTTGAAAATGTTCAGTAGACTTATTTTTTATTGTTCTTTACAGTGTGTATAAAAAATAAAAGTATGCTTATCAGAACAAAATTAAAAATAATATTTAAAAATAATTTCTGGTATTAGATTCTAACTATATTTATCTCTTCCGCCTATCTTCGCGATCCCCTAGGGGCCGTGACTCCCAGGTTGAGAAACCCTGCTCTAGGCATACATGAGTTATGTTGGAACATACATACATACACTTTTATGTGTATAAATGCAGATAAGAGAGAGTTGAGAGAGAGCGATTAAGGAATTGCCGCTCTCAATCCCTTCACTTTACTTTTGCGATTCGCGAATTTCTTGCGTGACAGTTTGGGGCTAGCTAGTTTTTTGTCTTGGACCACGATCCGATTTTCGATATGCTCTACCCAAATGCTGTAATGCGAATATTGAGAAGTTATCTGCGATGAAAGTAGCTGCAAATAAATACATTACATAACTTATTTATTGCTATTACACGATTTTTTAAATTTGTATTCAATATTCACACATAACACACCGACGTTCTGTCAATACCTCAGATGTTATATTTTAAAGATAAGAATTACTTATGTCGTGAAATGATATGAATATATATATTCAACTGATATATACAACTGATGATATGAATATATATACTCAACTGATATATACAACTGATGAATTGTAATGTAACTATTTTACATAATTTTCATGCATTGAGGAAAGTAAAATATCATAAAAGAATTTCACCTGAACGGGTATCGAACTCACGATTTAAGCGCTCGGTGGTGTACCACTGAGCTAATATGACCGCATTTCGGAAGCTGCTTCTGAAATATAACTGAGCTCATACGTAAATGCTCTTTTCCGTATGGAAATCACAATGACGAAACGAGAGTGTGAATACATAGTCTCGAAATATTGTATCATTAAGTATTTCAATGTTACTTTTTTCTACACTTAATACCATTTCAACATGTCTTATTATATTTAACAGAAGGAAAAACATATCTGTACATCGTTTCCCGATTACTAAGGTTGGCTTTGGAGGTTCGAACCAGCAGCTTTAGTTTACTGTTTTCCGAAGATACCCGAAGTTGGACTTCGAAAGTGTTTGTCTCAAAACAGCTATCATCATATCGCTCAATCTGCTTGGTATATGGTATATGTTTTTATACGTGTAAAGTCAGTATAACAGTTCATTCTTTAAACAGCTTTTCGTATGTATTAATATTCCTTTATAAAAACTGTTTTTAATATTATTATTACGGCGCACCATTTTCAGATTTCTTTCGCGAGTCGTTGACCAAGTCGTTCCCCACCAGCGTTGCCAGACTCACAGCTCGGAATTATTCCAAAACCTGATCGAACTTATGCTAGATTCGGTCAAATTATGCTAGATCCTCATAATTACTAATTCAGGAGTTTAAAAAAACGAAGTTGAGATACGATAACGTAACTTAAAATACACAGAGAGCAAGAATGCATGGATAGAACTCAATACTTCACGCACCAAAATTTTAACTCAACTAAATTAATGCAGTCGTTGCCAGATTCAATGGCGTATATGTCGTATAAATGAATGCAAAGTTTTTGTTTACATATTTTGAAAGAAAATTACTTCGCAGCATAAGCGGAGTTGGGAATCGTCTGCTGGGGGGGGGGAGATTTTTGGTCGGTCTCGGAACTGTCATTTCAGGAATAAATATGATCATAAAGTCAGAAATAAAGATGGTGAAGTTGTCAAAAAGTTGGGGGGAGAATGGCCCCCATAGCTCCGCCCATGCGTCGGAGTTAAAGGATTAGAAAACCCTGGGTGGAGCCACAAAAAAGCCCAAAGACGTTTCGAACTTACTTCGAAAAATAAGACTGCCTGTATGGTTTACCGACTGTATGAATCAATGGAAGAGGATATATTTCTGCCGTTCTTTTTCTTCCCACGACCAACTTCTTTCTCATCTCCAGGTTTTACGGCTTTTTGATAAACTTGCTGAAATTGTGCTAGATTTGGGCAGGATGCTAAAAGCAAGATGCTAGATACATGCAAATTATGCTAGATCTAGCATCATTACGCTAGATCTGGCAACGCTGTTCCCCACAATAGGCGTGTCGTGCAAGTAACCAATCACACGTCAGGTACTAGCTTTTACCTATTGCTTCCTTCTCACAGCTCAGAACATTGGTAACTATGGATAGACGTTGAGTTGAGTTGATTTTAGTTTAGCGTCCCTTTCAGCAGCGAGGCTATATGAGACGTGGACCTACTGATTAACGTGGAATCCGAACCACATGAGCTCCCGCCGGGAATCGAACCCGGACCTCCCACGTCAAAGGCGCGGACGCTAACCACTTAGCCACGAAGGAGCTCATGGATAGACGTACAGCAGTAATTACTTTATGGGAGTTGGAAGGTTATTCTGCAACTGCAGCTAGCAGGCGAGTAGGTGTCCCGGCCTCTACAGGAAGGCGATGGATTCGGAAATATGGTGCTACAGGTCAGACTGATAATTTACGATCTCCTGGTCGTCCGCATGTGTCAACCGAAGCCCAAGATGCGAGATTAGTAAACGAAGCCCGGTTAGACCCACTAAGGACGTCTAGACAGCTAAGGGAAGTTTCTCTCTTTCCTGGTAGTAAGCATACAGCTCTGCGAAGGCTTCGTCATGCTGGGTTACATGGCCGTGTTGCTGCCGTGAAGGAAAAACTCTCAGGCGACCACAAAATTTACCGTCTCGCGTTTGCACAGGCGAATGTGGGTCTCAATTGGGAAAACGTAGTTTTCTCAGATGAATCCATATTCACAACATCAAAGGAGGGACGCCGTTTTGTGTATCGTCCGAGAGGCACCCGATATGACCATGGATATGTGGATGCTTGCAATCGCAGTGGCCATGTATCTATTTTATGTTGGGGTTGGATTTCCAGTCGCGGAGCAGGACAGCTTCATAGAATTGAAGGACATCTGGACAATGCTCAGTACTTAGACATTATCAGTAATATCATGGTGCTATCTGTACGAGTATTTCAGCCTGATGGTGTAATTCAGTTCCAGCAATACCAGTCGCCAATACATACTTCCCGTGTGATTCAGGAATGGTTCGCAGGGCACCCTGAGATTGATTAAATCGACTGGCCGCTCGTGGAGCAGACCTCAATCTCATGGAAAATATGTGGGCAGAAGTGAAGCGTACTCTAAGGGAAAGTTGGCCTGAGGCAGATCCACCAAGAACTCAGGATGACCTGTGGCATCTTGTTTCCGAAGCATGGCTGGAGGTAGGGGAAGGAGATAGATTTGTTACCCATGTAATAGATTCCATGCCCAGAAGAATGGAGCGTGTAATAAATTCAGAAGGGTCTTGGACACAATATTAATGTCCCCGCCTTAACTCCCGAAAACCACATATTTCAGTAGGGCTACCTAAACGCTTCTGAAAATATTTCTAGAAGTAAACCACTCCTTGTATCCGATTTCTGTGCAATCCTACCAACAAAAGAATGATAATTAGCTGTAGGCTTTGAACTCAAGACCTCTTTATTGGCAAGTCCGTACTCTGCCAGTGAGCTAACATGAACACGCAAACCCAATCTGAAGAAACACGATTTTCAATTTCTGGTATTCGATGACAATGATGCTCATATACTTGGCAAATGTTGTATTCAACTTGGGATATTCCGCAACACACACACACACACACATAAACAAAGCGAAAGAGAGAGAGAGAGAGAGAGAGAGATGAATATACAAAAGCATATTCAACGTATTCGAATGAGACTCTAAGCAACGATATTCCGTTCTAAAGAGAATTTGTGTTTCTTCCCGTGACGTTAAGGGGATCGGGAAAAGTTATGTGTCTTGAAGCAGGATACGACTTTGGATACTCTGTTTATACACTTTCTATATCCGTAGGAATATATTGTATTTCACGAATGTAAATGACATGCTGTAATGAGAATATTGAGAAGTTACATCTGTATGACAAATAGATGCAAATAAATACACTACATAACTTATTTATTGCTATTAAATGATTTTCCTAACTTGTATTTACATCCTCATATATAATACCTACTGTGAAAATTATCTCAGATGTTATATTTTAAACATAATAATTACTATGTTCTGCAATGATTATGTTATATATACACAACTTATGTATTCTAATGTAATTATTTTATATAATTTTTCATGCATTGCGGAAAATATAATTTTAAAAAAAGGATTAGCCCAGACGGGATTCGAACCCTCAACCTTACGATTTGAAATCCGACAGCTTACCAATGAGCTAACACAACCTTCTAGCGATGTATGTATAACGGATCTCAAGATAATTGTGACATTCATATCCATTACAAACGCCGATTCTGTTCTACTTTGACTTTTATTTTAGTACTCAGGCGATAATTATGTTTTATTTCTTAACTTTGAGCATTCTTTTACATATGGAAAGATTCTTTAACGTATTTAAATGTTCCATTACGTATGGAGAGCTAAATGACAAACAAGCATGTGCTGACATTGAAAAAAAAAGGTTTCGAAATACTGTATCATTAAGTATTTCAATCAATGTTGCTTTTTTAAACACTTGGTAACAAGTCTTATTATATTTAAAAGAAGAAAAACACATCTGCAAACTTTTTCCCGATTGCAAAGGCTGGCTTGGAGGTTCGAACCTGGCTTACTTTTTCCCGAAGATACCCGAAGCTGGACTTAGAAAATTATTGCCTCAAAACACCAGTAAAGAATGCGCTCAACCTTTTTGAGACAAGGTGTACATGAAAAGTAAGACGCAAGTTACAAGTTATTAAGTTTGATATCAAAAGAAAATGTTATCCTCGAAATTAGCCTACAAAAAGAAGTGATATCCAACAAAAAACATTCGTGTAAAAGAGCCAAGTACGAGTGGCCTTAAAAAGAATTGAAATCACAAAAATAGGCGCCAAGTTCTGGTGGACAACAGTTACAAACACTCACTGGCTCACTTCAGATTTATACATGTATTTGAACATGTATGTTGTATGTATGGTTACCACTAGCTCACAATTATGTCAAACTATTTTATAATTTTCAACAGACAACATAGGCAAGTTTCAAATCTAAATTTGAAAGTGATTCCTTGAGTGTTTGTAACTGTTGTTCACCAGAACTTGGCGCTCATTTTTGTGATTTCACTTCTTTTTAATTAAGTGGAAAATGTAATCACACAAACAAAAAACTATACAAAATATTATCACTAATTCATTTATTATACATCATGTAGTAATTGAACAGCATTACTTATTAAGTTTCGTACATGGTACAAATAAGAAATAAATAAATGCTCCCAGTAGAAAATGGGTAAATTACCAACACAAAGCGATAAACCGACCAGCACATCCTTTCATACGGCTACTTGCGCGGTACTTCATTCATCGAGTATCGAAGCAGGGGGTACGGGGGTTCACCCCGGAAAATTTTTGAAAATTAGCTTCTCAAAAGCGTGTTTTAATGCTATTCCGACAGTAAAATTGCTAGTTCGAAAGTAGACTAAAATCCCCCCCAAAATTTTTCTCAATGGCGCAGCTTGCGCCATACATCCCCCCTGTGGGCGGCTCTGTCTATCAGTATATTTAAGCAATCTTGGCTTCTTTATAAAACAACAGGCATTTAGGCATGCAGAAATATACAATTTGGTTTCGTTTCGTATATTTAGGCTTAACATCCTTACGTAATACCGAGGTTATCAAGAAGAAGACTTTCGCTTAAAGTGACATCCGAACCGCTACTTGGTTTACGCATGAAAGAAGGGTTGTGGTTCGACCGAGAATTGAACATGGGACACCTTGATTAAAAGGTGAAAGGGAAATAAAACTAATGCAGGTGGTTTGATATGTGGAAACGTCACCATGAAGTTCACACGATTCGCATTTTGCATTCTTTTTATTTTTTGGTTTAAACCAGTTATTAAAAAAAAGTTGGTGTAAACCAGCCAACCCTAAAAGTTACTTCTTTAAAAAAAATACATAAATAACTAGCAAAATTCATGGTGTCTAGCAAATTTCTCTCAGCAATTTCCCGACTTTTTCCAGACTTTCTCCGACCATTTCCAAATTTTTCCCGACTCATTCTAAAAAAAAAAAAAAAAAAAATGTTTTCGTAAAATTAGGAAAGGTTGAATGTAATAAAAAAGTGTACAAGTTCTTACCTGATCATAAAATGTCTCCTTCTTCATATATGTAAGAAACAATCTAATCATGCAATTTTTTGATCTCCTATTTACGATTTTCTGTTTCTTTGCTTCAAGTTCCTTTCGTCTCTGTTCTGCTCTTCTTTTTTCAGCGGCCCTGCGATCTTTTTCTGACATCACTTTTCTGCGGTGTTCTTCGGCTTCCTTGAATCTCGCGTATGCGTTTCTCATTGATAGAATCATCTGCTTTGGGATAGGAAGGGCTTGTATGCCACCAGCCTCATTGACAGCATCATACACTACACGCTGCGCCACTAAAGAATCCTCTGACAAATTTTCAACTACTATTTCCCTGTTTACCGAAAAAAAACCCTTTCTAATGCTGCATTACCGTGGGAAAGAATTAGGCATATCTTTACTATTTTGCCTTGAAAGAGCAACTTGTCGTTCAAATTTCTAGCTACTATTCCGAAACTGTTGCAGCTGGGTTCTTTGTCTGTTCCCTTAACAGGTTCAACATACTTTCTCACATGCGGTAATATTTCTTGGCTTCGCTTGGCTACCTTCGCATTTTCTACCCAAAGAATATGGCAAAATGGAAGTGGTAAAAATGACGAACCTGTTATTTCAGAATGCTGGGCACGCCTTGCTGGTACCATTTCGTACAAGTTATACAAGGCTAAAGAAAAGAAATCAAATCCCATCCAGTTTTTTTGTATGCCAGTCTTAAAACCACCGTGAACAGCGTGAAAACCACACGAGCCAAGTTCAAGGAGCTGTGGAGCGTCTGTACCAAGGGAGGCACAACGTTCCTCTTTCATTAGCCGTAAAAGCGCCCAATTTACATTTGGCCCATCCATTGAAACTTGCAAAAGCTTAAATGGATCAAGCGATTGGAATACATTCTGCAAACCTTGTAGTAGGTCTGTAGCTGTACTATGATCCATAAAAACAGAATTCAAATACCGTGTTCTGATTCTGTTCGTGTAATCGTCCCAGAAGCGTACATTTACATCCATTTGAGTTCTTTGCGCAACACTATTTAAACTTTCATCAAATCCAATGACATAATGTTCGCACTCTTGTAATACGGATCTAAGTTCACGTTGAAAGTGTGGACACAATCCGTACACGATGCTATATGACACTTTATCCTTGTGCGATTTCATCTCACTAGCAATTGCACTGTCTGGAAATATCCTAGTGAAAAGAAGAACACTACTTTCAGCACTGCGTAAAGAGTTGTGATTCATCACCTCGTTTATACACCACAAAATCTCCGCCTGTGTGATTCTTTTAGTTAGTTTTAGTTTAGTTTAGTTTAGTTTTAGTTTAGTTTAGTTTATATCTTTTAGTTTATATTTGTCCAAGGTCGAAGTAGACCTACGAGTGGGAAAGCATGTTTCGCTGGATGAGCATGGAACAGGACCAGTGTTGGTGGCACGTTGATCTACATTTAATGAAGACTCACATAAATCGTAGAAAATCCACGGTGTACGAGATGCAACGCGTACCACGTGACCGCTTCTACGTAGAAAGTAGAAAAACGGTTGAGATGGATCGCGATGTATTCAGAAACACTTTTAAAAAAATACGACGTAGACGCACTACATCGCTATGCATTTAGGAACGCGAGGTTTATCGGAGTCGCTTCGACAAGCGTCAGCATCATTTCCAACATGTGGGATTTAATTCCATCTTTCCCGACTTTTTTTCGCAAATTCCAGACAAATCCCCGAATTCCCGACTATTTTTTAAATTTAAGACAAATTCACGACTTTCCCGATTTTCTCGACTGCTAGACACCCTGAAAATTGTATGTAGTATTTTTACTTCAAAATATTCCATACCCTCTTTTTGAAACAAAATAAAATTAAAATAAAACATAAGAGAAATATTAGGCTGCACATCTAGAGCGTTTGATTCTGTATATTCTTGAAATTCTACAGTTAAGTTTTATATAACCACCATCACGGTTTACCCAATCCTCAAGTTTTCTTAATTTTTAACAAGAGGGATTCAACATATCATTACGGAACTCCCCCCCCCCAAAAAAAAAAGGACTACGGAATATATTTAAGTTAAGCTAAATACAACTGCAGAACAAACATGACTGAGTGGTTAGCTTTTGCGCTTCTATCGGGAAGTCCGGGATTCAACCCAGCATTCGGCCATTCTGACAAAGCTTTTCTTCATTCCATCTGTGAATGTAGAAATAGTGCGTGTACTGTGAGTTGGCCGACTTCCTTTCTTATTGTTTTCAAATCGTTATTATTACTAATTACCAGCAGTGACGGTTTTGCGAAGGTTAGGGGGGCGGTCTTTTGGACTGAAGCCTGTTCCCCAAAGTTTCGGAATGTCTGCAACAAACGAAATATTTATTAGTTATGCCTTTACTCATAAACTTTAAGCTCCCGTCAAATAAAAATTACGAATGTTTAGAAAAACTAAAAATTAGTAAGAAAAGCCCCTCCCAAAATACTTTTCTAAATCAGCCACTGATTCTCAGTATAAAATGATTCGGAAGATTATTGCTAAACATATAAATTAAACGAAATATTAGTTATGCCTGTACTCATAAACTTCAAGCACCTCCCAAATAAAATTAGGACTTTTTAGAAAACGAAAATGAAATGAAATGAAATATTTGAGTTTTACGTCCCACGGTTATGCCGGTTAGGCTAAAGGAGACGGTGAGTATGAGAAATGAATGAAATGGTGGAATGAAGACAGTGGGAGGAAACGGGAGAACCCCGAGAAAACCCACGCACGCGGTGTTTGTCCACCACAAAGTTCACTTGGCGGGAGCAGGGTTTGAACCCGGGACCCCATGCACCAGAGGTGAACGCTCTACCACTGAGCCACCGCGGCCTTTTTTTTTTTTAAACGAAACAATCAGAGAAACCCCTCCTAAAGTACTTTTCTAAATCCGCTACTGATTATTTGTATAAATTGGTATTCAAGGTTGTGCCTGGAAAATTATTGCTAAATCACTGCACAGCTACATTATAACAGAAATGTGGAAGTACGGTTTGACGTATATATTGAAAACGTACGCTTTGACGAATATATAGAAAAACGCAAGTTTAACTTTTCCGCTAGAAGCTAGAGTACTAAGTTCTTAGAAATGAAACACGGATGACAAAGTGAAATGATCTAGAGAAGAAAAAAATGTCGAAAGCTCAAAAGTTAAAATAAAGTTAAATAGCCTCTAAAATTGCCCTCAAATACTACATTCTTCATGTTAGCTTTAATTCGTAAAACACGTGCTCCATCCATCTTGATGGTGAATTTTAGAGCGAAATATGGCATTTAGGTTATGGAATTCTTATCTAACTATCGAATATACTATAAGAAAGCTATTTAGATAGAAAAATCATGAAAATGAAAAAAGCCAAAATTTCCAAAATTCTCGTTTTTTTCCCAAAAAAGCCGGCTTTTTATGTGAAAAAAACCATCGATTGAAAAAAGCCGGCATTTTTGCATCTCTACTCGGACCTTTCATTTCAGGAATAAAGGTGGTCATGAAGTCAGAAATAAAGATGGTGAAGTTGTCAAAAAGTTGGGGGGAGAATGGCCCCCATAGCTCCGCCCATGCCTCGCAGTTAAAGGATTAGAAAACACTGGGTGGAGCCACAAAAAAAAAAAAAAAAAAAAAAAATTAGCCGTTTCTAACTTAGTTCGGAAAATAAAACTGCCTGTATGGTTTACCGACTGTATAAATCAATGGAAGAGAAACATTTCTGTCGTTCTTTTTCTTCCCACGACCAACTTCTTTCTCATCTCCAGGTTTTACGGCTTTTTGATAAATTTGCTGAAATTATGCTAGATTTGGGCAGGATGCTAAAAGCAAGATGCTAGATGCTAAAGACATGCAAATTATGCTAGATCTAGCATCATTATGCTAGATCTGGCAACGCTGTTGGGAAGCAACATGAACCCAACTGAATGAGAAGGTGCGTGAAAGAACGCAGACTCTCCTATTCCAACGAGATTTCCATCAGCTCCTGAAGTATTTAATTTGCCTGCCAGTGCAAAATAACCCCTAACAAAGCATGTGTTGTTGAAACCTGTGAACGTAAGCGTGCTAATCTTAATTGCTCCAAGTTTTGATGCGTCTATGAGGTAATTTCTTGCACAAACCCACAACCGAATAAGGAATCTGATGAGGAGGAGGTGATAGCGAACACCGGGAGAACTAAATATTAAAACAATGATATTTAACCACCAGTTAGTGCTTTTCTTTTAAAGCACTGCTAACAGCTAGGCTCATAAAAGAGTAAATATCTCGAAAAGTTATGATCCGAATTTGATTATCTTTTCTTTAAAATACAGCTTATAAAACACATAATCGAAAATATATTAACATATTTTCAAGATTTGTAAATGGTTTAGGAGCTTTTAAGCAGGGTTGTACTGCAACCCACGGGCCCACCGGGAAAGTACTTTCTAGGGGGCCCACTCACATGTACGTACTCCCACCTCCCCAACAATAAAAGGAATCTGGGAGTGTTACTCGGATCAAGTATGCTGAAAAGTCTTAAAATGTAAATTTAAAACTTTTTAAGGCAGTAATTTCCCCTGACACTGCCTGATCTGACGTAATGCCCAATCCGCCATTGTTCTCTTGCAACTGTACTATCATCTGCACAAGCTTGATTATTTCATATCTCCTCCTAAAATAACAATGTCGCACCTGTGCCATAAATTTTTCATAGGCCTCCCTAGTTCGTATTCAAATACATATATGAAGCATCAGAAGTAATTTATAATTTATACAAATGCGACACTTCTCGATTGTCCTGTATTAGCAAAATCGTAGCTAGGGGGTGGACGAGAGAGGCCGTGGACCCGAGCGCGGATGGCAAGAGGGTGTCGTACGAACAAGAAAAACGACGCGCCGCCCCGAAAAACTATAGGCGCCCTATTAATTCAATAATGTTATGGGATTGCAAAGGAATAGATTTTTTTCAATTCCTCGCTTCGCACGCAACCCAAACGTTTCAATAAGTCCCAACAAGCTTTTACTTGCTACTTAAAGAAACTTGTTACATGTGATTTGTTAATGACGATGTGATATAGAAGGCCGCAAGCTGCTGTTTGCACGAGAATTTTAAAAATGAAAGTAAACAAGGGAAATAATAATATTTTCGAACTTGAAGCAGCGATAGAATACGGACTTAAGGGGTCAAAACTTAACGAATTTCGTCTTTTTCAAAAACTGATTACTATCAGTGATTTTTTTTTTTTTATTTCATTGACATGAAATGCTTCCAATTTAAAGGAATTTATTGGGATGATTTCACCATCAGTTGTATCGCCAGGATAATTTTTGTGCATACGTATGTAAAATTTGAAAAATGAAGAGAGAGATCCCGGTGGTGATCGTTTGTAGCGCCAGATTTTGTAATAATAAAAATAAAAAAATTAGATGGCGGGTTTCGGGTTCACATTCCGTCTGTCACTATTTATCCCCTGTGCACCACCGTTAAAGTCTCCGTTCCCCGAACTAAAATGGTTTTGTGACTCGATAAGGACTGGTTTCACGGTTTGGAAAGCCTATCTCCCCGCGGTGTCCCAGGGCTTTAGGGAAACAAGATCCCTCTAAAACCGTGTAAGCAAAGGAAAATTGATTTTATTCGCATACGTATCCTGTATTCACATGTTGCAACGCTGAAAGAGAAATTCGTTCTAATCTTTGGTTTGTTTGGATGAACTAGACTGACTTTCACTTTCCAAGTGGACTGAAAGATAATAATAATAGTGCCAGAAAATAAACGAATATCTAGAATAAAAAAAAAATAATTGAAAGTTCTGAAAATCAGTCTAATCCCCACTAGAATCGAGAAATTGCTTATATTGCCTCATTAGCCTAACAGATCCTTTGGAAATCAATGTTATGCTTAAGGTTAGGGATACAACTTGTTTATGAAAGAAAAAGCTTACGAATTTGGGGTTAACAATGTAATAAAAGTTTTAATGAGCAAACGAAAACAACAACAACAACAACAAAAGTTTTTAAAAAAAGTTAAGTAGGCCGAAAATTAACACTGAATTTTGGGTTTTATCACAACAAATATTGAGAATAAGGCATAAGGCCTTAATACAAAAAGAAATCAATTTAAGTAAATTACATCTTGGTTTTCTTTCTTGACCTATGTAGTGAATGAATTGTTATCATTAACCTGACACACATAAACAAAATATGGAATTGATGTTTATAACCAGTGCTAGATGCAATTTTGCATTGTTTATCTTTTATATAGAGCTTGCATAATTACACACACACACACACACACACATATATATATATATATATATATATATATATATATATATATATATATATATATATATATATATATATATATATATATATATATATATATATCATACCCAACTGGTTAGATTACACTCTTGCATTGCAAAATACCTATTCATTTAACATAGTATAAGCATATAGTTTACGTTGATCAGCTGATATGTCCTGACTATGACCTTTCCAAGATTACGAAATTAAGATATTATATTGCTTGACGGAATTTGATTATAACTACCTACATCTTATTTGGGTGAACACTAAATATTGGGATGATTTAAAATAAGTTGAAACGAGTCAAAGTAAGTGAAAATGAGTTGAAGTAAATCGAAATAAATAAATAAAAATAAGTCGAAAAACAAGTCATGACTTTGATTTGAGATTCGTGGGAAGTATGAAAGAAACATAGAATGATCTAAAGGAGTTAAGTAAACCTACTGCCTGACTGCTAACCATTTCTAATTATTGAAATTATTGACTGAGAATAGGGTATAAGTACACTAGATATGCAATTCGACATTGACCTAACTAACAAGAATACACCATTATATACATAAAATCAATGAGCGTAGCATTACTATTTGATTTATGCATAAAAGCTATATATATATACATATTGGCCCAAGCAGAAAATCAGTAGACACAAACATATAGATATATATAAATCATAAGTAAAGACATGCATACATATATAAAAACCAAATATTATTTAAATATTAATAGTAAATGCAAAGACGTCTCTCGAGATTTTAACATAAATGTATCGAGTTTTCGTGATTTTCTCTCTGTATCATCAATAAGATCGGTATATGGCCGTACACTTTCATTTATTTGTATAGTCTATGCGCATAGAATTCTGATCGCTCTATTGTTTAGAGGATCAGAATGACGTAATAATAGCGGTTTTACTTAGCTTACTTCGTGTTTTTCCATCTGTATTATACCTGACTGAAATAATGTCGGTTCCGCTTTATTTACGGATTCCGTATTTTTAACCAAGAAAATGATTAATTGTGAAACTAGTCGCATATATTATAATCACTAATTAATATTTTAGCTCTCTTACATAACATACTTTTGTTGAGACATTACGGTATTATTTATTAGCATATAGATCGAAATATATTCATTTAATCCGTTAACTTCTATGCAAAATGACTTTACAAACACAATAATCTTTGGACGATTGGAGCAATACACTGAATATATTTCTAGGAATACATATCACGCCTTGTTCTAAATTATCTTACATTTCGAATATTGCATGTCGATAGCGCAGATGATGCACTTTCGCTTCCTACAAACTTCACTATGGTAAGGTAAATACTTCTTTCATGACAAATTTCACAGTTCGAGTCGCTAAAGATCTACAACCTGTTATTTGATCTACATTTAATTTAACTTTCTTTATAGATTATTTATAAATCCTAAGTGACAAATAGAATAATTACATAAACTACTATCTCTTCAATAAAAACAACGACATGGTCACTGATGTCACAGAATATATATAAGTACCATTGTAAAAGTGTCTCTCTATTTTCAATAAGCCGTGCTCAAAAAGAAAGATAAAAAGAATTCTAATGTTTAGTAATTATAGTTCGAATTGGAAAATCTATTCTCCATGCCATGAAAATGCGTTTAAAGTTTTCAAATAGTTCCGACTTTAACTTTTATACTGCGAACGTCTTGCATTTTATTCAATGCCGAAAATTTCCCTTTTAGCATCAACAAAAAATAATTTGGATGGGTCCTACCTTTTGCCGTCCACACTGCTCTCCCCACCTTCGTAGTCGCCACTGAGGTGACCACACACACACACACCCCTGTTTGTCTACCCTACAAAAGGCGTATGCGAGCTGGGCCATAGGAAAACCGAGTATGCATTCATATCTGCTTTATTAATGGAGCTATTTTCCTGATACGCTCCCAAAAGTTGCGTCATCGATAAAGCTACATTTCCAGAAGCACCAGAATGCAGTATCTCGTCCTTGACCGGGTACGTACAAGTGAGCACCCAAACCAACTGGGCATTTGCAAAACGAGTAAATGTAACAAACGAAGACACTAACAAACAAACAAAGATATTGTGTGTAAAATGTGTAAAATGCGAGTTCAGTGAGTAAATTTGAGCAATGCAATTAGAGCAATTGCTTTAAACACTAGTTAACTTTGTAACAAATGAAACACATGGATTAATGCTGTTGACTTTCTTGGGTCCTCCAATTTCCTTCCACATTTCCTTTGCACCAATTATTTCATAATCATTCACTCTCATTAATCACACGTCTATTATAAGCTATAGAGTATAACCAAGGGATGTAAAACTAGAAATTTCATTTCATTTTATTTCGAATGGAATAGCGCATTGATTCAATCCCCCGGGGAAGTTAGTTTGTGGTGGACAACATCGTTTCCATGGGTTTTCTCGGAGTACTCCCATTTCCTTCCACATTCTCATTCCACTAATTATTCCATCACCGTTCACTTGCCTTAGTCATCGCCTCCCGTAACCTAACGGGCATAATCGTGGGACGTTAAACTGTAAGATTTTATTTCATTTTGAAATGGAATGGCGAGACTAAAGTAGGGTTATATCTGTTTGTGTGTTTAATGAAGGTTATTGTTTCTTTCTGCACCGAGGCTGTATGAGAGGGAGACCTATAGTTCAAGGTGGAATCCGAACCACTATAATAGTTCAGATTTTATAATTGCTTCCATGAGACAATGTGACCAAAGAGACACGTGTCAGCTACAAAGCCAGCGGGAGAACAATATTATATGCCTACAAGAAACACCGAAACAAGATACATTATTCATACCAGGTGGGAGACCCGGGTTCCCGGCGGGAGCTCAAGTGATTCGGATTCCATTTTAATCAGAAGGTCCCGTCTCATATAGCCTCACTGCTGAAAGGGACGTTAAACACAAAATCAACTTAACTCAACTATTCGTACCATCGAATTTAATATTTTTGTTATAACGTCGAAAATGAAGTACTAAACGGCAAGAATACTGCAAAACAAGATATAATATAAAACACTAAAACGAAACAGGCAGTAAGTTTAAAATTGACAAGTGAGGGATTTTAAAACGTTAAGACATCATGTTACTTGCATTAACACTTAGCAACAACACACAAATATACTATTATACTATTGAACTAATATACTATTAGTTCATATAATATGACTAATATACTATTGAACGTCGTAATCTTGCATCACTTAAAACTTCTGTTGCTCTGGAATATTATAATTTATTTGTCTAATCGAATCAATTTATCTATATTACTATTTTATCCGTAGTAACTATGAAACAAACCATAGCTTATTCTAATACGCAATGTTTTCAATTTTAATGCGAATGGTTAGCAATAGTCTGTGCATTCACTTTTCTGACTACTTTTTGTTATCCGTCTGTCATCACATATTTACAGTACTCTTACATTTTTTTTTTTTTTTTTTTTACTTCGGTCTCTCCATGAAATCCATATATTTGCTCCCAAGGGGTTCAACTGTTAATTTAATGAGAGAACGTCGAGACCATTGGAATCCAAAATTAGTGACCAACAAAACTTGATCCCTGGCTTCTACATATGCACCATTGTTCTCTCGGTTTTCTGTCCTACCGGCTTGCTTCAAAGACTCACTGCCCTTACGAACTATTGCGAAACTCAAATGCTACTAAATGATTCATATAAGCATTATATAACTACCTATGAGATTTTGTAGTTGACTTCCCAACTTCATGGTACAAAACCTAATTGCAACATCCTATTCATTAATAATAATTATTATTATAATATAGAGATGCAAGGTCTCGGAAAAAACCGCGCTTTTTTTTTTTTTTTTGAAAAAACTCGTTGTTTTCTGCTTCGCTTTTTTGCTTGGGAAATTTTGGGCTTTTTTCAAAATTCTGCTTTAAATTGATAAAGCAGATTTTGTTTCGCTTCTCTATAACACAAAAAGTCATTTCATTAGTGGCTGATGCCGATAATAATATAAAACCTCGAAAATAAACCATGAATTTCGAAAAGATATTTCAAACAATTTTACTTCTCAACATATTTACATTATGAATTCCAAAGGATTAACCAATGTATAAATAAGAATTTTTTAAACCTCCTATATATAAAAGTAAGCAGGGTTGGGAAGAACCATGGTTGTTTTTGAAAATGCCAAAAATCCGTTTTGGGGGGGAAGTTTAAACTGGGCTTTTTTGGCTTAAATCAGGTTTTTTGGGTTTAGATATTTTGCTTTATGTATTTATCTTACATATTGACGGAAATAAGTTTGTTTCGCCTTGGTGTTATTATGCAACAACAGGATTATGCTGGAAGAGGTCCCATAAGCTTAAAGAAGTCCGGTCACTAAATTCCTTAAATTGGGAAACTCCCGCCCTAGCCATCGGGAAAATCCCGTCATTACTCTAAATGAAAAACAATAATGGAAAAATCCTGTTATTGCTTTGCATGTAAAATTTAAAGGTCAACGTATCATAATAAATACGCTAAAACTGAGGTATTAAATGACAAATTTAGTACGTACATATCATTGAAAGTCCAATCCAAGCTAATGTTGGAAGCTACGTAGGCAATCGATAAATTATGCCAATTTCTATCAATATATTTAAGCAACCTTGGCTTCTTTGTAAAATAACAGGCATTCTGGCATGCAGAAATATACAATTTGGTTTCGTTTCGTATGTTCAGGCTTAACATCCTTACATAATACCGAGATTATCAAGGAGAAAACTCGCTTAAAGTTACATCCGAACCGCTACTTTGTTTACGCATGAAAGAAGGGTTGTGGTTCAACCGAGAATTGAACATGGGACACCTTGATTAAAAGGTGAAAAGGAAATAAAACTAATGCAGATTGTTTGATGTGTGGAAACATCACCATGAAGTTCACACGATTCGCATTTTTCATTCTTTTTATTTTTTGGTTTAAACCAGTTGTTTATTTAAGAAAAAGAAAAAAACACCTGGTGTAAACCAGCCAACCCTAAAAGTAAATACTTCTTTTTAAAAAATACACAAACAACTAGCAAAATTCTATGTAGTATTTTACTTCAAAATATTCCATACCCTCTTTTTTGGAACAAAATAAAATTAAAATAAAACATAAGAGAAATACTTAGATTTATATGATAGGGCCTACACTTAAAGGCTGCACAGCTAGAGCTTTTGGTTCTGTATATTCTTGAAATGCTATAGTTTTCTATAACCACCATTACGGTTTACTCAGTCCTCAAGTTTTTTTGAATTTTTAACAAGAGTGATTCAACATATGAAGGGTGTGAGGCAAAAACATGGTAACCCACAATTTTACTATTTTAAGAAATAAGAGATTTTCTGCTGCACAATGCATTTTTAAAGTCGGAAAGCTGATTTTTCACATAATACTATACATGAAAGACTGAACGAAGCGGTATGCGTTGCATAACTCAGCAATTGAAAATTGGTTGGTTACCATGGTTGGTTACCCTTCATATCATGACGGAACTCTCCCCACCCTACCACCACAAAAAAAAAAGGACTATGGAATATATTTAAGTTAAGATAAATACAACTGCACAACAAACATTACCGAGTGGAGCTTTTGCGCTTCTATCGGGAAGTTCGGGATTCAACCCAGCATTCGAGCATTCTGACAAAGCTTTTCTTCATTCTATCTGTGAAGTAGAAATAGTGCGTGTACTGTGAGCTGGCCGACTTCCTTGCGTTATTATTACTAATTACAAGCAGTGACTGTTTTGCGAAGGTTAGAGGGGTGTTCTTTCGGACTGAAGCCTGTTCCCCAAAATTACGGAATGTCTAAAACAAAGGAAATATCTATTAGTTATGCCTTTACTCATAAACTTTAAGCTCCCGTCAAATAAAAATTACGAATGTTTAGAAACACTAAACATTAGTAAGAAAATCCCCTCCCAAAATACTCTTCCAAATCCGCCACTGATTCTCAGTATAAAATGATTTTCAAGGTTGTATTCGGAAGATTATCGCTAAATATATCAACGAAACGAAATATTATGCCTGTACTCATAAACTTCAAGCTCCTCCCAAATAAAATTAGAACATTTTAGAAAACGAAACAATCAGAGAAACCCCCTCCCAAAGTACTTTTCTCAATCCGCTACTGATTATTTGTATAAATTAGTATTCAAGATTGTATTCGGAAAATTATTGCTAAATCGTTGCACAGCTACAGTATAACAGAAATGTGGAAGTACGGTTTGACGGATATATTGAAAAACGTACGCTTTGATGGATATATGGAAAAACATAAGTTTAACTTTTGCGCTAGAAGCTAGAGTACTAAGCTCTTAGAAATGAAACACGGATGACAAACTAAAATGATTTAGAGAAGAAAAATAAGTTGATAACTCAAAAGTTAAAATAAAGTTAAATAGCCTATAAAATTGCCCTCAAATACTACATTCTTCATGTTAGCTTTAATTCGTAAAACACGTGCTCCATCCATCTTGATGGTGAATTTCAGAGCGAAATATGGCATTTAGGTCATGGAATTCTTATCTAACTATAGAATATACTATAAGAAAGCTATTTAGATAGAAAAATCATAAAAATGAAAAAAGCCAAAATTTCCAAAATTCTCGTTTTTTCCCGAAAAAGCCGGCTGTTTATGTGAAAAAACCATAGATTCAAAAAAGTCGGCTTTTTTGCATCTCTAGTTGCTACTGTCGTTGCAACCATAACACCGATCTGAAAATAAGCTAACAATTATTTATTTCAAACTAACTTACGGCTTTAAACTTGTTCCAGAGGCATATTGAAACGGGTGTCACATGGATACTGCTCTCAATAGATTTGCGTGCACCGGAATATATTCACTGAACCATCAGATATTTACAAATCCGACTATCTGTCCGCAAACTTGATTCGTGTTGCAAGATGATACACTAGACCTACCTGTGAAGACCCACAATGTTCAACTTCATTAGGGGTGAAGGAAAAGGGGGATACTTCTTGTTTGTCGTCTGCAGCGAATCCATGTTCTCCACATATGACCGAGAAATCAGAATCTTTTCGTCCATTAACTAGTAAAGAGCTCTCCATTAGTGAACAGCTATCATCATTGACAGAAAATCGTAAGTGGCGTTTAGCGTTCGGCCTGGGTAGAGTTCGATACCATATAAGAGGCAAATTGAAAGAAAAAGTGACTTCAGCAAACGAAATAGCGAAGTAACAAGAAGCTAATGAACCACCACACGGACAACCAGAAAATATTAACAGCAAAGCCCCATTAAATGTATAATTTGTGGTGAAACGTTCAATGAATGCTGGGTGTAGTGTGAATCCTGCGATGGCTGGGTTCATGAAACCACCTCAATTGAATCAACGGATATCCATTACACATGTTACCACTGTTAGCTTCGTGGGTAGGATTTCTTGTTGTTCCTTCTAGGTGTAAATATCATGTTTTTCAAACATCTTACGTATTCGTTAGTGCTCGCAAATATTCCAAATATGTGAAATTTAGCAATCTGTATTGCCATTTGTTTATTTCATTATTTTAGCATTTATGTCAATATGTTCAGTTTGTTAATAAAGTTCACATTCCATATTTCAGGTTTATTTCGAGGTAATTTTACATCTTTTTACCAAGAGGCAGTTCAATGTTTTAAAATGTCCGGGGCTACCTCCTTTCCCCTAAAGATGTGAACTAATATTCACATGTTTATATTTCCAGGTTTACTTTCGGAAAATGCTTAGCACTCTTGAGTTAGGTACTAATTTGTGCAAAACAAAAAGTTGGACACCAGTCAAGTCCCCTCCTGAAATTGGCGGAGGCAGTGCTCCCTTACACCACCCTTCCGCCTTGTTACGGCACTACGAGTTTTATGAATCCTGATGCAGGGACGACCATGTTTTCAATGATTTTGTATCCATTCAGCACAGTCTCGGGTTCAAACCCTGCTCCCGCCAAGTGAACTTTGTGGTGGACAAACACCGTGTGCGTGGGTTTTCTCGGGGTTCTCCCGTTTCCTCCCACTTTCTTCATTCCACCATTTCATTCATTACTCATTATCACCGTCTCCTTTAGCCTAACCGGCATAATCGTGGGACGTAAAACTCAAAATTTCATTTCATTTCCATTCAGCACAGGTTGCTAGTATAGAACAGATAATTAGGCCCAAATGAAGATCAATAATACAGTGAGAGCAGCTAGATTCACTTCTTCCACTCTTGAATAAAATTCACAAAACATGGTTACTTCCCTTTGCAGTATTGCTACATGATTTGCTATATCTATGCGATGTGCATTGTTAAATCAGTGTACAAAAGCATTTTTTCTCGCTACAAGTGAATGTCGCAAAAGACCAACCAAAGATACAAATATCAACCAGGACAAACTATATAAAATCAATAGATTTCGTTCTGAAACAATCACAGGAAAATATGGATGTTATCAATATGGTTGTTTAGCATGTGGAAAACATTTTAGATATCAATGTTCAGCTAGGAGCGCACAATGTAGGGATTGCAACGAATATAATCATTTTGCACACTATTGTCCAAAAGGTATACAAATAGGTACATAAGAAGAATCAATGAGTTGCCTGATGAAGATATTCAGAAGGAAGACAAGATCTTCATCCTTACTGAATTACAGAAGAATTAGATGACAGAAGCAAATACGAATGTAGAAGATGAACGAAATTTTAGTTCAGTGGAGATTTTATGTTAAGCTCCATTCAGGTAGCCAATACAGAGAAGAAAATATGTTCACTAGTAATTAATTGGTAAAACAAAATTCAGAGGTTAAACACGAGAATCTTGAACCAGAAAATCGATAACAGAGGAATCAGGTCTGTAGACACACCGACACACCGACAAACAGGTAGTAGAAATGGAATACCTTAGTATGAGTCAGGGAATACGTACAAGGTCAACAATAATAGAAGGAAAGAATACAAATAATAGAAGTCCAAAACAAATATGGTAAACAGGTGAGAACAGAAAATAAAGTTACGAAAGAAAGAAACAGAAGAAAACAATACAGAAATGTAGATAGTAAAATAATAAGAATGTGTAAAAATAAAAGAGAAGGCGAAGATATAAAGGGATTAGTCAAGAAAAATGATGTAGAGGATAAGTATAAAGAAATGATACAAAAAGATGATGGATGGAAGTCTGAAGAATTAAAGCAAACCGTTGAGACACAGGTGAAAAAGAGAGTCAGAGAGAAAAGGAATGCGTACAAGTTTACTTTTGGCGCACCACTAGAAACAATTGTTAAAACTTATAATTCTTTTACTAATTTCCTTCTTATTATCCCCTAAAAGGTTTCCCTTGGCGACATGAAAATGTCTCACTTGGCATAGATAAAATACAGGGATGAATAATTAAATATTATAGTGCAAAAACTCAAACCAACCTGCCTTAGGTGGCCATTAAAACACGAATGCTATCCACTCGGGTCAAGGAAGAATAAAGCTGGTGGGTCCGTACGCTAGCGCGGGTGTGCGTCCGAAAGGAACAAGTCTGTCAGCAGTCTGGGATATGTGCGCAAGCCAAGATGAAAAGGAATGGGTTTTGTCAATGGTACGAATTTCAATAGCACTTGTAATTTTTTTTCCAGTAACGTTGCACTTGAACATATAAAATACAGGTTTTTTACATTGTGCAAAAATATGCTGCCAGTGGAAAATAACATCTAATAGTGCCATCTTTTATATACACTCACTTATTATATCCGGCGTAAATTACTTGTGATCATTTTATACTAGAACACTACACTTGTAAACCTATAATACAGAGTATTACTTTGTATTTCATTCTGTCGCCATTTGTTCTTTATAAACATGCCTATCAATACAAAGAATTGAATTTTACATGTAAATAGTTCAAAGTGTCGTGCGCCAAAGCTACACCTGCACATAAGAATGAGATACAGGTGAAGACAGGGGTTAAGAGGGAAAGAAGCTGCAAAAAGGAGTGAAAAGGGAGAAATTTTTGTATGATGGTTATTAGTAGCGAAAAATACATTAATGAAGTGCCATCTGACAAAGTAGAAGAGAAGAAAACGAAAAAAAAGTTCTGATATAAAACAGTTGAATATTTGTTGTTTGTAGTTGAAAGATAAAGTGTTGAATGTTTGTTGATTTCGGCTCCTATTGCCTATTATTTCGTGTGCTTGAGGGAACTCAAACGATGTTTTCGAATATCGTAGCTTTTGATATGTTAATAGTATTGAGTGAAGTCGGGAGAATTATCGCGAGGCTGCGCGGCTATATGATCAACGGTTTCTCAATCGTGCTGGGCAGTCGAGGAAAGCGTTTCGTCTTGCACTTGGTGTGCAGAGGACTGGGCATGGCCCTTCTCAACACAAAAGACGTCAGCAGATCAGGCGCCGTGTTTAGGATAAACGGTCTCCCAGCATCCTTGCTGCAGTCCATGTGGTTCCCCAAATCTCGAAAACACGATTCACCAGGGATGCTGCGATAAGCAACATGACGGTTTGGAGGATTCTGCTCAACAACGTGCTCCATTTTGACCATGTTCATCTGAATCAGGAACTCCGAGAACAAGATTTACATATCCGTCTAGTTTTGTCAGTGGATGAGTGCCAGGAAACCCATGTTTCCACCGGGACATTCTGTGGACGGATGTAGCAACCTTCAAGAGTAATGGAGATGTCAGCATACACAACGCACACTACTGGTCCAGTTTGAATCCTTTTTTTTGAAGTGTCTACGTGCACTACGAACAGAGAAAAATGCCTGTGCCGGTGGACTGATAGTAGCAATTCAACTTCAAATAACAGACGTAGATCCCAAACCGCAGAATTTAACGATAAGTGTTTCCCGTTAAAGTTGTTTCTATTTCAATAATACTTCCAAAGAAATCGAAATTGATACCAATTTCCATTTGAAATTTTGGAGTTGACCACCGTGGATGTATCCCCGCTACGCCAATTGATATAGAAGCATCACCATTGATTCTTCACGTACGAGTTGGTCATTCAGTTTTTTGTTGTTGTTTGAAGTGTCTGCGTGTACTACGAACAGAGGAAAATGACTGAGATGGCAATTGGTCTGAAGTGGCAATTCAACAAATAACATAAGTAGATATCAAACCGTAGAATATGACGAAAAGTGTTTCCCGTAAAAGTTGTTTCTTTATCAGTAATACTTTCAAAGAAGTCGAAATTGATACCAATTTCCATTACAAATTTTGGAGTTAATCCTTTTGATGCATTCCCGCTACGCCACTGGATATGGGAGTATCACCATTTTATTCTTCAGATACGATTTAGTCATTCATTTTCTGTTTGAAGTGTCTCCGTGCTCTATGAACAGAAAAATGAGTTTACCGGGTTGTCTGATAGTAGCAATACAACAAATAATAGACGTAGATCCGAAACCGTAGAATTTAACGAAAAGTGTTTCCCGTAAAAGTTAATTCTTTTTCAATATTACTTCTAAAAAATCGAAATTGATACCATTTTCCATTAAAAAGTTTGGTGTTGACCCCCTTGGTGTATTCCCGCTACGCCACTGGATATGGAAGTATCACCATTTGATTCTTCATGTACCATTTGGTCATTCATTTTTGTTTCCAGCGTCTACGTGCACTAGAAGCTAAGAAAAATGTCTAAGACTGGTGGTCTGATACACCCTCTTCCCCTCCCTACATTGGACCGTCAAACTAAAATGATAAAAGTCATCCCAGGTCCGAACTTCATCCATGTTGAAAATTTGAATGAGATCGGTTTGGTGATTCCAAAGTTATGAGGTTTTACTAGTATATACCCGCTTCGCTGGGTGAAATGAAAATTTAAATGCACAATTCCGTGTCTCATGTGTTCTGTACCCGTGAAATATGCTGTTTTCGTTTTTAATGGCATCGAATTAAACGGCATCGGAAAGATTATTGATCACCTCGGCGATCCCGAATACCACGTATTCGACGCTAATATTAATCATTTTCGATCATTTCATAATCTCCCAAGCTACGGGGCTGAGTTTGGTTTCAAACGGGATCGGAAGTGTCATTCTTCATCTCAGCGACCCTAAAAACTACGGATCAGACACTAGTGTCGGATAATTTTGAACATTTATATATCCCCCTCCTCTTCTTTCATGTTGTGCGGCACGGCATTGGATGTGTTACCGGTCATCTCAGTGACCCAGGAAACTATGGATTCGACACTAATATGGGTTATTTTTTATTTCCCTCTCCCCCTCTCAGAAGACGCGCGGCTGAATTTGGAATTAACACCATACGAAGTGTCATTGTTCATCTCGGCGATCCCAGAAACTATAGATTCAACACTAATTTCGAATCATTATATCCCCCTCCCCCTTGTTGCGGCCTATGTCATCGGAAGTATCACTGTCCATCTGAGCGACCCCAAAAATGTGGATTGAGCACTAATATCTGTCATTTTCGACCATTTTTAAACGTTTTACTCCCCCTCAACCAAGTTGAAGGTTTGAATCTGAATTTAAACGGGATCGAAAGAATCACTGCTCATCTAAGCGACCCAGAAAACTATAAATTCTACTGACAGTGGACATATTCGACCATTTTTAATATATCTCTTTCTCCCCCTTCTTCAACTTGTGGAGCTGATTTTGGATTTAAACCGGATCGGAAATGTCTCTGTTCATCATAATGATCCCGAAAACTATGGATTAGACACTAATATTGGTCATTTTCAATCATTATTATATACAACTCCTCCTCCCTTCAACCGTGCTGCGGCACACGGCGTCAAAATTGTCACTGTTAATCTCAGCAAATCCTAAAACTATGGATTCGACACTAATATTAGCCATTTCCGATCATTTTTAATGTTTATTCCCCTCCCCTACGTTGCAACTTCCCCCTCCTCAACTATCAGGGCTGAACTTGGATTGTTACAGCATCAGAAGTGTCACTGTTTCTCTCATCGATCCCGAAAACTATGGATTCAACACTAATATTGGTCATTTTGATCATTTTTAAATTTCTCCTCCTTCCCCCTCCCCTATGTTGCATCGTCAAAGTGAGTAGCCTTAATCCCTGCCCGAAAACTCATGTATGTTGAAAATTTGATTGAGATCGGTCGGATGGTTCAAGAGTGATGAAGTCACAAAGACAATCATTTTTATTTTTTTTTACATATATCTCCCCCTTCCCCTCCTCTATACTTGCTCGTCATAGTGAAACGATAAAAAGCACCCAAGGCCCGACCCTCATACATGTTGAAAATTTGATCGAGATTGGTTGGGTGGTTCAAAAGTTATTAGTTTTTATTCATGTCCCCCTCCCCACCCCCTTCCCTAGGATCTACCGTTAAAGTGAAATTACAGAAATGTTTCCACATCCGAACCTTATGCATGTTGAAAATTTGATTTAGATTGGTCGGGTGGTTCAAGAGTGATGAAGTCACAAAGACAATCATTTTTTTTTTTTACATATATCTCCCCCTTCCCCTCCTCTATACTTGCTCGTCATAGTGAAACGATAAAAAGCACCCAAGGCCCGACCCTCATACATGTTGAAAATTTGATCGAGATTGGTTGGGTGGTTCAAAAGTTATTAGTTTTTATTCATGTCCCCCTCCCCACCCCCTTCCCTAGGATCTACCGTTAAAGTGAAATTACAGAAATGTTTCCACATCCGAACCTTATGCATGTTGAAAATTTGATTGAGATTGGTCGGGTGGTTCAAGAGTGATGAAGTCACAAAGACAATCATTTTTATCTTTTTTACATATATCTCCCCCTTCCCCTCCTCTATACTTGCTCGTCATAGTGAAACGATAAAAAGCACCCAAGGCCCGACCCTCATACATGTTGAAAATTTGATCGAGATTGGTTGGGTGGTTCAAAAGTTATTAGTTTTTATTCATGTATCACGTGTTAGTTTTTATTCATATGATATTATCACGTGTTGTCCAAGGTCTTGTCCAAGATTGTTTGACTTTAAGAACGATATCAGACACTTGGTCCCTTTGTTTCCTTTTTTTTTTTAAATAGTCCAGCCAGTCACGTCGTAAAGCACGTCCATCTGAGTGCGTTTTCCACACCGTACGTGTCCCCTTTCACCTTGGCATAAAAAATATACATTCTCATGTATACACCTTTCCTATCAGCGTTGAGTTGAGTTGATTTTGAGTTTAATGTCCTTTTCAGTAGCGAGGCTATATGAGACGGGACCCACTGATTAACTTGGAATCCGAACCATATGAGCTCCCGCCGGGAATCGAACGCGGGTCTCTCATGCCAAAGGTATGTACGCTATCCGCTTAGCCACGAAAGAGCTCTTCCTATTAGCGTATTCGTCTCCAAAATACTAGGTTTCTTTATTGCCACGTGTTTATAGTCAAGTGCTCCGATAGCACCCGGAAATGTATATTGTTCTTGCCACTCTGCCTTTGCTGTTTGAATATTACACACACCTCCGGAAACAATCAATTTTCAGATTTCGCAATAATCGCATTCATTACACTTGTAGTAGTCATAGACACAGTACTTTCAGCCACAACATAATCCCCTGGGATTCAAACCTGGAATCCCGGATCACTCACGTAAAGCACGAAAACCCGCATCTTTTCATCATTACGTAGTGCATCACCCCAAATTTCCGTTGATTCTCCTAAAAAATGTTGTGCTAACTACTCTAATGCACTTGTCGTGCTAATCTTGATATTGCTGGATTCCAATCAACATCCATCAGTTCCAAGAGGTTCTTTCCCGTGGTTTCAGTGTTACTTTCTTGTTTCCCGTTTTCTTTTTCAAATTAGTTGGATTTGTGTCTCATTTGTAGATGTATTTGATATTTCGTTGCATTTCACTGTAATTGCCTTCAAAGCTTCGGCTTTCCTTCGTTTACTTTCTGGTAACTGTGACTTTGAAAGTATCACTGGAACTTTTATAATATCCACAAATGCATTTAATTGAAACTGTCGTTGCTACTTGTCCCTTCCATGGCGTTTAGGATACTGCGCCAGAAGTTACCCACAACGAAATGACCGCCCAACAGATGGGAGAAATGAATAACTACTTCTTTTATTGATACGACTCAGTGCTACGTGCAGAGGGAGCGCGAGTAAACGTTCATAAATCTGGAGCAGACTAGACCTGAGTAGTGGCTTGTTTTATTGATACAAAATTGAGGGAGGAGATTACTCCAGGTGTAGTTACTCCGATTCTCGAGGAGGACTTCTCAGAAGTAGTTACTTATTTTTATTGATATCACCCATTGTCTTCCTGAAATGCCAAAATTATCAACTTTGATTACGAATAACCGTTTTGGGTGTGATTTTATTTAAATATATAATATACCAAATTAAAGTCCAGTTTCTCCAGATTAAAATAGTGTCCTCTAAATTGAAATATCGTTATTGGTTTGCCAGATACAGGCTGAAATAATAATAATAAAAAAATAAACAGGCGAGTATGACATTACGGCCATCTTTGGCCGCCATTTTGAGGATGAATCTCACATGGGATATTTTGGGACTTTCGAGGATTTATTGTATTTGAAACAAAGAGCAAATCCTGAAAATTTTTAACTTCTTTTTAAGATTTTTTCAGCTCGTCCAACTATTTTTACTGGGCTATTTAGCATACTCTACAAAACTATGGGACGTAAAACTGAAAGAATTCATTTTTTATACAAAAATAAAGTAAAATAATTTATCGGAGTATAGGTAAGCATCACTTCTAATTCTTTTTTTCTGCTTTTGTATTTCAGATAATTTCTTACGCTAGTCATTCTCGGAGGTGTGGATCTGCAGATGCTGTAAGTAGGAAAAGACTAGAAAGCAAGAGAGCCAAGCGGAGAAACGCTGAAGAAGAAAATTGTGCTTGTACAATCTCTGAGTTTACTGTTCTTTTCTTTACCATACTAATTTATTTGATTATTCTAATTCAAAGGTGGTTTACGAGGATTTTTTTTTGAAACAGGCAATATTTTTTCATACTAGACCGGTACATGTTTTCTATCATTTTGCAGCCCCAAAGAGATTACTGATACAATGATTGTCTCCTTCGACAAATCAATTTCTTGTGCACTGCGGAATTTTGAAAAGTGGTTAGCTTTTAAATATGTATAATAAACAACCTGATTAAAGTAGTAATTTTGTATTTTAAGTAAACTCTTTGATAGTTGCCTTGTCCTCAACTTTTTAAACATTCGAACAAAAAAACACGATTACTTTAAGGCAGAAAGTACTCCCATGCGCAAAAAAAATTGCGCGTATACTGTAACTCACGATTTTCCGTATTTATTCCTTTTTCCTTACGTTTATGGGTAAAATTGAGTTATTAGTATGTGGAGATAATAGAGAGCAATCCATCTAAGGAGATATTTCCAAAAAACATAATAAAATAATAAAAATATAAACAAAAAACAAAATTATGCTCGGTTTTGTGTATACTGGCAACGATGATTTCTAGGGATTTTTTCAGTAGTACAGCACGATTGCGGAGGGAATTCAGTAGGGAAGTCGAGGAAATGGATCAAGGAACTGGATACTGAACTAGAATGTTGCATTTATTGGTTAAAACCTAGTGTGTAGATTGCCTGCCAAATATAAATTAGCTTCTGTAACTAAGATGTCGTACGAAAATATAGAATTAAACAGAAAAACTCTTATGTTAAGGTTCGAAGCGATACGCACCATGCTTATGAAGATTATTTCTTAAGAAAAAAGAACAAACACATCGTAGCCTCTGTGGTTAGGTGGATAGAGTGGCGGACTCGTGGTTATTTTATTACTTTGACACCACATCGAATCCCATCCTATCCCATTTTTTTTTTTTTTTTTTTACAAAACATTATAATTTTCATGTTAATAAGAACCGAAGCAATATACTAAGGACAACTTATTGATATCCAGGATTACAGTATTATTGGTAATAGCTATTGTTTTCAGTTCATGTTGTTGTATAGCTTCTCTCACTCTGTTTTCTTGGGAAAATAACAATTTTGTCTCCAACAAAATGTAAAGGATATATACGGACAGAAAAAGACATCTTAATATCAAACGTGATTTATCGTGATGAAATGAACTAGTTTGCCATTATTTAAAAAAAATAAAAAATAAAAAATAAAGTAAATTACTGAAGTTGACTACCCTTTAGCTTTTAGCTAAAAAAAAAAATTTTTTTTCTTTATAAGACTATACTTTATGAGGCAAGGTGTGTGATCATACCCACAAATTTAGCTAGGGAGTGAAAGATAATCGTTTATACAAACATTTTACAGGTTTAGGTGCGTGAAAGACCAATACACCATGGTCTCGCTTATCCGACCATCCTTTGTTACACATACTGTATGATCCGATATATCATTGCAGAAAGCACCAATCGGCAAGAAGAACTGCAAGTTGTGGTCTTAATCTATTTTTCATGCTCTGGAGTATATCGCCTAGCGCGCCCGTCTACACGTTGACTCATACATCTATCATTCAGTGCAGACACGTATCCAGGTTTTCTATTCGGAGGGGGCCCAACACGAATCCTCGTAAGCACGTAATTCTAATGTTTTAAAAATATCAATATCAATAATAATAATAATAATAATAATAATAATAATAATAATAATAATATAATAATAATAATAATAATAATAATAATAATAATAATAATAATAATAATAATAATAATAATAATAATAATAATAATAATAATAATAATAATGCAACAGTTCTGTATTTCTCTTAAACTTTTTCCTACTTTTCATTTATAAACCGGTTTACTTTGGAAACCGCATTATAGCACAAACAAAATGAAACATATTTTCGAGAGAAATGTAACTAAAGAAAACTGTCTGCTACGTATATCACATAACAAAAATAGCAAGAAGACATTGAGTGTATCGTTCTAATATATTAAAGTTAAAAACAGAACGGAAAAAAAATGTTAATCCTATTTAATTCCTGTTCTTTAATTCCAAATGGTATAATAGCATTAATGTATGTTCTTAGAATTATAACAAGACAACAGCACATTGCCCAAAGTTTGGACACTGACTATTAGTAAACTGATATAAAAGAATCTCAAAAGGGTAAAAGCATGTTTATTAAAAAGTGCTTGAGTTTCGGAGGGGGACAGCCCTCAGGCCCTCACGCTGGATACGTCCCTGATTCAGTGCAGTGCAGTTATTTGTTATAAAACATTATTATTAGATGTGTAATATGTAAAATTATATCATAAGTTTTACTTTTAACAGGACTTTTCTTAACACATCCATATTATCCAGCGTTCTGCCTGCCTGTTTATGTCGGATAAGCGAAATTCTACTGTATTTCCAAAGCTAGCATATACATGAACTAGAATTGTATTGTCCTAGAACAGACAATAGTGTGAAATGCTTATATTAAAAGGCTGGAATAAAAAAAATACTGTTTTGCAAGCGTGAGAACAAATTAAAAACAATTCAATATATTTCCTAGGTATTAGATTATCATCTTATTGTGTCGATATGTATTCTTTTTTTAAACATAGTTTTAAAAGTCATACCATTCTCAATATTCCTAAGGAAATCGAAAGAAAAACTCCTATGTGCCTCTTGTGGCAAAGCGGCTTAAGTGCGTGGTCTGAAACGTTAAGGTATAGATAGAGTACCCGTACTTCAAAAATGCAAATCCGGGACGCTACTAAATTACGAGAATCTTTGAAATGCTTAAAATTGAAAGAAGTGTTGAATACTAATTTACTTTTCTCCATTAGATAGAGTTGTTCAAGCATTACGTTATCACATTTTTATTCCTTTCACTAGACCTTCTTCCAAGGGCGCCGATTTCTCTGTGAATTTTTTTTCTGGGAGGGCATTCAAATGCAGACGATATATATTAGGATTTTAAGGCAAATTGCATTCAAATTATGCCAAATATTGTATATTCATAAATACAAAGGGGGCCTACATGAGCTTTGGGGGGCCCGGCCCCCTAGGATCGGCGCCCTTGCCTTCTTCCTAGTTAAGCAAACGTAAGCAGATGATTTATTCCCTTCCCCTGGTAAGCAAAATTGTTTTTGTTTCTCAAGATTTGTTGTGTTTCGTGAAATAACAGCAGGAATTTCCAGATTACTTAACCATCTAAATGAATGTTTTCACTTAGAGCCATCCCGTCGATTCGCTTTGCCTAGGACTAAAATAAATTAAGGGTCAATAATGAAAGAGACATGTGGATCGAAGATCTTTCTTTGTTCGAACTTTGATTTTTTCAAATCCATGATGGGAAATTATATTATGTGTACAATTTTCGAAATTAATAGTATACAATCGTAAAAATATCTTACAAAACGATGGTTTATTGCAAAATACTTTGACTCAAAGAATAAATTACAAGTAATAAACTTGTTACTTTTCCTGAAGAGTCTAAGTCTTGAATGAGACAGAGGCTCTTCAGCGTAGTGCTTGGAAAGATTGCCTCACTTGTTCTACCTTCCCGTGACTCAGCCTTGATTCGACTTGATCCTAAACGGATTATTCAGAAGTCGAAGTCGGAAGATGTTTCCCATTTTTCCCAAACACTCTTGGTCGATTACAATCTGCCTCACTTGTGAGGGGACAACCCCATGCCGTAAGCGTCGGTGGACTACCGATAGGCAACTAGCGACATGTCCCCAAAAATTGGTGGTCCCGCAGCCAAAAATTGGTCCCACTTCCGCTTTGAAAACTATACCACCACTGGCAGAGAAGCGACGGAACGCCAACGAACCACAAAATTGTTCCCCTAAAATACGTTAAATCGCCTTTGCATTAAGGTGAGTCTACAAACATTTTTAAAAAAAGTAAAAATAAAGTGTCCTTAGCTGGGCGTGAACCACCAACCTTAGGGTTATTAGGTGCATGTTCTTCCGAATTCGCCACGGAGGCGATTGTGAAGACACAGCTTGCAGAGTGATAAATCGTTGAAGTATTTTTAATATTTCTAATCAGAGTGCTCCATTAACCGTGTATATTTGACGATAACTGTTTGGAATCAGATCAAATGCACTCGTCATGTAATTTTATAACAAAATGGCAAGCGTCTATTTACTTTTTTCATAGTTCTCCCATATTCACTTGCTAGTGATCGGCGACAGTTGCCAACTAAATTCATACAATTATACGCACCCATCTCAAGATTTTTCACTTCATGATGTAAAGGTAGGAGTCACTCTTGACCCCCGGAGCTCAAGTATTGTCCTTATAATAACAATTCGTCAGGGAAAAGTAATATATAATAATAACCGCATGCACATGACTGGGATAGTTCGTGTTGGTCCCTTTGCGATTCTCCGTGACAAATCAAAAGAGCGAGGATCAAAATGAAGTCCTCGCTGTTACGTGGTGGTAACTTCAATATCCCCGATTCTAGATATCTGCTTCGACTCGACGAATCCCTACCACTAGTGGCACACTAGCGGCAATCCTTCGACGCGTCGCTATATTGACGATCGCCATTTACCAGCAAGTGGGCCACTAGGTGTTGGCGACGTTTACGGCATGGAGAAGCTAATAAACAAACAAACCAATAAATAAATCTAAAACCTTATAAAAATGTTTTCCCAAAATTTACATCTAGCAAAATCATTTGTTGGTATTCTAGAACTGCAAATTCAACTGTATTCATAATTTACTTCTATCGTAGTTTTGATATGAGAATGATGTGTCTGAAACTGTAACACAGGTCATTAGGACTTTTTTTTTTGCTTTAGTCAGATTTAGCAGTTTTACTTAGCAGTTAGTCAATTTGGATCTGTGATTTTAGAGTTTTAGAGATTTCCTTAAATTTTTCATTTCTACAACAGTTGGCAACTAACACCATTAACGTATCTCTTTCGATATTTCCATAGGCAATGGCTTGGTCACTCCCAGTATATTAATTTCATACAATGAACAACAGTGTCTTACTCCATTAATCCGAACTACATTTAATATCCAACAACTCTGTACATTTTCTCTTAAATCTGCAAACTTTCTACTAGGTTAAAACTGACAAGTAAACCTTACGTTTGGGTGAATCGAGTTGCTGACTGAGACACATATGAAAAAGTAGTACTAAATGTGTTTAGTATTTCAGTGAAGTTTTAGGTGCGAAGCTCCAGGGGTTTAGGAGATACAGCTACCAGAACATCACATGGAAGTGCAGAATAGTCTTCATACAGTTGGAGGTAAAAGCTCTGTAAGACCTCTTCTAACGACAAAAGATGAATAACAAATATATGGATACATATTAGGACTAGGGGGAAGTCATATAGTAAGGGTATACCTGACGATGGCCATCTTGAAATCCGCCATTTTGAATTAAGGTTAAGTTTTTAAAATAGGAATAGGGTCATGTGATATATGATTTAACGCGCAAATTTAATCAGAAAAACAATGGTGACGTTAATTTTGATTTACGCGCAATTGGTAAAAAGTTACAGGGAAATTAAATATTGTTGCAGCATATGTATTAGTCCTTTACCCCACCTTGTAAATTTTGTGTTAATGATAATAATTAAATAAAAAGCAGATGGATAAATATTAGGTCTATGGTAAGAGTTGCCTTGATGGCGGCCATGTTCAAATTCGCCATTTTGAATCAGACAAAGTATTAAACAAAACGCATAACAGTGACACCTTATTAATAGCAAATTTTACCATAACTCCAACGGTACAACCATTTTTGCTTTATCATTAACCAGCACAAAATTAAATGGATCGCTCCTTACGACTACTGCTTTGACGGAATTGTTAACGACAAATGTATCAAGTGTAACTCGATTGCCTTTGTCAGGTGTGCTCACTGTGAGCAGAGCATTTGTGCAAGTCATGCACTCTTTTCTGAACTACATATTGATTGTACTAGTTGAGGACTTTTCTGGAAGAAAGATCCAAGTTCAATTATGACTCAATTCCACTTTGGTCATTTTTCCTTAAATTAACAACTTGTTTATGCGATAACAAGTGCTGGTTAATGATAAAGCAAAAATGATTATACCGTTGGATTTATGGTAAAAATTGCTATTAATAAGCTGTCACTGTTATGCGTTTTGTTTAAAACTTTTGTCTGATTCAAAATGGCGGATTTGAACAGGGCCGCCATCAAGGCAACTCTTACCATAGACCTAAAATTTATCCATCTGCTTTTTATTTAATTATTATCATTAACACGAAATTTACAAGGTGAGGTAAAGGACTAATACATATGCAGCAACAATATTTAATTTCCCTGTAACTTTTTACCAATTGCGCGTAAATCAAAATTAACGTCACCATTGTTCTTCTGATTAAATTTGCGCCTTAAATCATGTATCACATGACCCTATTCCTATTTTAAAAACTTAACCTTAATTCAAAATGGCGGATTTCAAGATGGCCGCCGTCAGGTATACCCTTACTATTTGACTTCTCCCTAGTCCTAATATGTACCCATATATTTGTTATTCATCTTTTGTCGTTATTAGAGGTCTTACAGAGCGTTTACCTCCAACTGAATGAAGACTATTCTGTACTTCCATGTGATGTTCTGGTAGCTGTATCTCCTAAACCCCTGGAGCTTCGCACCTAAAACTTCACTGCAATACTGACCATATTTAGTACTACTTTCTCATATGTGTCTCAGTCAGCAACTCGATTCACCCAAACGTAAGGTTTACTTGTGAGTATTTTCTATTTTCTTCCTTTCTTGCTAAAACGAAAGTGTTCTTTAGACTACCTGAAATGATGACTCTATATTACATTATGTTGCATAGGGCATTTTATGTAGCATATCATTTGACAGTTGGACACTTTCTTCGTATATTGAAAGCAACAGGGATTAAGTCCTTCTACACTTACATGAGAAGTAAACAAACTCTTTTTAATTCGTGGAATTGTGCCAATGCACTAGGTCCAGAGAGTTTTTAATTTAAGATTATTATTATTATTATTATTATTATTATTATTATTATTATTATTATTATTATTATTATTATTATTATTATTATTATTATTATTATTATTATTTTATTGACTTAGGTTTTCCTGAATATTAAGCAATATTTCACAAAAAGCTGGTATTTTTAAACAAATGTGTTCGATATCAAGTTTTCATAAAGTAGTCACTCTCTCCTATAAATAATTTCAGAGGGGCCGCGGTGGCTCAGTGATAAAGCGTTCACCTTTGGTGCATGGGATCCTTGGTTCGACCCCAGCTCGCACCAAGTGAATTTTGTGGTGGACAAACACCATGTGCATGGGTTTTCTCGGGGTTCTCCCGTTTTCTCCCACTTTCTTCATTCCACCATTTCATTCATTTCTCATCATCACCGTGTCCTTTAGCCTAGTCGGTATAACCATGGGTCGTAAAACTTAAAGATTTGATCTCAAATAATTCCAACCCAAACAGTTGCAGGAAGTATGTCATTTCGAATAAAACAAACTACTCTATAAAATTCTGAGTACAGTATTATTATTTTTTTAAATATACAATTCTAGCGGACCTTATTTCTAAATCGAAGGGTAAGAAGACTCAATTCACTCTTATTGGGGAAAAATTAGAAAGCCATACCGTATATTCCAGTGTGCCACAACCGGATAACAGGCACACTGGCGTGCCCAGCAAATTACAAGAATATTTGTCGAGTTTATTTTATTTCTTATTATCAACGATTCTCCCATGGATCAGCTGTCTGGATACAGTTAAACAAACAAGTATCACGTTGAGGGAATGAGTGTAATTATTTACTTTAATAGTAATAGAAAGGTATATTTTCTTGTATTTTCTACCGGGAATAACTGCATCTGGTCTAGAAAGCTGGGGCTAACAACGAAGGAACCCGATGTGCCAAACACACACCACTCTATAGTCATGAGTGCCACAAGTCCTTTTCTACGTCTTGGCACCCTAAAGGTTGTTGCCTTCAAAGAGAGAGAGAGAGAAATAACTTAAGTCTATTGCACTTCCATGCTTAAATAAATACATTATGTAAATAACTGTTTCTTTTTCTGTTTATTATTATTATTATTATTATTATTATTATTATTATTATTATTATTATTATTATTATTATTATAAATTTCTTAGGAAGTTGACTGCCATATGTATGCACACTGCTCTCCTGTGCAGCGCCTCGTGTATGATTTTCCATACATAAACTATATATTCCAAGTTTGTTGTGTTCGTTCTATCTATAGGTGTGTTTGTAATTAGATGCATATGGCGTATAAGTCAAAATTTAATGTCCACGCTACGTATATGCAAAACCATAGACAAAGAAATTTATGAACAAAGACATTTATGTCGCTAAAACAAAGGGCAAAAATAAAGAATTACTGGAGGATTGTTGCCCGTTGTGCACAGGTATTAATGGTTAACAGTGTTAATTTAAACACATAGTTTTAATTAAGCACGAATTTAACTTATAGAGTACAGTGCGGAAAGGCTGAGGAGTTTACTAGGATCGTTACAATATCGAACCCCGTAAAATGTACTGCAAACCTGTCCGCAAGCCCCCCGTAATGTTCAACAGATGTTGTGCATTAATGCTCATTTCAAAGCAAACCTATATAGACCTACGCACTTCAATACTAAACGAAGGTGCAGAGACTATTCATGAGTTCCAGTATTAAACTCTCTCACCCAATGTATTCTCCTAACATGTCTCCCAGCGATTACAATATTTTTTGGTATCTCAATCACTTCCTAGTAGGATAGCTTTAACTAGACACCACTGATTAACCTGGTATTGGATGTTTCACTTTCTTACCTTTGGAGTTGACAGTCATGGGTTGGACTTTTACACGCAAATATCTAATATTAACAACATTTCTTCTAGAATTTCGTAATATTGTATTATTTCTTTGTATTATTCATTAGCTTGGTTAGACTTGTTTAAACACTTTTCTCTTTGCACCTATTCCTTAACGTTGGATAAAAATACACTAGCTCTCACCGGGAATCAAATCCAGAACCAGTGCACTTGAACCATTTGGCCACAGCAAGGCACATTTAAAAAGAAGTTTCGATTTTCTTAGGAAAATTGTGATTGGGTGTAACATTTAAAAATATATTTAAGAATGGGTATGGATGAAACGCACTGAATTTTCTCGCTCGAATTTCTTAAACTGACTCGTGTTAGGCTGCAGCTATTACTGAAAAATTTATTTGGGAAATGCGAATAAAATAATGTGTTTTAGAAAACTTTGTTCGAAGCAACTTACGTCCAAAATAAAGTACCCATTCGTCATATTTCTGTTAGAAATAACTTATGCCATACATTAGAATTATTAAGCAGATAATTGTATGTGAACTATGAGCAAAAGCATCTGAGTACTTTCTGAGAAAATCGTTAAAAAAGTCATCCCCAAGAATAAAATATCCCTTGTATATCTTTTCAGGACAAACGAGTTATGCTATTTATGAAATACGAACAAAATTGCCAGAGTAATTATCGACAAAATCGTAGGGTAAAACTTGCTCCGAAAAGTAATATACCACTTCTAGCTTTTTAGGATGATGGAATTATACCATATCGTTAGGTTATTTATGTAACATTTATTTATGAAATATGAACAAAATTGGGTCAGGCGTTAATGGGAAAATCGTCGAAGAGTAGGCTAAACTACCTCTTCTGAATGTTTACAGGACGAACGAGTTGTGTCATATTGTCAGGTTATTAATGATACATTTATTTATTTTATAAAATGTGATTGAGAAAATTGTTCAAAGAAAAGCATCCCATACAGTACATTACACCTTACGTATTTTTTTCAGAGCAATGATTCATACTATATTTGTAAAAATACAAACAAAATCTTTACAGCCGTTTTTGAGACAATTTAATGATTTTAAATTTTCATCCTTCAGTACACTACCCTTATTTTTAGGTGTCGGATTATATAGAATTCGAAACGATAGTGTTATGAACACAAATCTCCGGGTGTAGATGAAATTCCGGCTGAGTTAATTTTAGCTGGGGGCGAAAAATTGTGGAACAAGATACACAAACTCATTCTCTTTATATGGAACAAGGAAGAATTGCCACAAGAGTGGAAAGAATCAATCATTGTTCCAATTTACTAGAAAGGCGACAAAACTGTAATAATTATCGAGGCATTTCTCTTCTATCAACATCCTATAAAATCCTTTCAAATATTCTGTTAGCAAGACTGACCCCATACGCAGATGAAATTATTGGAGATTATCAGTGCGGATTTAGACGAAATCGATCAACTATCGACCAAATATTTACCATTCGCCAAATACTCGAAAAAAAGTGGGAATACAATACCCCGGTACATCAACTATTTATTGATTTTAGAAAGGCGTACGACTCGGTTAGGAGAGAAACATTATACAACGTCCTTACAGAACTTGGAATACCGAGAAAGCTAATTAGATTAATTAAGATATTTTTAAATGAATCCCAAAGTAAAGTCCGGGTAGGAAAATTTTTGTCCACGAGCTTTCACGTCGAAAATGGCCTGAAACAAGCAGATGCGTTGTCGCCATTATTATTTAACTTCGTTCTGGAATACGCTATAAGGAAAATCAAAGATAGCAACCAGGGCCTAGAGTTGAACGGTATTGACCAGGTTATGGCATATGCTGATGATGTAAATTTAATAGGGGATGATAGGAGAACAATAGAAAGAAATGCAGAGATCTTATTAAACTCTTGCAGGGACATGGGTTTAGAAGTAAATGCAGAGAAAACTAAATACATGGAAGTGCGTCGGGACCGGAATACAGCAAATTATGGATGCGTTAAAATATTAAATAATACTTTTGGTAAAGTGGATAGTTTCAAATATCTAGGATCAATATTAAGAGAGGGAAATCATATTCACGAAGAAATTAAATGTCGACTCAAAGCAGGGAATTCGTGTTACTATTCTGTTCAAAATCTCTTGTTGTTGCGAATTCTGTCGAGGAATTTGAAGCTTAAAATATACAAAACGATTATTATGCCTGTTGTTCTGTATGGTTGCGAAACATGTTCCTTTACTGTGAGGGAAGAACATAGACTGAAAGTATTTGAGAACAAGATCCTGTGACGAATATTCGGACCCAAGAGGAACGAGAATGGGGAATGGCGGAAACTTCATAACGAGGAACTACATAATTTATACGGTTTACCCAACATTGTATAGGAAGAAAAAAATCATTCCTATAAATCAAAAAGGCCATCTAATAAAAGTAAATAATTTTAAAAAAATAAAAATTAAAAATAAAGTAATTGTTTTTAAGCACTCAGGTTGTTAAATATATAATTTGCTTGTAGTTTACTTATTGTATATTATTTGTTTAATCATAATACATAATACTCGTAATTTTAATCTCACGTTAAATTCTTAGCCGTAATCGCTTGTAACTTTACAGCGTATTATAAAGATTTATAAATTATTTGTTTTAATTTTTTTATTCATTATCTTTACGGCAAGCACTTTTCTCTTCCCCAATATCTTTTCAGCGGCCGGTGAAAACGGGAACTGCTTATATAGTTTATAATGACCTTTCGTGGGTGCTAAGAGCCACAAAGCCAAAGTTTAAAGCAAATGGTTAAAAATGTCGTCTGTTAGCAATCCAAAATAAATCGTCCTATTCCCAATAAACCCACAAAGGTCGGTCATAATTTCTTGCAATTGTGGATATGAAAAAAGAGAGAGAGGGAGAAAGTCAATACTCTAAAAAGAAAAAAAACACAAGCACACACACACACACACACAGACAAACAATAATTTGACATCAGCTTTTTCCTTTCTTCCTTTTTTTCACGACAACAAGCATCATTCGATGTAACGTCATGTCGATATAACAAGGGGTAAACTTGGGAAGACTGTCAAGGTCGCGTATGTTATTTTCCTGTTCTTGACACACAAATCCGAAGTGAGTTGTCTGCTGTTCAAGAACGGGCAGGTAACATACAAGACCATAAACTGAAAACAATAACTGTTTGCAATAGTACACGTATTCTAATACTGAATAAATACGTCGATTAAAGGATACTATCAATAAGTTATTTCCTTATTATATTGTTTCGGTTCTTATTAACATCAAAGTTATACACTTCCAATAATGTTTTGTTAAAAAAAATGGGATGGGATAGAATGGGATTCGATGTAGTGTCAAAATAGTAAAATATCCACGAGTCCGCCACTCTATCCACCTAACCACAGAGGCTACGTTGTGTTTGTTCTTTTTTCTTAAGAAATAATCTTCATAACCATGGTGCGTATCGCTTCGAACCTTAACATAAGAGTTTTTCTGTTTAATTCTATATTTTCGTACGACATCTTAGTTACAGAAGCTAATTTATATTTGGCAGGCAATCTACACACTAGGTTTTAACCAATAAATGCAACATTTTAGTTCAGTATCCAGTTCCTTGATCCATCTCCTCGACTTCCCTACTGAATTCCCTCCGCAATCGTGCTGTACTACTGAAAAAATCCCTAGAAAACATCGTTGCCAGTATACACAAAACCGAGCATAATTTTGTTTTTTGTTTATATTTTTATTATTTTATTATATTTTTTGGAAATATCTCCTTAGATGGATTGCTCTCTATTATCTCCACATACTAATAACTCAATTTTACCCATAAACGTAAGGAAAAAGGAATAAATACGGAAAATCGTGAGTTACAGTATACGCGCAATTTTTTTGCGCATGGGAGTACATACACAGAACATACTATTCAACACACAACACACACTTCAAAACCATCAGCGGGGCAGCAGTGGCTCAGTAGGAGCACTTAGCAAACACAGTGCTACAAACAGAATAATCACACATGATAAGATTAAAATAGAAACATTTTCATAAATATATTAACGGACATTAGCCGTTGTATATTTTATTTTCAATAAATTGGAATAAATCTTGCCTTTCTGAGAGCATTACGTAAAAAGACTAAAGTTACAAGCTCTTATAAATCGGAAAAGGAAAGAACGAAGTGTATTTTCCGTAGCTACTGAGATCGTCGTCATATTTATCGTAGTATTTATTACCTGTACGAAATGTTGTATGAGAAATGCTTCTAGACAACATACGCTTGTTTTTTACCTGCACAATATTGAAAAATTGATGTTGGCATCTGCGTTCACATTCATACGTACCGACATGAAGAAAACATTGGTGGTGGTCGTGGTGGGGCAAGTACTGTAAACAGGAACAAGGGATTTGTTAGATGTAGGGTTAGTTAGTTGAAAACCAATTGGTTTTAATCAGTGGTGGATTTAGATACCTTGCAGGATGGATACCTCCCATTCTTTTTAACACTTCCATTCGTTCTTTACGTATTTACGCTCCCCTTTTTTGTGCGCCAATAATGAACTACTGAAAGCTCGTCACAATGCAGTTGTGACCTCCCCACTTGTCTGGTGGCTAGCGCGCGTGCCTTTGGTGCACAGAGTCCCGGGTTCGATTCCCGATGGGAAGCGCATTGAACAATAGTGGGTCGGATTCCACCTTAAATTATACGTTCACGTCTCATATCTCCTAGCTACTGAAAAGATATTCTAAATGACAATCAACTCAACTCAACAACACAATTGCAACAAATCAGAAACGACATTGGCTAAAAATTCACTATTACTAATAAACTGTTTAGCCTTTTATTGCATAATAGTTTCAGTTAATTTCTCCAAATATGATAAAACCTCTCAATAACGAACATCAATAAGATATGACTATTTGTTCGTAAATAAAGGATGAGTCAGAAAAAACTTGGCCGCTTTCCTCCCACCATATTTTCTAGTATAAAAGATGAACATTGGCAGCACTGTGCATAAGCAAGGACAGACTCCCGATCTTACTCACGAATAGATTGTCAGTTGTGAAGTGCGCGTTGTGTGGTGAAGAACGATGAGTCAGTTAGAAAAACGAAAACTAATTGTGAACAAATACCTCGAAAATCCAGGTATGTCCTTAAATAAATTAAGCAAACTCGTAAAGTACCCTCGGTCTACTGTGCAAAATGTAATTAAAAAGTACACACAAGATTTAACTGTTGAAAGAAAACCTGGCTCAGGTAGAAAACCGGGGACTACCAACCGAAGATGGAGAAAAGGGTTACTGCATTGCTGCGTCAGAATCCGAATTTATCGGAAAGAGCAGTTGCTGCTGTGGTCAAAGCGTCCCAATCTACAGTGCACAGAATTAAAGCAAGGAAAAGTTTACGATCTTTCAAAGTGCAAAAGCTACCTAACCGAGACGAAAAGCAACAACTGACGGCAAAATCCAGAGCAAGAAAACTCTATGATCAGTACCTTACTCAATATGAATGTTGCATTATGGACGACGAAACCTTTTGTGTCGCTGATTTCAGTCAAATTCCCGGAAAGGAGTACTACGTGGCACTGAAAAGGGGAGATATGCAGGATAAATTTAAACAACGGAAGGCATCCAAATATTCCAAAAAATATTTGATTTGGCAAGCTATTTGTTCATGCGGTAAAAAAAAAAGCAAGACGTTCATCACAACAGGGACAATTAACGGCGAAATTTATACGAAGGAGTGTTTACAAAAACGCTTGTATCCATTTGTGATGTCATACAGTAACTCTGTTTTCTTTTGGCCAGATCTTGTTACCTCTCACTACTCTAAAGCAGCCACTGATTGTTATAAAGAAAGGGGTATCGTCGCAGTTCGAAGAGAGGCAAATCCACCAAATTGCCCTGAACTTAGGCCAATTGAAAAATATTGGGCCCACATTAAAAGAACATTGAAAACATCAAAAGGGAAGGCGGCTGACTTGAAAACTTTTCGTCGCAAGTGGACTGCAGCTGCCAATTAAATAACAGAAGAAGATGTGCGAACTCTTATGAAGCGGATTAAAAGTAATGTACGAGCATTTTTCCATAATTAGTTCTTTATGATATCTTTTGTGTGTTTATTTTTTTTTTTTTACTTTATATTAAACTAAAGTATTACAACGATCTTTCTTCTTTTCATTTTTTTACCTACGTTTTTGGTCAAAGTTACTGGCCAAGTTTTATCTGACTCATTCTTTAAGAGATGTACGTAATGATTGTCGCATATCTATAACAGTTTTGTTTTGCGAATATAAGCGATAATGATATCGAATTGTACTTTTAACAATCTTATTATGTGTATAATCGGCAGAGATATGTATGTGATAAGTTTCATGTCAAAAGAGCTTTAAATAAGAACAATATAACGAAAAACACTTCTCTTGTCCATTTAGCAACATTTTGCTACACTCATTGTAATTTTCATATTTATAATTTTTTTCTATGAAATTTACCACAAATATACATTTCCAGATTATACACATAGTAACAGTGTTAAAAGTACCCTGCGATATAATTATCCAATTATATTCGCACAACAAGACAACAAGACGTAGATATGCGACAATCATTTTGGACATGAGTGTACCTGAAAGGTTCTTTTATTTGATATAGATCTATTTGTAGATGAAGATCGCATTGAAATTTCATTTCTCTTTTGCCTTAGTAATAGAAGCATTACTATCAATATCGAACATAGTAACAGAATATGTTTCTCTATTGTCAATCACGGATACAGAAGAATCATTCTGTACTTTTCTTTTTCGTTCTCACTACAAAATGATTAATTTTTCAAATGTGCAATTAACACTATTTACCCGCAAAAAGTGAATGAATAGTAAATGAATTAATAAGTAAATAAAGAAATAAAACTAAAACACTTCACTAAAACTCACATTCTGTTTCTTCAGAACTTACCACAATAACGTTTTCTTTCTTCTGTCAACACTACAGATAAACTTAAACACCGAAACGACATGAAATCTTTGGAGCAATGAACAAGGAAGTATAGAAGTATACATTGTTACTCACCGCGTTTTTAGCACAAAATGACCAAAACCCAATTATGTGCAAAATATAGAAAGAAAGAAAATGAGAAGATAGAACAGGAGGCAGCGTTCATTTTCTGTAATCAGGGATCATAAACCCCTACATAAAATATCATGTGTGGTGAGGGATAGTAGGGGAAAGTTCAGAGGACTTCCAGAACTCCTAAAAAAAAGGCCCGCCATACTTGTCCTTTACATCATAGTGTCATTTATCTCATATAGCAATAAAATTACAACAATTTTCTCTCTTTTGATGATATAGGACGACAATGCTCGCCAGATACCAACAAAGAACTGCAGCTGGGACCGTTTCAGCAACATAATTTCTTTCCTCCTTTCAATAAAAGAGGCCGCCGTGGCTCAGTGGTAGAGCGTTCGCCTCTGGTACCTGCGGGTTTTGGTTCGATCACAGCTCGCACCAAGTGAACTTTGTGGTGGACAAATACCGTATCCTTAGCTTTTCTCGGGGTTCTCCCGTTTCCCCCCACTTTCTTCATTTCACTCATTTCTCATCATCAATGTCTCCTTTAGTCTAGCCGGCATAACTGTGGGACGTAAAACTTTAAGATTTCATTTCATTTTTTCCTTCAATAAAATTTTTGATATTTAAAAATGTTGTTTGAAGCCATTAATTTTATAAAAGTAAACAAGAAAGTTTTGTCACTTTTCCCCCACCACCTTCGAACATCGATGTCACCTAAGACGTACCTGGAATACCAAAAATAGTATAAATCTGCATCGACGACGTCCTGCCAACGTTCTGGAAGGCTACGGATTCCATCGCTATACAACTTGCTGGGCCGTGAGGAGAAGAAGATATCAAGTGCATTTTGCACCTCTATTAGGGATTTGAACTGGCGCCAGGTGATAATCGGACGGTGGATAGTCCGAGGAGTATGGCGGATGAAATAGTGTCTCCCATTCAAGGCCTAGAATGGTGTCGAGGGTCATTCTAGCCACTTGAGGTTTAGCGTTGTCCTGTAACAGGAGGACCCCTTTGCGATACAGAAGTGCTGTCTCTAGAGTTTTGAGTTTTCTTGAACCCAGCTCAACTTCTGACAGTACAAAGTTGCATTGATGCTCTGAGCATCTGGCAGCAGTTCATGATGCACGATGCCGCGAGCAGTCCACCAAACATACAGGAGGACCTTCTTCTGCTGCAGTGCTAGTTTAGGTTGTTTTGGGACCGGTTCATGGGATGCTAAGCAATGATGACGGCGCCGTGGAGCTTTGTACAGAACCCACTTCTCATCACATGTCAACACCCTGTCCAGAAATAGCTCCTTCCTCAGACGAGACAGCAAAGAAACACAGGTGTTTGTTCGCTTTGCCTTCTGGCCCAGAGCCAAATCATGTGGGACCCACTGACCCAACTTGTAGTGCTTACTGAGTTGATGGAGGTGCTGAAAAATGTTTTTTCCACTCACACTGAATTGTAACCCCAGTTCTCACATGTCTGGCCATTGTTCGCCTAATTTCTATCTGAAAATCTCCATTTTGTACATGTATTGGTCTTCCGTCACGTGGTGCTTCTTCGAGTGTTTTGTCACCGTCGTTCAAGTTGTTAAACTACCGCTGCACTGTCCGCGTAGTCACGACACCCTCATCAAAGGCCTGGTATATCTTCTGTCCAACTAAAGCGGCGTTTGAACCCACTTTGAAGTCGTACAGCATATACGCTCTTGTGACTCTCTGTGGATCTCTCATGTTCACTGTGTCCTTACACACGTTCACGGTGTAACTGAACTGCCACAACCAGGTAGTATGTTGGATATATTCACACCAACACCTGACCTTCTCCTTATCTCCATTCGTATTCAACTCACGGTGTGAGGGTTAATTGAGCACATACCTTCACAAAAAGCGAGCAACAGAACTTTCTTTGTTACCTTTATACTGAAGAAAACTAAATACTATATTCTGAAAATGAAGATGTGCCCGAGTTGTCATTTTTTAAAACTAAAGTATTTTGTAAAAGTAAGAATACGAAAACTGAACTGAGATATTGGAGGGAGGGTTTTAGCCTCCCCAACTGTATTATTGATTCATAAAACGGGATTTACGCTGCGTCGTTGCACGTATAAGACAATGGCGTAAGTAGAACACTTTTATAGATGATGAATGTAGATTAACAATATTTTATCAGAATAACTTACGTTAGCTACAGAAAACCTATTCAAAGTATGTCGCTCTCTTAAATAGCGGATGCGAATCTTCGCTGATCTTTTTTCTTCTGAAGTCCTACTGATCATATTTCTTTCCATCTTCTTCATCGTGCATCGTAAGTTTGTTCCATGTGATCAAACTGTCAATAAGGAGGTCTACATAGTTGTGTTACATCGGTTGCAGGATTTCATACGCCGTAAACGGCTGGACAAGTGGGAATCTCGATAGTAGCGTTTACACCATAATAATACTCCGTGTCACGCTTCAGGAATGGTAGAATTCTTGGCCAAAACCAACATCCCGTCATGCAACATTTTCCTATTCGCTGGATCTAGCACTATGTGTCTTTTAATTGTCCCTAGACCGAAAACCATCTTAAAAGAAAAACATTTTGACAGTATCCAGGACATTCAGAATAATACAACGTGGAAACCCCAGCATATCCCATGACAGGTGTTCCAAGAATGCTTCCAGCGAAACAGACAACCTTAGAACCGATGTGTAGATCCAACACTATAGTACTTTGAAGTGGACACGCACGAATAGGTGATAAGTCATCTTTATGACAATTTACAGCATCTGCTCGGGAATTAAATGAAAAGTTCTTGCATACAATTAGAATATGTTAAGTTACCTGAATAAACTTCAGTCCTCCTTGGGCTTTTTCCTTGCATTAGTAACTTAAAGAACAGTCAGTTATCCAAATAGGTATTCAAATTAATAATTCTCAATCTCTACTACCAATCAAACTCCAGCACCTTAAAAAAAAATACCTCACAGTATATCAACAAATTATTTTGTTTCCTATTTAATTAGAATATGAGGTAAAACATTATTTTAAAAACTAAGTTAAGAATTATTGTAACGTTAGTCAGTTTTCAATAACTATTTAACAATACAAACATGCAATATTAAAATGTGTAGACGATTTAGAACCTTTTTAATCGTATTCTAACTGGATAATTTATTGAAATTAAATGGAATTATTCAGTTTAACATTCCAGGATTATGCCCTGCAGGCTAAGAGAGACGGATGATTAAGACAAGTGAAAGACGAGGAAAAATGAGAATATGGAATGAAACGGCGGTGCCCTCATGCATCAGAGTTAAGCGCTCTACTACAGAGCAACCGTTACCCTTTCCCTATTCTAATGGATGACAATGTATTTGAGGGGAAGAAGCGGTTGAAAGTTTATGACAAAAATAAACTATGTCTGAAGCCCCTCAATTTAAGGATATGAAATTCGGTATAAAACTCCTCATTAAAAATAATTTGACACGTGTCCAAGCATTTCTAAAATTTCGCTTTTAAGAAGGAAGAAATATGAACAGGACGAAGAAATTTCTATGATAGACTTTTGTTTGAGTGTGTGTCTGCAATACAAACCTACACGGTTGAACCGACTGATATGAATTTTGAAACATTGTTAGTGCCTACCTCGGACTAGGTTTGTAATTCCACAGATTGGACATGTGGGCCTGCGGTAAGGGTCGAAAACTAATTTCTCCAGTAAGTATCTAAACAGAGCTCCATGATTACTTCCTTTATTATCTGACATCAGTAAACACTCGACACTATCTGGCAACGCCGCACTGTTCAAGCAGCGTTTAGCATGGTACCGAGAGCACCTAGCAATGTTGCCACACCTGGTAGAATTGTACCAAATTCAGCCCTTTTTGTCATTCTTCGGCCCGTTGGTATCACGCTGGTATTTTCAGCCTCTTTTGTGGAAAAATTGGTACAATTCTACTCAATTCAGCACCATTTAACAAATACTTGTCACATTTTCAAAAGTGTCAGTAAGACTTTTCCTACATCTCACGTTACTCATATCCAATGTTGGATTCTTAAAAAAATGCTGTTGAACATTCACTCTGTGACGCTGTACACATAATACTATGAACTTTGTGTGGAAAATTCGTAATTCGAAGTCTATCGGGAAACAAGTGAAGCTAGATGGGTGCATGAAGCAGACGAGAAAGAAGCAGTGTGGTGGACATTTTAGCTTGAAAAAAAAAGAAACGTTGAATTAAGTGTTTGATATTCTGGATTCTGGTTACTTTAAAATTGAGGCGCGTTTGGTTTCCTTACGAAACATACTAAAGATGATGACTGTTTTGCGTTTTAATTTCAGGCCTTTGTTAGAAAATTTTCATCTACTTCCACGGTTGTTCGGGGCCCTAATATTTGAATGTTTGAAAAAAATATTTTTTAAAAAGAGCACTTACTTGATTGGAACTCTTGGAAGAGGGGGGGGGCAGCTGTATTCTAGAACTTTACCTCTTCTAGTTTCGTGTTTTATAGCTATGTATTACACTAGTATAAAATAATGAATTCAGCCTTTTTGTTTCAATTTGGTAGATACTATTTTTCAGCCCACTTCAGAGCTAGGAGTGTGATAACGAATAGTTACCAAATTCTCCTGACTGATTTCTGGGATTCTTCATTCAAACTAATTTCGGATAGAGGAATAATAGTTCCGCTGCCTTATAGTTTTAAACTGTTTCTAACTTAACTAGATATTTATCTGTAGTAAACAATGGTCGCTACCCGATACGTAAATAAACATCTTTGGAAAGGGAATGTATATCAAGGAGATATGAATCTTCGACTGTAATATGAATCGAAGCTTGCATTTATATTTACGTATCTTGTGTGATATTTATTTACTTTGGACGGTGAATATATATCTACGTATGGAAATACAATTTTAATTAAAGGATTTTAGTTTCAAAGTTTCATATGATATGACGCAAATACTTAATTCAGCTTTTCACCACAATTTTTTGTTTCCTTGTTATTATTCTACAAATAATCTCTAAGTAAAAAGCAGAGAAATAATAGTCATAAATCTTCACTTTCAGAAGAAAACCAAGTTAAAAACTTTAATTCCCTTCTGGAGATTAAATACTGGCCGCTGATCATGTCAAAGTAACTTCTCTACTTTAAAAGATATGGGTGCATCTGTTGACATATTTCTTACCTACTATAACAAACTTTACTTTTTGAGGAGGTTTCTGCAGCACGAAACCTTAAGCTACTTAAATCTAAGCCTTGTTCTATCAAAATTTTAATGCATAATTCTTAATATTATCATGCGAACAATCAGAGAATGTAGATATAAAGAATTATTATATATACCAAGGCAATTGAGAAAATGTTTACTTAAATGTCGATGAATCATAGAGAAATTTCACAAACAGTACTTTTTGTAGCACATTTTATCCTTTTCTGTTTTTCGTGAGAACCGAACTTTTGAGTTTTCACCGGAAATAGAGAATCAAAAACTTGTTAAACTTAATTTAATGAAATGTTAAATATTTCAGTGATGACATGAATTGAAAAATTTGTCTTTATTATCATCATTAGTAGTGGTATTAGTACTAGTTCACACTTTTCCATCCTTGAAAACCACTTTCGCAGATTATTTTCTGTTTCTTAGAGAGAAAAACCGTATGAACAATATCTGCCATATATTGCTTGCTTTTTTTTTTTTTTGTGAAAACTTGCCTTACAGGTATCCTTACAATCACAGAAATATTACTGTAATACTTACTTTACAATTCGAGATTTACAATTGTTGAACTTAATAAAACATTAAAGGTAAAAAATAAAGTTGCTTTACTTTTGTTTCGTTAGAAATGTACATTCGAAGAGTCCCTTAACAAAGAAATCACCAAAAAAAAAAAAAAAACTTGAAGGATCCCAGATCAGCGTTTGTAATAGAAAGGTTCACATCAGTACTTACAGTTTAGAATCCCCCGCTTTTCTAATTTTAAAATATAGCAACCCTATGCGTAGGTCGGCTATGTCTGCATGCCTGTCACCAAAAACGGTAAGAGATAGCAAAATTTGTTTTTAGTGAATTCAGCGTTTCCAGGATGAGTTTTATTTCGACTTTTATCCCTCTAATCAAATAGTAAGTAGTTATACTGATGCAGTGTTCTTCAAATGAGTGATTACGTCCTTGAACAACAACGAATACATTTGAAGCTTCAATGTTTACGTTGAATGTATTTAATTAAAGGTGTGTAGACATTTTATTATTTTTAGTTCCGTCAGAGTCCTCCAGCCAGCAAGCACTAAAGTACTTGCACACAAGGAAAACAGGCAAAATTTTTTGTTTGCTTTGCTACTAAGTTGATTTCGTCGTTATTGGAAAATGTGCGTGAGGTAGAAAGAGGATTGCTGTGGACTGGACTGGATATTTCGTCACAGTTACGATGTTATACAACAAAATTGACATGAGATGAACGATTTGCGATGTGAGGAAGAACATGAAGAAAATGATAAAGAATGAACAAAATTTCAACACGATGAAGACTTTCCTCAAATTCGTATCAAATACTTAAAACCCAAAATTACCCTTGATTTATAATGTTAATATTCAAACGTGTTCTTAAGTGATTTCTTTATTTTACGTCATAGCCTTATGCAACACATATGCTAGGAAGGACGAAACTCAATACTAAAGTAAGATTCGAATCTCTACTCGACCTTTTACCGATACGTACGCATGAATTTATTTCTGGAAAATTTCAACTTGGATATGAGGATAAATTACGTTAACATTTGTAAAATTAGATTAAATGTATAGAAGTGTCGAGATTTCGGGGACGCGAGGTTCTAACCCTCTATGCACGTCACTGAATATGAAAATAGGTTCAAAGAAAACAGGAACTTCATCATGAGAGCACACAGGAGCCATCTTTAGATAGTATTGCAGGTGGCGTCAGCCTTTATTCTAAATGCAGGTATAGCTTAGGAATGTTGTGCATGATTGATACAGTAACTTTAACAATATTATTAAGTTATTATTACTATTGTTATTAAAATTAAAGAAAAAACAAATTAATTTGCTCTTTTACCTGTGTGTAAGTTTATAATCAACTTACTTTTACTTGTAGTTGCGTCAGATCTGTCACCACGTTCGTTTCGAAACATTTGATTTGGGTAATAGCTGAAAAAAAAATCGTTTTATATTAAACAGAAATTCTCATGTATTTCAACAATAAACTACACAAAATGATTTATGAATGAATTAGGATTCAACAAAACACCTAATCATTATGATGCAATTGTAGAACGCAGTGACTGAAATTTTTACTACGTGAAACCGCGTTCTTGGAGTTTAGTGGTTATGGAGACTTAGCTAGAGCAGTGCCAAGTAGCAGAGTGAAGGCAACCCTTTAACAAAGCCTCTTTAGAAGTATAAACGCAACCTTAACAGACTGAATGCAGTTATGGACACCCCACGGATGTCAATTAAGAAGTATATTGCAACTCTAAATATGTCAGGGCGAAGTGTTTCCTGGATTCCCAAGGATTCAAAGTTTCATTTCTAAGAACTTGAGTTGATAGCAGGCACTAACAGATAGGGATATAGAACAAAGAGTGCGAAGATAAAGCTCACTGCTCTATTTGTTGAGAGAAAGCCATACAATGTTGGATCAGATGTTGTTTTCGGATGTAAATTATTTTTGTTTGAACGGTGCAGTTAGAGAAGAAAATGGCTGGCACCTAGTCATTGATATTCCAGGTGAGGTTCCTGAGGCTCGTTAGATAACTGTAAGATAAGATTACTGTGTGGTGCATTGTGTTATCCTCCCCTTATCGAGCCTAGGGAAAGGGACAATATAACGAGAATGCACTGACAGTAACCGACGAACGTTACGTATCAGTGCTCAACAATTTCCTTACTCTGAGAATAAGAGATATTCCTTAACAGGATAAATCTGTGGGTCCAGCAAGACGAAGTTGCAGCCCACAGAGTTCGTGTAAGCATTTCTGTTGTTTCCTGGACACATGATTTCTAGATTTAAATTTACAATTTGGCCCCCATATTTCAGATATTGCTCCTCTTGACTTTCTTTTGCTTGAGGTCATTTGAAAGAGATTGTGCACAAACGAAAGATCGCGAAGCTCCTAGATCTGAAACACTTTATAACCCTATATCCACCGAATACGTCGTAGCATGTTGTAGAAAACTTAAGATGCGACTTTAACAATACATAAAATATAACGGAACCCATTAGAAAGACATTTTCTTAAATACACGCCGAACAAATATAGCCGGAGCTATGGGGGCATAGGGGGGGCATTGTCCCCAAACGTTTTGACAAGTAATAAAAATACCATCTATAAGATCCCTCAATTCTCATTTGAATTTACCGTGCCCTCCAGCAAACAAAAGGTCTTCCCCCCCAGGAGACAATTCCTAACTCTGCCCATGAGAACAAAAGCTACAGAATAAGTTGCTCATTTATGTCCCAAACTCTACTATATCTGATATCTGTCTGCCGTAAACCATCGAGACATTGAAGTCATATACTATGACACAGTTTCAGAAAGTATTTCATTAGATAACCTGTTGCATTGAAAAGCAACATGAAGATTAGCTGGATATACAAGTGTTCCTCATTGTCAGTCACAATGAAACTTCTTTTTTTTAAAAAAAAAAAAATAGAAACGAGAGTGCCCAATGTCATGTCTACAACATATACCGGAATAATACTTTTGGTTAGACTCATCTGTTTAGAAGGCAGTGGTTAGTCCTAGTGAAAAGTAACAGGGTACAATAGATACACTTTTAGGACCTAGTCAGCTTTTTTAAATATTTTTTTAGCCTAGCCACTTACTCCAGACTGAATGGAGAAACACATGACGTAATCTTGAGGTGAGAAGGAGACCAATAAAGGATGCCAGTCGTATCATTGTTCATGCCTTAAGAAAAATTATTCCAGATCCAGTTACGAAAAATTCTCAGATAACATGCTTTTTGGTGGGAGTACCATGCCAAGACTTGGATTTCGGCGTTCCCGGACGATAGTGTCGATCATACTGCGGGTGAAACACCTGTATTTATTATAGTGACGCACAATAGCAGTATTCCTTTCACCTGCTATTGTGCGTCACTATATTAAGTACAGATGTTTCACTCATAGTACGCTCGACATCATTGTCCGAGAACTCCGAAACTCCAGTCTTGGCATGGTCTTTGCATGGCCAAAACCAACATCCCGTCATGAAACATTTTCCTATTCGCTGGATCTGGCTCTGTGTATCTTTTGATTGTACCCTAGACCGAAAACTATCTTAAAAGAAAAAAACATTTTGACAGTATCCAGGACATCCAGAATAATACAACATGGAAACCCCAGCACATCCCACGATAGGTGTTTCAAGAATGCTTCCAGCGATTCAGACAACCTTACAACCAATATGGAGGAGGTGCACTTATAGCAATTTTAAAGAACTATAGTGTTACTGAAATTCCAATTGTTATAAATTATGTTGAAGCATCATGTATAAAAGTTAAAATAGCAACTAAATATATTTATGTCATTGTTGTATACTTTCCACCGATTACTAAAGTGGAAAAATATCTTGAATTCTTTGAAAAAATTGAACAAATAGTTGATATACAATTTCATAATATTGTTATAGTTGGTGATTTTAATATTCCTTCAATTATAGACTGCTCGTTTGATTTGTTAGATGGTGACGTTATCTGTAAGTCCTTGGCAAACTTTATCTCATTTCATAATTTAAGATCAATGAACTCAGTAAAGAATGCGTATGGTAAAACTCTTGACTTAGTTCTCTCTAGTGTTGAGTTGGAAGTTAACGTATCTAGAAATATGTATCCCTTATTAGAAGAAGATAAACATCATCCCTCATTACATTGTCAACTGTACCTTAATAACACCATTTCGCGTATCAAACATACTACCAGTATTGCATATAATTTTAGTAAAGCTAATTTCCTTAATTTATATAGTTCTTTAAGGCAACAAGACTGGTCAGAGTTACTTGCTATAAAGGATGTTAATCTAGCAGTGAATTACTTTTATAATATTTTAAATGTTATTATCGATAGTAATGTGTCCAAGAAGAAAATATTCAAAAGGCACCGTCACCCCTGCTGGTTTACGCAGGAAATTGTTAGTATACTTAAAGAAAAAAATTACTATAGAAAACATATGCATGTTTCAGTTTATAATTTGAATAAATTAAAGGAGCTACGAAAACAAGCTAAAACTCTTATTAATAAGGCTTACGAACTTTATATAAGGAAATCAGAAAATGGCTTAAGGAGAAACCCTAAATGCTTTTGGAATTACCTTAAGAGCAAAAAGAGTAATAATTTAGAAGTCAGTCATATGGTATATAACAATCAAATACTTACTTCTGCCAATAATTTTGCTCAATATTTCAAAAGCGTTTACTCTCCATGTCGTCCAAATTATAATGGGTATTATTCTCCCATCCTAAATGTTAATAACTGTCTTGTGATCAATTCCATTACTGAACAAGATTATGTGAATGCCATTAAAAAGTTAAAATCGTCTAAATCCTCTGGTCCTGATTTAATTCCTTCGTACATTGTTAAGGGATGTGGGGAAGTTCTGAAGATACCTCTATGTCACATCTATAATCTCATATTAAAAACTTCTCTCTGATGTTTGGAAAATTAGCAAAGTCCGTCCTATATTAAAAAGGGAAATCCCACAGCAATAGAAAATTATAGACCAATCTCATTAATTTCTACAATAGCTAAAGTTTTTGAACACCTCCTTTATAATAAAATTTTTAATCATGTTAAAGCATATATATCAATTTGTCAACATGGTTTTTATCCCAGGAGATCAACAGTTACAAATCTTGTTACTTTCGTTCAGTATATATCAGATTCCCTCAATAATAATCATTCAGTTGATACAATTTATACAGATTTTTCAAAAGCTTTCGACAAATTGGATCACGATATATTAATTATGAAGTTGTCTAGTTTTGGATTTTCAGAACAATTGCTTCTATTGATTTCATCTTACCTAAAAGACAGAAAATAATATGTGGTGTTCAATAATCAAAGATCTACTTTATTTAATGTTTACTCAGGTGTGCCATAAGGATCTAACTTAGGACCTTTATTTTTTGTATTATTTATCAATGATTTGCCGTCTGTTCTCAAAAATTCAAATTGCTTATTGTACGCAGATGATATGAAACTGTATAGACAAATAAGAGAACCTAATGATGTTTGGAAGCTTCAAGATGATTTAAATAGCTGTTATAACTGGAGTCTTAAAAATAAACTGCATTTCAATATCAATAAATGTACTGCAATAACCTTTTCAAGAAAAAATAATCCCACTTATTTTGATTATAAGATTAATAACTTAAATATCAAAAGATGCCAAGAGGTAAATGATTTGGGAATTATAATCAATAATAGGATGTCTTTTAATGTACATATTGAGAAAGTATGTAATGAGGCTTTTAAGCTTTTGGGATTTGTAATGAGGAACACCAGAGACTTCCACAATGTGGATGCTTTAATAACTATATTTAATACCCTTGTTAGAAGTAGACTTGATTACGCTTCTATAGTCTGGGCTCCTTATTACAAAAACTATATTAACAAGGTTGAACGTATCCAAAATAAATTTTTGAGATATCTGTATTATAAGGCTTTTAATATTAATTCTTATGAAGCAAAGGTATCGTACAAATCTCTTCTCAGTATTTTTGGTTGTAGCTCATTGGCAACTAGACATGAGTGCTCTCAGCTAATTTTCCTCTACAAATTAGTGAACGGAAATGTCGACAGTTCAGAGTGCCTAAAGCTATTGAATTTTAATATAAAATCTAAAAAATTAAGAAATCGATTACCTTTTATCTGCGACAGGTCTCAAACTATGGCACATTTAAACTCACCTATTACGAGAATTTGTCGATTATACAACAAGCTGATACGGGAGAATGTCGACTTAGATTTTGCTATGCCTTATTCAGTCTATGTAAAGACTCTTAAATATAATTTTTGATTAAGAGAGATTTTCAATTCGAACCCGACATTGGTTATGGTATTTTGAAATTAAAAGAGTATTTCTATTAAATGAAAACATTTCTGCTTCTAGACAGAAATCTTATTTCAACATTTATATTTTGGATATTTATATTTTTGCTCTGTTCTGTTTGTATTTCATCCATTTTTGTCACGAAGGGCTGATTTCATAGTCTTTACTAGGTTCTATTTGTATATTTGCATTTCTTATTGAAGGAATTAATACAAATATATCTCTTACTTGTGTTTTCTCATGTTCGTGATGTTAATTGCATGTTTATTTTCTTTTTTCTTTTTGTTGTGTGTTTCAATATTTATAAAGCTTGTAATTATGTAAGCCTATTGTAAATGGGAATATTCTTTTCCTGTAATAGGTGTCCAATAAATAAATAAATAAATATGTAAATCCAACACTATAGTACTTTGAAGTGGACACGCACGAATAGGTGGTAAGTCATCTTTATGACAATTTACAGCATCTGCTCGGGAATTAAATGAAAAGTTCTTGCATACAATTACAATATGTTAATTTACCTGAATAAACTTCAGTCCTCCTTGGGCTTTTTTCCTGCATTAGTAACTTAAAGAACAGTTAGTTATCCGAAATTAATATTCAAATTAATAATTCTCAATCTCTACTACCAATCAAACTCCAGCACCTAAAAAAAAAAAAAACTCACAGTATATGAACAAATTATTTTGTTTCCTATTTAATTAGAATATAAGGTACAACATTATTTTAAAAACTAAGTTAAGAATTATTGTAACGTTAGTCAGTTTTCAATAACTATTTAACAATACAAATATGTAATATTAAGATGTGTAGACGATTTAGAACCTTCTTAATCGTATTCTAACTGGATAATTTATTACAATGAAATGGAATCATTCAGCTTAACATTCCAGGATTATGCCCTGTAGGCTAAGAGAGACGGATGATTAAGACAAGTGAAAGATGAGGGAAAAATGAGAATATGGAATGAAACGGCGGTGCCCCCACGCATCAGAGTTAAGCGCTCTACTACAGAGCAACCGTTACCCTCCCCCTATTCTAATGGATGACGATGTATTCGAGGGGGAGAAGCGGTCGAAAGTTTATGACAAAAATAAAGTATCTCTGAAGCCCCTCAATTTAAGGATATGAAATTCGGTATAAAACTCCTTATTAAAAATAATTTGACACTTGTCCAAGCATTTCTAAAATTTCGCTTTTAAGTAGGAAGAAATAGGAACAGGAGAAAGAAATTTCTATGATAGACTTTTGTTTGAGTGTGTGTTTGCAATACAAATCTACAAGGTTGAACCGACTACTATGAATTTTGAAACATTGTTAGTGCCTACCTCGGACTAGGTTTGTAATTCCACAGATTGGACATGTGGGCCTGTGGTAAGGGTCGAAAACTAATTTCTCCAGTAAGTATCTAAACAGAGCTCCATGATTACTTCCTTTATTATCTGACATCAGTAAACACTCGACACTATCTGGCAACGCCGCACTGTTCAAGCAGCGTTTAGCATGGTACCGAGAACACCTAGCAATGTTGCCACACCTGGTACAATTGTACCAAATTCAGCCCTTTTGGTCATTCTTCGGCCCGTTGGTATCACGCTGGCATTTTCAGCCTCTTTTGTGGAAAAATTGGTACAATTCTACTCAATTCAGCACCATTTAACAAATACTTGTCACATTTTCAAAAGTGTCAGTAAGACTTTTCCTACATCTCACGTTACTCATATCCCGTGTTGGATTCTTAAAAAAATGCTGTTGAACATTCACTCTTTGACGCTGTACACATAATACTATGAACTTTGTGTGGAAAATTCGTAATTCGAAGTCTATCGGGAAACAAGTGAAGCTAGATGGGTGCATGAAGCAGACGAGAAAGAAGCAGTGTGGTGGACATTTTAGCTTGAAAAAAAAAGAAACGTTGAATTAAGTGTTTGATATTCTGGATTCTGGTTACTTTAAAATTGAGGCGCGTTTGGTTTCCTTACGAAACATACTAAAGATGATGACTGTTTTGCGTTTTAATTTCAGGCCTTTGTTAGAAAATTTTCATCTACTTCCACGGTTGTTCGGGGCCCTAATATTTGAATGTTTGAAAAAAATATTTTTTAAAAAGAGCACTTACTTGATTGGAACTCTTGGAAGAGGGGGGGGGGGCCAGCTGTATTCTAGAACTTTACCTCTTCTAGTTTCGTGTTTTATAGCTATGTATTACACTAGTATAAAATAATGAATTCAGCCTTTTTGTTTCAATTTGGTAGATACTATTTTTCAGCCCACTTCAGAGCTAGGAGTGTGGTAACGAATAGTTACCAAATTCTCCTGACTGATTTCTGGGATTCTTCATTCAAACTAATTTCGGATAGAGGAATAATAGTTCCGCTGCCTTATAGTTTTAAACTGTTTCTAACTTAACTAGATATGTATCTGTAGTAAACAATGGTCGCTACCCGATACGTAAATAAACATCTTTGGAAAGGGAATGTATATCAAGGAGATATGAATCTTCGACTGTAATATGAATCGAAGCTTGCATTTATATTTACGTATCTTGTGTGATATTTATTTACTTTGGACGGTGAATATATATCTACGTATGGAAATACAATTTTAATTAAAGGATTTTAGTTTCAAAGTTTCATATGAGATGACGCAACTACGTAATTCCGCTTTTCACCACAATTTTTTTTGTTTCCTTGTTATTATTCTACAAATACTCTCTGATTAAGTAAAAAGCAGAGAAATAATAGTCATAAATCTTCACTTTCAGAAGAAAACCAAGTTAAAAACTTTAATTCCCTTCTGGAGATTAAATACTGGCCGCTGATCATTTTAAAGTAACTTCTCTACTTTAAAAGATATGGGTGCATCTGTTGACATACTGAGATACGAAGCTGAAGTGCGCGTCACGCGAGTGCCTGTGCTCCTGACATCTGTTCGTGTTTTCGTGAAAATATAAACTGTTATTCCCCACACCTTAAATAAACATTGAAATAAACATTTATTACAGTGTTTGCGAACATTTAAGTGCTGTGACGAACTCTAGTGACTGTGAAAGTGCGGTGCAGTGTGCATGTTGCATGCGTAGCTAGCAGTAGAGTTGGTAGTTAGCAACAAAGCACGGCAGCACTATAACCGCCATTTCGACGAACAAGAACAGTTTTGTTCAGCAAGTTGCGTGGCCCCGAGACGACAGAAACCAAGAACCTGCTTCTGATTGGTCGGAGAGACGCAGGTGCGAGAGCCAATCAGAAGCCAGCATTCGCTAGCAGCACACATAAAAGAGCAGGACCATCGTCAACTAGCTCAGTTGCCCGCTGGAGCGGGAGCCCGGCTCATAGTCTGGGGAAAAATAAAAATTAGGTCCTGTTCACATAAATAATAAAAGATCCCAGCAATCTGGCTAAAAGAAAAACTGGCCGCTATGAGCTCGTCCAATACGTTCCTAGACAGCGTTTAGACGTCAGCCAAGAAATGAAGCAAAACACAGGTCGCCCCCCCCCCAAGAAGCAGTGATCCACATACCAACCAAGTGCCTCCCGTCAGGAAACCACCCGCAGGACCGGAAACAAGCCTTGCGAAACAACTAAAAGCTATGAGTTTTAGTAACTTAGGCTCTGTTCAACGCCGCAGAACAACCCGTCAGGCTAAATTGGTTCCTATGAGTCTCGAGGAACTCCACGCCCTCACGGCCCAAACCACTTCTACCCCTCACATGAACGAAACAGCTGACAGTGCAACCGTCCACGCGGATGCCCCCCAGATCCAAGATCAGTCCATCGAGATGGCAGGGTCCAGTGATGAAGAATACGACCCTACCGATAGCGCAGGAGAGTTCCAACACCCCAAGAAGAAAGCGAAAAGAAGACCAGAAAGTAGCATTACGCCACCTGTTGAATTCCGGAACTCTTTCTCGGCGCTGGACACCACCAACGACCCATCCAAACTGGGGGTGGTCAAACACCCACCGAATATGAAGAAGAAAATCCGGAGGACACCGTCCGCAGCAGGAAGATACCCCCCTCTTCATATATGACGTCGAGAAAAGACATACTTTCATAAAAACGCTAACCGCAAACTGCAAGGATCCCTACAAAATTCTGCAACCGAGTGCATACATAAAAATCCACTGCACCACCTGGCGCGACTTTGAAATGATGGAAGCCTTCTGCATCCAGACCGGACAATCATTTGCCACAGAACTTCCGAAACAAACACGCCCAATCAAAGTAGTCATCCGGAAGATGCCACTCGACACTCCAACGGCTGATATACTAAAGGACTTGAAGGACCAGGGGTTCACCCCAACCAATGTGGTCCAGATGCGGGGACGCAGTGACCCGTCTGGCAACAGGCCCCTGTTTCCGCTATTCCTTGTTACTTTACCCAAGGACCCAACGAACAACAAGATTTACGATCTCAAGCACCTTCTTAGTTACAGAGTGGCAGTGGAACCCTACAAGGGTCAGTCAATTCTCCAATGCTACCGATGCCAACGAGTAGGGCACACCACGCAAACATGCAGGGCGACCCCTCGCTGCATCAAATGCGAAGAATCCCATCTCTCCACGGAATGTCCGAAGAAAACGAGGGACACTCCGGCAAAATGTTGTAACTGCGGAGGCGAACACCCCGCCAACTACATGGGCTGTCCCACGCTCAAGGCGGCCAAAGCCAAGAGGAAACAGCCAACCCAACCACCAGCTAAGTCGGACCCTCCCTCAAAATCTGATACCAGCCGCAGAAGAAACAACGCTACATCTTACGCAGGAGCAGTCACGCCGGAAGACAAGAACAACACCAACCAGAAAACCAGGAGGCCCCCCAACCAAGAAACAAAGCAAAATCAAACAACCCAGGACAACTCCCAATCCAGAGAAGAAGACACCGAGGACAAACGCACTGAACCATCATTGGCAGACACATTCAAAGAGATCCGAGAACTCTTCTCGGGCCTCAATCTCCGTTCAATGCTAGAAAAGCTGCGAGTAGGACTCCGGAAGGTGAAAGAAACGACAGACCCACTAAGCAAAATCACCATCATGTTTGAGGTAGTCGCGTCCATCCTTGACGATGGCACCGACTAAAAGAAGAATCAACAGACAAGTCAAAGTGCTGCACTGGAACGCAGAAGGAATCCAAAAGAAGAAGAACAACCTGGAGGACTTTCTCCGCAGAGAAGAAGTGGACATAGCCCTATTGTCAGAGACCCACCTAAAACCACACCTTACCCTAAAAATCCGCAACTACTCCACCATCCGTACCGACCGTCCCGACCGACCCCTTGGAGGAACAGCAATTCTAATCAAAGACAGTATCCCGTACGACCCTCTCCCTCTACCACCTCTACAATCCCTGGAAGCTACAGGGATCACCCTCCACTCAGCTAATGGACCGATAATAATAATAGCAGCCTACAAGCCTCACAACAACAACCTCAACACAACAGATCTGCAAGCCCTGCGACAGCTAGGACACCGGATTCTACTAGGGGGAGACCTCAACAGTAAACATCCGGCGTGGAACTCCAATGTGTCAAACGCAAACGGAAGGATCCTCCACCACGCTCTCACCACCATAGACTTCACTCCCACGGCTCCAACGGAACCCACGCATTATCCAAGAAACGGCGGGATGCCTGATGTACTGGACATGGTACTGACAGCGAACCTGGCAATCCTAGGTGTACCTCAGGTTATCCACGGCCTCGACTCGGATCATCTACCCGTTCTACAAACGATCGCAATCAGCTACCACTTCACAACTCGAACCCTTCCAACTCTGCGCACAACAGACTGGGACCACTACAGATCCTTGCTCAGCGACATGTTAGATCCACGCCGGATAATTGAAACAACGGAAGACATAGACGCCACCACTGCGTCCCTGACCGCAGCCATCAACTCAGCCATAGCCATCGCCTCAACCACCTCAACAACGACTCATCCATCACACCAGACCACTCCAGAAGAACGACGCACCTCAGCCTTGATCCACTTGAATCGTTGGGCCCGGAAGCAGTGGCAACGTACCAGAATTCCCCAGTTCAAAACACTTTGGAACCACCTAGTATCCAGAGTCAGGAAAAGGCTCCTTCGAATCAAAATCAGAAACTGGAACCTCCACCTCCAGGAGCTAGATGCACCCAGCAGGCAATTCTGGAAGTTAGTGAAAAACATCACAAGACCAGAAGCAAACTCCAGAACACTCACACTTCAAACTCCACAAGGAACAATACACGAACCGGAAGAACAGGCAGAACTTTTCGCCCAGACCCTGGAAACCACCTTCCAGATCAACGCTACCAACACGCCAGCAACCACCACTGCAGCAGTACATAGATCCTACCACCTCTCCCGAATAGAAGACCCACCTCCTCCAGAAGCCCTCACAACACCGCGGGAGATACAAGCAATCATCAAGAGGATCAATGCACACCGGGCTCCAGGTCAAGACCGAGTGACGCCGCAAGCACTGAAGCACCTCCCGAGAAAGGCCCTGGTCCTACTCTGTAAGTTGTGCAACGCCATTATGAGAACCGGACACTACCCAGAAGCCTGGAAAGAAGCAAAAGTCATAATGCTGGCCAAACCAGGAAAGAAAAGATCAAACCCGGCCAACTACCGCCCTGTCAGCCTGCTCTCGCATACCAGCAAGGTGTTTGAAAGAGTACTGCAGAGCAGACTTCAGCAATTCATAGAAGATCATGACATCATCCCGGACCACCAGTTCGGCTTCAGGAAAGGACACTGCGCGGATCAGCAGCTGGTACGGGTGGTAGAGAAGATATGTGACAGATTCAACGAGGGAGGCCACACCTTGGGGCTTTTTCTCGACATAGAAAAAGCATTCGACAAGGTGTGGCACGAAGGCCTCTTTCACAAGATGATGCTCCAGGGCACTCCGCACTACCTTCTGAGAATCATCAAATCCTTTCTTCAAGGAAGAACCTTTCGTGTTGCCCATGCAGGACACCTAACACCCTCCAGACCTATTCTAGCAAGAGTCCCCCAAGGATCCTGCCTATCCCCGACCCTCTACGCCATGTACACGGCGGACATTCCCACAACCCCCAACACAGCGGTAGCAACATTCGCAGACGACACGGCAATCTTTGCCAGCCATGGAAACATCAGATACGCTGAACTATACCTCAGACGACACGCCGAACTTCTCCACCGATGGTCTGAAGAGTGGAAGATCAAAGTCAGCGAACAGAAGACCTCAGTAGTAAACTTCACAAGAAACAGAAGAAGGGTTCACGTCAGGATCACCATGGCTGGAACACCCCTCCAGAACCGAGATGATGCCAAATACCTCGGAATAATACTGGACAGGAAACTTACATTTGCTCACCACATACATTCCATCGCCAAGAAAGCCAGTCAACGCCATCAAGCCTTGCTACCGCTACTCCTCTCCCCATCCCTCACCCTGAAAACCAAACGCCATATATATCAGATGAGCATTCGTCCCATCCTGATGTATGCCCACCCTGCATGGCAACACGCAGCAAAAACGCACCTCAGCCAACTACAAGTCATCCAGAACAGAGTAGCCAGGGCTATCACTGGACACTCGAGAGACACTCGCCTCGAGCAAATACATGAAGATTTGGAACTCCCATTTCTACATGACTACAGAATTCACAGATCAGCCAACTTCTGGAGGACAATCAGAGCCTCGCCACACCAACACATAGCCACCATAGGAACGGCCAACCCAAGAAGACGAACTTACAAGATGCCGCACCCCTAAAACGCACAACCACTAAACTGACATAGGAACAGCAAAAGAGGAGCGCGACAGTTGCGTCCTCTCTCACAACAAATACGCACGCAAAACAAACGACAGTCAACAACACAAATGGAAGGCAAGGGCCCAAGCCCGGTACTTAAATCAACCACAAAAACCGCCAAGAAATCTCTGCTCTGCTCTCTGCTCTGTTGACATATTTCTTACCTACTATAACAAACTTTACTTTTTGAGGAGGTTTCTGCAGCACGAAACCTTAATCTACTTAAATCTAAGCCTTGTTCTATCAAAATTTTAATGCATAATTCTTAACAATATCATGCGAACATTTACAGAAATTAGATATAAAGAATTATTATATATACCAAGGCAATTGAGAAAATGTTTACTTAAATGTCGATGAATCATAGAGAAATTTCACAAACAGTACTTTTTGTAGCACTTTTTATCCTTTTCTGTTCCTCGTGAGAACCGTACTTTTTGGGTTTACACGGGAAATAGAACCGCAAAAACTTGTTAAACTTAATTTAATAAAATGTTAAATATTTCTCTGATGACTAGAATTGAAAAAATGTCTTTATTATCATCATTAGTAGTAGTATTAGTACTACATTTTCAAATCCGTGTCGTGCAGGGGTAAGGTTGCCATATTACCCGATTTTAGCGGGTACCACCCGATTTTCAGGTCCTATAATTCGTCCCTGCTTAATCATCTCTTATTTACGGGAAACCACCCGCTTTTTTGGATTGGAGAAAATCTAAGATGACTTTATTGATAAAGCGTTGTTATATTCAACGTAAACCGCTTCATCTCTGTGTCAATCTCAATCGTGATTGAGTTAAATTTGGACTCGCGCTCAGGCTCAGGCTGTGAGCTATTTGCCCAGTGCGTGTGCGCAGATTATTTTGTGTTTCTTAGAGAGAAAAACTGTATAAACAATATCTGCTATATATCGCTTGCTTTGGGAGGAAGGGGGAATTGCCTTACAGATATACTTACAATTACAGAAATCTTACTTAATAAAACATTAAAGGCAAAAAATAAATTTGCTTTAGTTTTGTTTCGTTAGAAAAGTACATTGGAAGAGTCCCTTAACAAAGAAATCACACACACACACACACAAAAAAAAAAAAAAAAAAACGAAGGATCCCAGGTCAGTGTTTGTAATACAAAGGTTCACATCAGTACTTACAGTTTAGAATCCCCCGCTTTTCTAACTTTAAAATATGGCAACCCTTTGCGTAGGTCGGCTTTGTCTGCATGCCTGTCACCAACAACGGTAAGAGATAGCAAAATTTGTTTTTAATGAATTCAGCGTTTTCAGAATGAGTTTTATTTTGACCGTCATCCCTCTAATCAAGCAGTAAGTAATTCTTGTACTGCATACGGTGTTCTTCAAATGAGTGCTTACGTCTTTGAACAACAGCGAATACATATGAAGCTTCAATGTCTACGTTGAATGCATTTATTTAAAGGTGTGTAGACATTTTGGGCCTTATGCAGAGTCGTTTTGACGCATGATTAGTGCCCTACTAAAGAGCTCGGCTAACACATGTTTCCTGCAGTAGTCAGGTTTTTAGTACGACACTAATCATGCGTCAAAACGACTCTGCATAAGGCGGTTTATTATTTTTAGTTCCGTCACAGTCCTCCAGCCAGCAAGCACTAAAGTACTTGCACACAGGGAAAAGAGGCAAAATTTTTTGTTTGCTTTGCTACTAAGTCAATTTCGTCGCTGTTGGAAAATGTATGTGAGGTAGAAAGACTGGGACTGAATGGGACTGTTTTGGACTGGCCTGAATATTTCGTCACACTTACGAGATTACACAACAAATTTGATATGGGATGAACATGTGCGATGTGAGGAAGAACATGAAGAAAATGATAGAGAATGAACAAAATTTCGACGCGATGAAGACTTTCTTCTAATTCGAATCAAATACTTAAAACACAAAAGTATCCTTGATTTATAATGTTAATATTCAAACGTGTTCTTAAGTGATTTCTTTATTTTACGTCATAGCCTTATGCAACACATATGCAAGGAAGGACGAAACTCGATACTAAAGTAAGACTCAAATCTCTACTCGACCTTTCACCGATACGTACGCATGAATTTATTTTTGGAAAATTTCAACTTCGATATGAGGATAAATTACGTTAACATTTGTAAAAATCACCCCTAAAATTAGATTAAATGTACAGAAGTGTCGAGATTTCGGGGAGGGGAAGTTCTAACCCTCAGGACCCACCCTGTACGCACGTCACTGAATGTGAGAATAGGTTCAAAGAAAACAGGAACTTAATCATGAGAGCACACAGGAGCCATCTTTAGATAGTATTGTAGGTGGCGTCAGCCCTTATTCTAAATGCAGGTATAGCTTAGGAATGTTGTGCATGATTGATACAGTAACTTTAACAATATTATTAAATTATTATTACTATTGTTATTAAAATTAAAGAAAAAAACAAATTAATTTGCTCTTTTAGCTGTGTGTAAGTTTATAATCAACTTACTTTTACTTGTATTGTATTTGCGTCAGAGCTATCACCACCTTCGTTTCGAAACATTTGATTTGGATAATACCTGAAAAAAAAAATCGTTTTATATTAAACAGAAATTCTCATGTATTTTAACAATAAACTACATAAAATGATTTATGAATGAATTAGGATTCAACAAAACACCTAATTATGATGCAAGTGTAGAACACAGTGCCTGAAATTTATAATACGTGGAAACTGCGTTCTCGGAGTTTAGTAGTTATGGAGACTTAGCTAGTGCAGTGTCGAGTAGCAGGGTGAAGGTAACCGTCTTTAGAACTTTAAACGCTACCTTAATAGACTGAATTCAGTTCCAAGCACCCCACAAATACCAGTTAAGAGGCATATTGCAACTCTAAATATGTCAGGGCGAAGTGTTACCAGGATTCCCAAGGATTTAAATTTTCATTTCTAAGAACTTTAGTTGATAACAGGCACTAACAGATAGGGATATAGAACAACGAGTGCCAAGATGAAGCTCACTGCTCTATTTGTTGTTAGAAAACCACACAATGTTGGATCAGATTTTGTTTTCGGATGTAAGGTATTTTTGTTTGAACGGGGCAGTTAGCTGGTACCTAGCCATTGATATTACACGTAAGGTTCCTGAGGGCTCTTTACATAGAAGATTACTGCGTGGTGTATTGTGTCACCCTAATTTTTGCTCAACAATTTCCTTACTCCGTGAATCAGAGCTGTTTCTTAACAGGATAAATCTATGGGTCCAGGAAGACGAAAAAAATGAAATGAAATATTTTATTTACGTCCCGCGGTTATGCCGGCTAGGCTAAAGGAGAAGGTGATGATGAGAAATGAATGAAGTGGTGTCCAGAAAGACGAATCTGCAGCCCACACAGTTCGTGTAAGCATTTCTGTTGTTGCCTGGACATGCAATTTCTCGACTTGAAATTTACGATTTGGCCTCCATATTTCAGATATTGATTCTCTTGACTTTTGTTTTCGTTTGAGGTCATTTGAAAGAGATTATGAACAAACGAAAGGCTGCAAAGCTCCTAGATCTGAAACACTGTATAACCCAGGTGAGTGACTAAAAACATTACCCGAATACGTTGTACTGTGTCATAGAAAACTCAAGATGCGATTTCAACAATACTTAAAATATAATGGAAAGCATTAGAAAGGCATTATTTTAAATACACGCAGAACAAAAACTACAGAATAAGTTGTACACTTAAGTCCCAAACTCTACAATGTCTGATATCTGTCTGTCGTAAACCACCATCGAGGCATTGAAGTTATATACTATGACGCCATTTCAGAAAACATTTCATTAGATAATCTTTTTTCTGAATGGTAACATGAAGTTGGAGGTGAAGGCCTAATGCTGGATGTACGAGTGTTTCCTCATTGTCACAGTCACAATGAATCCTTTTAGAAACGAAAGTGCCCAATGCCATGTCTACAACACATACCATAGTAATACTTATGGTTAGGCTGATGTGTTTATTACGCAATCCTTAAGAAAAATTACGGGATGCACAAGATATAGTTTTAGGACCGAGTCAGCTCTTTTCACCGGTGAAGTTAGCTAGCCACTTACTCTAGACTGAATGGAGAAACATTTATCTTTTTCTACATAATGTAGTCGTGAGGTGAGGAGGAGACCAAGAAAGGATACTAGTCGTATCGCTGTTTTTTCTAATGAACCTGTAGTGGCCAAATAGGATTGCCAACTGGCTGGTTTTTGACCGGCCTGGCCGGAAATATTGCTGTTATTTTGATTAAAGCCGGTGATTGATACAAACTTCTTACCAACCCTTTTATGACCTTTTTTCCCTCAAATTTCTATGTAGTTCGAAGTATAGATTTAAAAATTAACTTTCATTCTGTAAATTCAAAACTGTCACCTTTTCCCATCTATAAATGATTAATATACTGTATTTTGTTCATGTGTTTGGATAATTTTAAAGAAGACAGGGACATTTCAGGGAAATTTTGAAATTTGCTTGAATTTGAATTTTATATATTTATTGAGAGTAGAAAAGGATTTCTTAAAGCAATTTCCTGTAGTTGAAGTATAAGTTTACAGAATAAATTTCATTTTCCAAATGCAAAATTATCACGTAAGAATTAATCTGTCTCAATGACTTTAAAGAAGTGGTAGTTACTGTTAAATACAATAAAATGATCAATGCGATTTCAGTTTCTCATTTATAGCATAATATATCTATTTAGCTTATTAGTGATTGTACTAAGGATATGCAGAATACAGGTGTTAGGGCACTTTTGTTTACAATAGTACATTTCCTTCCCATGAATGGGTCCGAACACAGATATTTTACACTCAGACCTATACCATAGGGAATTTTAAGGGTTCTTCTTCTTCTTCTTCTTCTTCTTCTTATTATTATTATTATTATTATTATTATTAATATTATTATTCAGAGTTGGCAGTCCTATGGCCAAACGATCATAATACAATGGTTGTGTCCATTAAGACTTTTCCTCATGATAAGATCTTCAACATATCTCAGTTTTACTAAACCTTACCGAAATCCAGAACATTGTTATATTCAGCTGTTTTCAAGAAAATAGCCCTGTAGTGACCAAAGGATAAGTGATTTGTTATTGTGTCCATGGAGGCTTTTTCTCAGGATAACAATATCTATAATATCACAGTTTCAGTCATTTTCACCGAAATACAAAACATCACTATCTTCGGTTGCTTTTTAAAAAATGCGTCGTAGTGGCCAAACGGTCAGTGAGTGGTAGTTGTGCCCATTAAGACTTTTTCTGAAGGTCACAATATTTACACCATATCATGGTTTCAAGCAATTCTACCAACATCCAGAATATCGTTAACTACTGTTTCCGAAAAAAGCGACCCTGTTGTGGCCAAACGATCAGTGATTGGTGGTATGTCTATTAACACTTTTTCTCAGGATCACATTTACAACATATCACAGTTTCAGTCATTTTCACCGAAATACAGAACATCACTATCTTCGGTTTGCCTTCAAAAAAACTGGCTTCGTAGTGGTCAAACGTCAGTAATTTGTGGTTGTGCCCGTTGAGACTTTTTCTTCCGAACACCATATCTACAACATATCATGATTTGAAACTATTGCAATTAAATCCAATTTCCTTAAGGATTGTGCGGAGTAATTGGCATTTCGAAGCGGACCATTGTCCCCTGCAACCCTTTTCTCGCAATATCGACAAAACCCGTATTTCCTATTTTGAAGTCATCTTTGCATCGGCAGAGTTTTGTTTCTTGAAAGTGGCCCTTTTAATCACGAGGACCCTCTTTTGAAAAGAGACCCTTTGCACCCATAACCTATTTTCCGAAAAAACAAAAAACAAAAAAAAAAAAAAAATACGTGTCAATTTATTTTCGGTCTAGTATATATGTGCCAAGTTTGAAGAAAATCGGATGACGAGAAACCCTTGTGAAGCTATCTCATTTATACTTTCACTTTTTGGACATGACGGGTTTTTGTCCCAAAGTCTTCAATATGATCTTTTAACCTTGAGAGTGACCCTTGACCTAAGATACCTATACACCAAATTTGAGTCCCCTAGCTGTTATAGGAAAAAAGTTATCTTGTTTACAGAGAAACGTATTTCACCCCATTTACGAATTTGTATAGCTCGTACCTCGCCATATAAGAAAACTAAATACTATATTCTGAAAATGGAAATGTACCTGAGTAGTCATTTTTTAAATCTAAAGTATTTCGTAAAAATAAGTATACGAAAACAGAACTGAGATATTGGTGGGGAGGCTAACCTACATCAACTGTATTATTGGGGGGTAAATGGGGTCTGAGCCCCCAGGTTCCGGTCCCTATGTTCACATTCATGAAACAGAATTTAAGCTACATCGTTGCACATATAAGAAAATGGCGTAAGTATTACACTTTTATAAATAATGAATGTAGATTAACAACGTTTTATCAGGGTAACTTAAGTTAGCTACAGAAATACTGTATACAAAGTATATCGCTTTCTTAAGTAGTAGATCCAACACCATAGTGCCTTGAAAAGGACACCCACGAATAGGTAGTAAGTCGTCATTAAGACTATTTACAGCATCAGCCCGGGAATTAAATGATCAGCTCTTGTATACAATTAGAATATGTTAATTATTTACCTGAATCAACTTAATTTCTTCTTGGACTTATTTTCTGCGTTAGACCATTTTCTGGACTTTTCCACATTGCTATCAAAATTAATAATCTCCGCCCACCAATCAAACTTCAGGTCCTAAAAGAAAAAAAAAAACTCACAGTATACGAACAAATTACTTTGTTTTCTATTTAATTAGGAAACAAGATACAATATTATTTTAAATTTAAGTTAATAATTACAGGAATGTTAGGTAGTTTTCAGTTACTATTTAACAATACAAAATATGTAATATTCTAAATGTGTAGGCAATTTAAAATCTTTTTATGCCTATCCTAAATGGATATTTTATTGAAGTGAAATTAAATCTTTCAATTTAACATTCCAGGATCATGCTCTGTAGGATGGAGACAGATAGTTAAAACAAGTGAATGATGATGAAAGAAATTAAAATATGGGAATAAACCATAGGCAGAGCTATGGGGGGGTCATAGGGGAGCATTGCTCCCCCAACTTTTTGACAAAAAAATATAAATGCCATCTATAAGATCTTTCAATTCTCATTTGTATTTACCCTGGCCCCCTAGCAGACAAAATGTCTGCCCCCCAGGAGACAATTCCTAACTCCGCCCATGGAGGAAACTGAAGTGCCCGGAAAAAAAGAACGGACATGAAGTTTTTCACCATAAACTTATATGCTCGGGAATGTACCAGGGACCTACGCACCAGACATAAGCTCTCTACAACTGAACAATCATTACCCTCCCATTATCCTAAATGGAGAACGATGAATTCGTAAGGGCGTAGCGGTTAAAACTTTATGCCAAATATAGAGTATTTCAGAAGCCCCTCAATTTAAAGATACGAAACTAACAAGGAAAGGACATAAACCTGTCAACGGGATTTCTAATCAAACCTAGTCCTTTCGATAAACATAACAAAGATATGTTCATGCACAAAAAATTAGGTACCATGGACAATGGAGTAAGTCCCGGGGGCTCATTGAACCTGTTACCATAAAGAAAATCGTAGCCTCGCAGTGAAATAGGTATTGCATCAACACTGTTCATTGGAAAGTCATGTTTTCTAGTCCAATCTCTTCAGCATAAAACAAGCTTCTCAGAGGTGCTATATGTTGGGGCCCCTGACGTACTTGACAGGGAAAACTGGAAGAATGTAAGAAAATTCCCTCCAGAAGTCCCTCCCATCAACTTTGGACTCCTCTAGAGTGCCCCGGGTAAAACGATATTCCAAATGTATCTCAAAAAATAGTATAGGGATAAGAAACGTATATACCAAGTTTTGTATTGATAGACGGAATCCCAATACACGATTTTCCCTCATACCTATTCCATCTATCAAGAAAAAGAGTGTATATCGGTAAGATACGAATCTTCAACTGTAATATGAATCGAAGCTTGCATTTGTATTTACATACCTTGTGTGATATTTGCTTACTTTGGACGGTTACTATATGTCTACGTATGGAAATACAATTTTAATTAAAGGATTTTAGTTTCAAAGTTTCATATGAGATGACGCAACTACGTAATTCCGCTTTTCACCACAATTTTTTGTTTCCTTGTTGTTATTCTACAAATACTCTCTGATTAAGTAAAAAGCAGAGAAATAATAGTCATAAATCTTCACTTTCAAAAGAAAACCAAGTTAAAAACTTTAATTCCCTTCTGGAGATTAAACGCTGGCCGCTGATCATTTCAAAATAATTTCTCCACTTTAAAAGATATGGGTGCATCTGTTGACATATTTCTTACCTACTATAACAAACTTTACTTTTTGAGGAGGTTTCTGCAGCACGAAACCTTAATCTACTTAAATCTAAGCCTTGATCTATCTAAACTTTAATGCATAATTCTTAACAATATCATGCGAACATTTACAGAATTTAGATAAAAAGAATTATTATACATACCAAGGCAATTGAGCAAATGTTTACTTAAATGTCGATGAATCATAGAGAAATTTCACAAACAGTACTTTTTGTAGCATTTTTTATCCTTTTCTGTTCCTCGTGAGAACCGAACTTTTTGGGTTTACACGGGAAATAGAACCTCAAAAACTTGTTAAACTTAATTTAATAAAATGTTAAATATTTCTCTGATGACTAGAATTGAAAAAAATGTCTTTATTATCATCATTAGTAGTAGTATTAGTGCTACATTTTTAAATCCGTGTCGTGCGTAGGTAGGGTTGCCAAATTACCCGATTTTAGCGGGTACCACCCGATTTTCAGGTCCTATAATTCGTCCCTGCTTAATCATCTCTTATTTACGGAAAACCACCCGCTTTTTTGGATTGGAGAAAAATCTAAGATGACTTTATTGAAAAAGCGTTGTTATATTCAACGTAAACCGCTTCATCTCTGTGTCAATCTCAATCGTGATTGAGTTAAATTTGGACTCGCGCTCAGGCTCAGGCTGTGAGCTATTTGCCCAGTGCGTGTGCGCAGATTATTTTGTGTTTCTTAGAGAGAAAAACTGTATAAACAATATCTGCTATATATCGCTTGCTTTGGGGGGAGGGGACTTGCCTTACAGATATCCTTACAATTACAGAAAACTTACTGTAATACTTATTTAATACTTACTTACAATTCGAGATTCGAACTTAATAAAACATTAAAGGCAAAAAATAAATTTGCTTTCGTTTTGTTTCGTTAGAAAATTACATTGGAAGAGTCCCTTAACAAAGAAATCACACACACAAGAAAAATCCGAAGGATCCCAGTTCAGTGTTTGTAATAGAAAGGTTCACATCAGTACTTACAATTTAGAATCCCCTGCTTTTCTAATTTTAAAATATGGCAACCCGCGTAGGTCGGCTATGTCTGTCACCAAAAACGGTAAGAGTAAGCAAAATTTGTTTTTAGTGAATTCAGCGTTTCCAGGATGAGTTTTATTTCGACCGTTATACCTCTAATCGAGCAGTAAGTAGTTGTTGTAATGCATGCAGTGTTCTTCAAATGAGTGGTTACGTCCTTGAACAACAGCGAATACATATGAAGCTTCAATGTCTACGTTGAATGCATTTATTTAAAGGTGTGTAGACATTTTGGGCCTTATGCAGAGTCGTTTTGACGCATGATTAGTGCCCTACTAAAGAGCTCGGCTAACATGTTTCCTGCATTAGTCAGGTTTTTAGTATGACATTAATCATACGTCAAAACGACTCTGCATAAGGCGGTTTATTATTTTTAGTCACAGTCCTCCAGCCAGCAAGCACTAAAGTACTTGCACACAAGGAAAAGAGGCAAAATTTTTTGTTTACTTTGCTACTAAGTAAGTTTCGTCGCTATTAGAAAATGTATGTGAGGTAGAAAGAGGATTGCTGTGGACTAGGCTGAATATTTCGTCACACTTACGAGATTACACAACAAATTTGATATGGGATGAACATGTGCGATGTGAGGAAGAACATGAAGAAAATGATAAAGAATGAACAAAATTTCGACGCGATGAAGACTTTCTTCTAATTCGAATCAAATACTTAAAACCCAAAAGTACCCTTGATTTATAATGTTAATATTCAAACGTGTTCTTAAGTGATTTCTTTATTTTACGTCATAGCCTTATGGAACACATATGCAAGGAAGGACGAAACTCGATACTAAAGTAAGACTCAAATCTCTACTCGACCTTTCACCGATACGTACGCATGAATTTATTTTTGGAAAATTTCAACTTCGATATGAGGATAAATTACGTTAACATTTGTAAAAATCACCCCTAAAATTAGATTAAATGTACAGAAGTGTCGAGATTTCGGGGAGGGGAAGTTCTAACCCTCAGGACCCACCCTGTACGCACGTCACTGAATGTGAGAATAGGTTCAAAGAAAACAGGAACTTAATCATGAGAGCACACAGGAGCCATCTTTAGATAGTATTGTAGGTGGCGTCAGCCCTTATTCTAAATGCAGGTATAGCTTAGGAATGTTGTGCATGATTGATACAGTAACTTTAACAATATTATTAAATTATTATTACTATTGTTATTAAAATTAAAGAAAAAAACAAATTAATTTGCTCTTTTAGCTGTGTGTAAGTTTATAATCAACTTACTTTTACTTGTATTGTATTTGCGTCAGAGCTATCACCACCTACGTTTCGAAACATTTGATTTGGGTAATACCTGAAAAAATAATCGTTTTATATTAAAAGGAAATTCTCATGTATTTTAACAATAAACTACATAAAATGATTTATGAATGAATTAGGATTCAACAAAACACCTAATCATTATGATGCAATTGTAGAACGCAGTGCCTGAAATTTATACTACGTGGAAACTGCGTTCTCGGAGTTTAGTAGTTATGGAGACTTAGCTAGTGCAGTGTCTAGTAGCAGAGTGAAAGCAACCCTCTTTAGAAGTTTAAACGCTACCTTAGTAGACTGAATTCAGTCCCAGGCACCCCACGAATTCCAGTTAAGAGGCATATTGCAACTCTAAATATGTCAGGGCGAAGTGTTTCCAGGATTCCCAAGGATTTAAATTTTCATTTCTAAGAACTTTAGTTGATAACAGGCACTAACAGATAGGGATATAGAACAAAGAGTGCGAAGATGAAGTTCACTGCTCTATTTGTTGTTAGAAAACCACACAATGTTGGATCAGATTTTATTTTCGGATGTAAGGTATTTTTGTTTGAACGGGGCAGTTAGCTCTGGTACCTAGCCATTCATATTCCACGTGAGGTTCCTGAGGGCTCTTTACATAGAAGATTACTGCGTGGTGTATTGTGTCACCCTAATTTTATTGGGAATATTGTTTTGAAGGTGGAGGGAGGCAATAACGAGAATATGCTGACAGTAACCGACGAACGTTACGTAGCTGTGCTCAACAATTTCCTTACTCCGTGAATCAGAGCTGTTTCTTAACAGGATAAGTCTATGAGTCCAGGAGGACGAAAAAAATTAAATGAAATCTTTTTTTTTTTACGTCCCGCGGTTATGCCGGCTAGGCTAGAGGAGATGGTGATGATGAGAAATAAATGAAGTGGTATCCAGGAAGACGAATCTGCAGCCCACACAGTTCGTGTAAGCATTTCTGTTGTTTCCGGGACATGCAATTTCCCGATTTGAAATTTACGATTTGGCCTCCATATTTCAGATATTGATTCTCTTGACTTTTGTTTTCGTTTGAGGTCATTTGAAAGAGATTATGGACAAACGAAAGGCTGCAAAGCTCCTAGATCTGAAACACTGTATAACCCAGGTGAGTGACTGAAAACATTACCCGAATACGTTGTACCGTGTGATAGAAAACTCAAGATGCGATTTCAACAATACGTAAAATATAATGGAAAGCATTAAAAAGGCATTATTTTAAATACACACAGAACAAAAACTACAGAACAAGTTGTAAACTTAAGTCCCAAACTCTACAATGTCTGATATCTGTCTGTCGTAAACCACCATCGAGGCATTGAAGTTATATACTATGACGCCATTTCAGAAAATATTTCATTAGATATTCTTTTGCCTGAATGGTAACATGAAGTTGGAGGTGAAGGCCTAATGCTGGATATACGAGTGTTTCCTCATTGTCACAGTCACAATGAATTCTTTTAGAAACGAGAGTGCCCAATGTCATGTCTGTAACACATACCGTACTAATACTTATGGTTTGGCTGATCTGTTTATAACACAATCCTTAAGAAAAATTACGGGATGCACAAGATACAGTTTTAGGACCGAGTCAGCTCTTTTCACCGGTGAAGTTAGCTAGCCACTTACTCTAGACTGAATGGAGAAACATTTTCCTTATCTACATAATGTAGTCGTGAGGTGAGGAGGAGACCAAGAAAGGATGCTAGTTGTATCGTTGTTCATGTCTTAAGAAAAATCATTCCAGATCCGGATTTACGAGGAATTCTTAGATAACATACTTTTTAGTAGGAACATCAAGCTAAGACGGGTTTTGGCATTCTCGGACGATGGTGTCGATCGTAATATGAGTGAAATATACGACCTGACTTAATATAGAGACGCGCAATGGCACCTACTATTAGGCGTTACTATACTAAACACAGGTGTTTCACCCGCAGTATGATCGACACTATCGTTCGAGAACGCCGAAACGCCAGTCTTGGCATGGTGATCCCACCAAAAAGGATATTATTAAATAATTCCTCGTAACTTTGATTTTTCTCAACGCGGGAGACTGACAATTACTGCTTTAATCTTTACGGCAGATCTCTTCTATGCTTTTACATATAATGGCAAGCCGTTTTTTTCTCATAACTTTTTCTACAGTTAGCATTAAAGAATAAGACATTTACAGAAGTACTTTTTTTTTTTTAAAAAAAAAAGATAGAACAACATATCTACTATTTTTTAAAAAAATAATTTAGAACACCTAGGGATGAAATAGAATTTGGTTTAGAAATTTCGAAGTAAGAAAATATTATGAAAATAGTTGGCCAGCTCGCCCTTAGCGCTGCTCTATCGGCTTGTAAACGTGATTTTAGTCCCGGGAGATTCTATTGAAGAAAAAGAAACTATGTTTTGAAATTTGATATCTTATACACGTCAACTTTTGTTTGCTAGCATTTTGGAAACTACATTGTGAATTGATTTACTTCTAAAAGCAAATATAAGAAGCGACAAACAGCATGTAAGTTTTACACATGCAATTCGAGTAAATAATTATAAAATAACAGTAAGCAGAAAATAGGTTAAAAACGGAGAAAATTCAATGCGGAGGCGGAGTTGAAAGATTTGAGCAAGAGAACAGAACCTAACCAACCCCTGCGGGATTTCTAACCCGTTCCTATTATTATTATTATTACTTTTACTATGGATCCGTATAGTAAACCTGGAAGCTTGTTTTAATGAAAAAAGTGTTATGAAAATTTAAAAAATCCTTGGGCAAGGTTTGAACCCACACCAAAAACTATTTTCATCACTAGAACGTTGCCCCTAGAACGCTCAGCCACGAGCGCCGACAGCAGTTGCCCTTAACTTCTGCTCTATGTAAGTCATGACTTGATGTCTATCTGTATCGGCCAATAAGATCAGAGGATATCTGAAATTTTTGGAATCTCCCGCACACCAAGATCTGCGGGGTCGTTAGTAACGCCTCTGGGCCCGTTCCATACACGACAATTAAGAGGACAATATTGACAAATCTGACAATAATATACGAATATATATTATTTCTAGTGCTCCTAATAGTAGATTTTTTTTTTTTTTTTTTTTTGCTGAAATGTGTCCACGACTCATTTTTGTTCTATTTGCCTTTTGCGTGCTGTTTTGTTTATGTAATGTAGCGACCCTATTTGATGCTTCATTTCTAATTTTATGTTCGTATCGTATATGAGGTAAGAAAGTTTTGTTTCAAAATGGGTCCCCTCCAACGGCGGGAGTTTCTCTGGGGTGGCAGTTGCCCCCCACAAGTTACGGTTCTGCCGATGACGTATCCTCAATTTGAAGAACATTTCGCGATATTTTCCTCATTGAGCAACGTCTATATAACTTGTTTTTGAGTTAAACAAGGAGATCTCGAGTAAGTCATTAAGACACTCACACAAGTTGCTTATGTTTTCTTATTTATATTTTTTATTTATATTTTGTTTATATTAGTTTGTTTTTTTGAGTATTTTGTTTATATTTTTCCATGAAACGATTTAACTATGTATTAGTTTTGGTGGAAGGTTAAGTGGCGCGGTAGGTGAGTGGTTAGCACATTGAACTTCTATTCGGTAGACCCGGGTCCGAATCCCGATCAGGCTGAAACTTTTCAAGTGTTCTTGTTTCAGTTTCAATTTCAATTTCAATGGATACTCAGTGTGATAAGCAAGATCTTCTCTTCCCTAGAAATAAAAAGATGTTGGAATAAGGAGAATTGGTGAATGTCTGTCAGTGGAGACAGTGATTTACAAACTTATTTCCAGCAGTTGTTCTAGATTTGATATTTTCGTCTACTTTCAAGCATTTTATGATTCATGTGTGATCAGTGTTTTTTTTTTTTTGAATTACAGTATATAATGAAACAATACATTACATACACAGCAATATTGAGATTAACATATGATGTTCATTGGACAACACACTCTGAACCAGAGAGATTGATCTCAGAATGGAAAAATGTTTTGTGCGTCATCTACTCACAATTTTACTTGCATAAAGACTTGACTCAGTGCTACCAACTGCTGTCAGTGCTGAGAAAAGTTACGTGTAAGTTGGGTTGCATCTTTCTTGGCGTTCTCACAATTTCAAATGATCTGGATTCCAAGTAATGGAATTAGAGCGCTTAGGGGGGCATACTTTTGTGAGTGGCTGTACCTCTTGGTGCTAGAACTTCCTCGTGGCAATATGGTTAACGTGTGCGACTTCAGCGTAGAAGAAATGGGTTCAGAAAGTCACGTTGTTCAAATCACACGCTAAGTTGTATATTTCCACTTCTTGAATGGTTTGAATTCTTTGTACTATGTAAAATTAACTTGAATAATTCTCTAAGTAGGAGTTATACTGGGTATATGATTGTGCAATGGCAAATTCGTTGCTTAATTTTCCTGTGATATTAGCACCTCACATTGAGTGACGAACTCAATACTTCATCAAGGCATAGTTCGAAAACTCAATCTCATATCTTTCCAGGACATATATGATTTTTTTATATATCTCTTAATACAAGAAATATTTATTTTGTATAATAAGTTGCTCAAAAGTGATTAAATCCTGAAAAATTTAGAGTGGCCCGAAAGTTAGGAGTTAATTTTGTGGACAGAGAGTTACAAAGCCGGTTTTCTCGCTAGCACCGATATGACTTCCCTCTTGTAGAACTTGGAGCCGCCACTGCTTGTGATGTCCGTGTGATTGGCGTAAAATAAATGTTTAATGTAGTTTTAGTAGCATATTTATGTTCTGAGACGTGGCTCTCAGAAGGGATCAATCATAGGATCATGGGTCATTAAATGAGAAAACGATAACCAGTCAAAACTTTATGATATGAAATATAATGTACAGTCTTGTTTTAAAAAGTGGCCACCCACTTGCTTTCGAAAGGTGGTATTTTCGTAAGCGCGCACAGAAAATTTTAAATCTTCCTCCCGAGATGATAATTTTAATTCCACAAGGAAGATTCGAATTTGTTTAATTTAGTTCCACCTATATATAAGTAGGGTATTTCAAAGATAAATTTCATTAATTGTATAACATGTAGTAAGCTCTTCAAGAGATAGCAAGAGATAGGAGTACCAGAGTATATGATTCGTTTATTCAAGAAGCTGCTCTCACCAAACATAACCGGAAGAGGAGCATGTTGTATAACGAGCCACAGTAGTTTTCGTAGTAGTCACCCCGAGTGTTAACCCATTCTTCCGACATTCTTACAATGCGTACGTACGAAAACTTAGTATGGAAAAGTTCATTACGTAACTCTCGCAGTACCGGTTAAGTTTTGGCGTCATTTGATAACAGTCACTACCAACACTCAGGCACCTACAAGATCAGACACAACACTGCTCCCGTCAGCAAGCTCATATTTCCAGCATGATACGCCAGGTTGCAGCACCGAATCGAAAATGATCGGATATACAGCGAACAACCTTCTGTATGATATTAAAATGTTCATATCTTTGAATCTCTGCTGGGTAGAGACGTAGAATTTCGTATACGGACTTCTCTTTTCAATTAATTTGACATGTGTTTAGAGACGTAGGATTTGGTATTTAGACTCATGATTCAAAATAATTAGAAACATGTTTCAGCGTTTTTTAATAGTTGATCTACAAGAGAAGAAAATGAAGTGGACAGGAAAAAGGTGTGAAATTACAATTATTATATGTCCTCACTACACGAAATACGATGGCTACATCTCGGAATCCCGTTATGTTAAAGATATGAAATTTGGATTTTTTAAAACAAAGTAATTTATCAAGTCATTTTTGATGATTGTTGTTGTTGGAAGAAAGAAGATTGAGGGCTGGAATTACTGTGATAAGATGTCCATATTTCGAAATCTTTCGGAAGTTCTTGTGTAGTTCTTGGATTGGACGGACGTATCGGTTCGGAGCTCTGGACTTTGCTATGTTAACGGCTAGTGATTGTGGAAGGTGGAATGGATATATAGAAGATACATACTGGATTTATGTCGACCCAGCTGTATTTATGGTTCATAATTGGTTTGATGATGATATACTATTTAAACAATACATGTAGTGCATTTCGTATATAAAAGCAAATGTTGCACCATGGTGGTTTGTGAGTGAACACAGAGAAACAAAGTTTATTTAGAGGATAAAATGAATATTAGTGTGTATTAGTGCTGTCTATATTCAAAACGTAATTAAAGTGATAATAGTGCATAATACGTTATCACGTAAGTTCTAGTGTTACTAATTTGGCAATAAACATTAAAGTTACTTTTTCCATATGACGTCGTTCTATGTACATAAACGACAGCCATTGGTCTGGAAATAATTATAAATAAACAATACGAACTGCTCTGCTTAAATAGGAACTCAGTAGATTAATAAACTGTGACATTTTAGCCGACTAAATATGCTAGTTTAAAATGAGTTAAATATAAGGATTATTTAAGAGAAACAAGATTCTGTTAGATTAAGAAATAAACAGCATCAGTGTATTCTTTTCCATCTAAGCACGTGCGGGTGGCAAAGGATCATGGGAATGAGACCTTATGGGTAAACGTTGCAAGTTTCTATACAAGGTTGCCACATCATTTCTGCTGAGAGTTTCCATACTGACTTGAGGGCATTCAGTAAGTATGTAGAACATTCTGTGGAGATACTGGGGATATTTGCGAAATATTGAACAATATAAATATTGGAATGCAAATAAGTGTGCTGAAGGTTTTGTTATATAGATAGTGGATTGTTGTGGAATACCCAGTAGATATCAAATAATACGCCTACTCAAGGACAAGAAGAATTAATAAAATAAGATAAATAGTCGACAATAGAAATTTTGAACTCCGATTGAGTTGCTTGTTTATGTAAGGTGTGCCCAGTGGTTTTACTTTGATATGTATGTTATTTTGATATAGTGGTGTGCAAATGGTTATTTGTTAACTGGCTGCATTGTTAATTGTTTCAATTTCATTTTTTCTATTATTGGTTTGGTGGATATAGTGAAATAGTGGGTTATTATGAAGTGTAAGGAATATTGGTATATTATTATTTCTATGATTATGATGACTAGTAGTAGTAATAATGATAGATTGGCAAAGTCGCAAAAATATAAAATGTGGATTGCCTTTTCTGTTGATACTTTTGAGTGTGAGCTACATCCCAGAGAAGCTTTTTACGAAAAAAAAAAGAATTTCCATAAACATTTGGAAGAAATGCATACTAATGAATTTGCGCTACAGTGTAAATCATGTAAAGCTATGTTCCTTAAGACACACTCAGCAGATTGTCATCGACCTAAATGTACAGATCCCAAACCTATAGGAGATCATGCATGCCCGTGGTGTGAGCAAACATTCGACAGTTACGTGGCCTTGCAACGAAAAAGGTCAAGAAACATCCAAATGAGTGGCAGAAACAAAACTTTGAAAAAGGAGGGTTAAAAAGTCTTAATTCAAAACGTAGAAACAGGAGTGTCAAAGAGATTGATCAATTTGTGAAAACTGCTCGAGAAAATATGGGGACACAAGACATCAATGAAATAATTCATACTTATTTTCCATTGAGAACCCTAGAGGATATTAGAAACAAAGAGTATAGGTTAGTAATGCAAGGAAAGCTGCCGAGGGAAATTATTTCACTTATACAGAATTGGGTTTTGAAACATATGGAGAATTAAAATTAACTTATTCTCAAAATGACAATGTATTTATAGATAATTAAGACGTACATGTAGTCGCTTTGAGCAGGAAAGAAATGTGTGAGATTGGTGTTAACACGGATAGGTGGTTTGATCATGACTATGATTTAACTAAGGCAAAATTAATTAAACAACTTGAAAGTTTGACGGGTAGTCCTATTGCAGATGATAACATTTCTTTCCATAGTCTCCTGGTTAGCTTATTACAGCAGATTATGATTAATACTGAAAATTTATTAAGGGAGAAAACTGTAAATGATGTTATAAACAACTAAGTGATCTTGAAAATGAGAAAGAGAACAAAATAGAAATATTAGAATATCAAATTGAATTGTTAGAAATTGAGGTCGAAAATATGCAAAGGAAATTATTAAAAAGGATATGATGATTGACAAAGAGAAAGCATGGATTAATAGAATGTGTGCAGTAAATGAGTCTGATCAAAAGGAGATAGAAACTAAAGTTTAAAAAATTCTATAATTAAAATTAGCAACCAAAAACTAAAAAGCAGGATTATCGGACTTGAACAAAAAAGGGTTGGTATTGACAATAACTATCAAAAAAGAATTACAGAGATAGTTAAAGAGAACGAAAATGAAATATAAAGTGTACTAAATCGTTGTTGGAATTGAAAGATCAAATAATATTTTTCCAAAAAAGGGTCAACAATTAGAAAATAAAATTAACGATCAAAAAATAGCTGAAGATAAAGATTACAATAGCGTTGCAACACTGACAGAAGTAACTTTATCTTTAGATAAAGAAATTGTAGGGAATGATAATTTATGTGAAGGAGTTTCTAATGACAGCCTAATTTTAACATAACAACTAGAAAAGGTTGTGAATGAATGAATGTGGAGATAATAAAGAAAGACAAGTTGCTGTTATTAATGAGGTAGTAAGATTGGATGACAAAGATTTACTGAGTATTAGGGAATATTGTGACACTCATTGTATATTAATGTCTGTAATAAGGAAATTCAGGAGACAAATAGAATTATTGCTAGTACCTGGGATAAGACAGGAGCTGATTTTGTGGAGCAAATTGAAGAGGTTTTGAAACGGTTAAATGCATATATGGAAAAAGAAATGGTGGGAAATGAGGAAAATAAAAAGGAAAAAAGAAATAAAGGTAAAACATATAAGTATAATACTCAGCATAAGTATGCTAATTTACAAAACATGTACAGTAAAGATCCTGGTAAAATGGCTAAATTTGTGTTTGACGATACAGATATATTTGAACAGGAAAATGTTATTTTAGAGTCAGAAGAAGTTCGTAAACTATATCATGATTTATGGGGCAAATCAGGCAGGAGCAGGTTAACAATGGTTGAGTTAACCGACGAGGAAAAAGACAAACTAAAGCAATCTATTACTTTCCAAGAAGTTAGAAAATGAAATGAAATATTTAAGTTTTACGTCCCACGATTATTCCGGTTAGGCTAAAAGAGACGGTGATGAGAGAAATGGTAGAATCAAGAAAGTGGAGAGAAACGGGAGAACCACGAGAAAACCCACGAGCACGGTGTTTGTCCACCACAAAATCCACACGGCGCGACCTAGGATCAAACCAGGGACCCCAAGCACCGGAGGTGAACGCTATACCACTGAGCCACCGCTGTGGAATTAGGTAGAATACTGAGTGTGGTAGATAATTTTTTTTAAAGATACGCCAGAAAATTTATTTGATTCAAACATGTTTGCTTCCAAAGTTTTTTTACGCCTGGATTGCGTGTTTTAGCGAGCCTTCATTTTTGAACTCTGTTGATGACTTAATTAGAAAGTTTTTTTTTTGGTTGCATTTGGTAAACTCAACTGTACACAGTGTATTCTATTTAAAGAAAAGAGACGGCGGACTAGGGTTCCCCAATATTCACAATATTATATTGCTCGCCCAGGCCAAGTTTATTTATACATTAAGATCCCTGGAAATCTTATTTTATGATAACTTTTTGATTGAGATGGTAAAGATATCGAATTTAAATAAAATTGAAGATAAGATTATAAAGAAACTAGATATCGAAAGACCATATAATTTAGTAATGTTAAATAAAATGAAGTCAAAGTTAAAAGATAAATGTTTTGAAACATGGAAGGGAAAGCAAAGTCAAGGGAATGGTATTCACTATTTTCATAATGACCCTATCTCTAATTGTTTCCTTTTTGACAATGAGGTTCTTCCGCACAACAGGTTTATAGACGCACTGAAGATGCGTACTAACACTTATGGCGTTAGGGTAGCTCTGGCTAGAGCTCAGCCAAATCTAAATGTTGAATGTAGAATTTGTAAGGAACCGATTGAGTCTATGGCCCATGTTTTGGGAAAATGTATTCAACAACATTTATTACTGTTTTAGATAGTTCTTTTTTAATTATTATTATTTATGTTTTATCTTTCATAACTTGGTCTGTGGTGTGCTTGATAATGTTTGTTACCTATTGACTTGTCTGTTTGGGAAGATGTATTATGGTATTATTGGATTATGAAAACTTTGTATTTTATTTAGGGTTACACAACTATGGGTATTAAAAGTTTGTATGATATGTGTTGTATTAGAAGTAACAGTCAAAAAGAAGGTAGAAAGAGGGAGAAGGGGAACTAAATGGAACTATACATAAACCTATTACTATACAGATTTCTTTTACGAAGTACCATTGCATTTTACTATTGTTTGTGTATATACGTATAATGTGTGTTAGTTTAACTGTATGTATTGGTTTTTAAAACTGAATAAAGATAAGAGGAGGTCAAAATGGTTCCCAAGGTGCTTAAATTTTTACCAACTCTGGGAATACCCCTTTGGGCCTTTATGTTAAATACATTACATCTAGTTTTTGAGCCATTCATCTAAAATAATTAAATGTGTGTTACATTGTTGTTTTAACAAAAAATGAAATGGATTGATAAGACTGAGGAATCAACGAACATGAATATGGAAAAACTTCGAGAAGTGTCACAGAACAGTAGCAGATGGTGTGATATGATCCATGGGGTTACAGAGTTGGAAACGGCTAAACGAGTGAATATAATGATGAAATGTTTCATAGTGAATCTTCTATTATTACGGTATGTTAATCGTTTTAGCATGCCGCCTGGTTCAAATTTGAAGGAAAATGTCATGTGTACAATACTTTAACTTTTATTTTTTAAAAATTCTGCTTTTGGGATATATTAACTTCAAAAATCAACAAACAAATCTGTGGTGGATCAATAAAGAGTGGTTTATTTCACATACGAATTTCTAAATGTTCTGCCTTTATCAAGAACTGAACTCTAATCTCCCAGGAAAGTTCTGCTACCATTGTCAATAAGGCTAACTTTCATGGATGTAAGACCATCAGAAAAAGTGCAATCTTTCTCCAGCAGGCTTTTCTTGTTAACAAAACAGAATGAATGGTTTTAATTTACTAGAGATGGTTTATTCTTTGGATCCTATGAACTATAACCGTAATTTGGGATGAAATTAGTACGATCTTGACACTTTTTGGGCCATGTACTCATGTTCCTGTATATTCTTTCTCCTCTATAGCTACTCCTTACCTAACCCTTCCAATTGACTTCCTCCTCCACTCTTCCAAGGCATTTTGATCAGTGACTTCGCAGGATAATAGTGTAACATCGTGGGAAAGGATGCTTTGGAGCTCACGTTAAGAACTTCAGCATATCTGCCTCCCATATAGCAATGTGAGAGAATAAGAACAATATGATGATTTGTTTGACCAAGATAAACAGGTCATTTTAATATTTCAGATATAAGAATCGACTTGGTTTAATCCAGCCAAGTTCGAAGATTCACATTTTTTCGAATTATAGAGCAATAAGTAGTATATACCTTATGAAAACGTGCCGTTTTCTTTAAATAAGGCCAAGTTAACGGCTTTTATAGTAATTCCCATAACAAAATATTAATTCAAAGAATTTAGAAATCATTATCCAAAAACACATAGAACTTACTTTCATTTACTTTTAGTTGATATGGTGACATCATCTTACCTACACAAAAATCCAGGAAACAGTCCACAACAGGTGAAAATTCCATGTTAGTCAAAATGGGATGTTGCTCCTTGGTATCTATAAGATTATTTGTGAATTTAGGTTAGATGCTCAAAAGAAACGTCCCAACTGCACTAACTGCAACTTCGACAAAGACTTCTCACATTTATATGTCCAGAAATAAAGATCCGACGAGCAATCGATTATTAGCTTCAAAATAGCTTCGTAGGCTTTACAAAATAATGGGAATATACTTTGAAACACAACCGCAGTCTTCCAAATTCGGTCCAGACTGTGTTCCACGAACAAACAGCGAAAATGTTAACAGAAATCCAGTATTGGCAAATATTGGACGGACTGCTGTCTTCAATGCGTTATTTGTTGAAAATTAATTCAGATACTCAAGTAGGCTAATGATCCATATGTAACTACATAAACGTTAAGGGAAATGGAACACTTCTCTAATAGAAATTTTGGAATGGCATGTCATTATTCTTGTTAATTACAATAGAAATCTAATTATTATAACAGGAGATGTAAATGCACACTGATTGGTATCAAAATTTGGAATCAAACGGAGCTGGTTGAACGTGCAAGATACGTATTCTTTTCTTTTCTTTTTCTTTTTTTTAAAAGTATAAACGACAATACTTCTTAGCCTACTTTTCGCTTAATTCACTAGGAACGCTAATGTTGCATAGTGACATTTTTATTCTTTTAAATTACTTTCAAGTATTCATTGTTGCTGTTTGGCTAAATAATCTAATATTTTTCAATGAACCTTGTAATTGGTATTAGATTCAAAGAAATAAAAAATCGATTGACTATAACATTCGAGTTGAGTTGAGTTACTTTAACGTCCCGTTCAGCAGCGTGGCTATATGAGACTTGACTCGATAGGAATTTGCGTGTATTTCCGTATCTGTTCCAAGTTAACTTTCGTAAAATATATCCGATTTAACCTGATTTTTGTAGTTTTCTTCCAAGTTTACGAGTTAACATTATTTGGAGTTGCAATCCATCAAGAATAAAGATGTAAAAGGGGTTAACACAATCCCCATATTGCAAGTTTACACATATAAATACAAAATAATTTTACGGTATAAACTATCAAAAACGATTTTGATAAAACATAAGCTTACATGTTAGTATATATTAGAGCATCTCGAGCAAAGAGTAAAGTTGAGGGGGAACTACGTTTGTTTCAGGATGGTATTTCTCAAGTGGTGTAAGAGAAGGAGGAAATAATTTATATTACTACACCTGTACTAAAACTTTCAACTCCTTTACTATAGACATTACCAGTAGATTTTCTGGTTTTCAGAAGCAGCAGTTTCAGTCATATGTACAAATGCGCGAGTGTTCCCCTCCCACATGTTATTGAGTCTTATTCAAATAATATTTAGAAAATATACACAGAGAAGTCCCTTCAAATTCTACTTTTATATTCATTGATTTAAGTATGTGCACTAATATTTCATATACAGTAGAACTGAATTGTGATTATAATCCGTTCTAGAAATGTGCTTGTAGGTAATCCAAAACACTCGTATATCAAAGTTAATTTTCCCATAAGAAATAATTGAAATGCAAATGATTCGTTCACAACACAAAACTATCCACTGTATTCATATAGAATGATTAACACCAAATACTCTATGTCTTGTACATAGTAAATATATAGATATACTTAGTTGTACCTGTACGTAAAGTGAAGGGACACGGTAGGGATTAGACGCAGAGAAGGGTTTAATATCTAGTAGTAACGGAATCACTGGAATCCCTGTTGGCTCACTGGGGTCTTTTCGTGCCATTTTAACTGTAAACCTAGGCAATGACTATTGCTTTTGCCTCCTTTTCAGGATTTCACGGAAATGTGATATTTCATTTTCATTGAAAACATTCTTTGCTTTTATCATCTTCAAAAGTTTGCATTGTTTCCCATATTTTGCACATCTTCCTAATCTCATTTGAAGTTAGAGATCTGTCTGTTTCTTGCCCTTTTTCTCCTCAAGCGAGATTTCTTCTATAATCTCCTGCTGTTATTCATGACGCAATTCCATCAGTTCGTTGGTAGTCAGCTCCTGCTCATGTTCCTCTATTAGTTCTTGAATATCAGCCTCATTCACTTCCAGTGCCAAAATCTTCCCTAAGGACCGAACGTCACCGACAACTGGCAGCTCCTCGAAATGAGTAACACCCTCAACATCATTTCCAGGAACGTAGCCAGACCACAGTTTTCTCCAACCAGAAGTGAAGGTTCTTTTGGCAATTCCATCCCAGTCTTTACCGATGATCTGTAAGCAGTTCACGATATGGAAGTGATTTTTCCAGAACTCTCGGAGGGTAAGGTCCTTCTGTCACTTTGAATCATTGCTGAAATAGTGTTTTAATGTGAGCTTCTTGAAATGCGAAATGGTCTGCTGATCCATTGGCTGGAGTAGTGGAGTGGTGTTGGAAAGAAGGAAGATGACCTTAATGAGCTTGAATTCCTTCAGTAAGTTGTCCTCAAGGCCTGAAGGATGATCGTTGCCAAACAGATTCCACCGAATCTGTTTGGGTGGAAACATCGGACGTCTGGGTTACCACAAATTTACAAGAGGTAGCTGCAACAGTAGCAAAGGGCACAGAAAACAAGGAAGGGACGTTTTTTTTATTAGCTACGTATAAGTACGCAGCATATGATATTGAAGTGAAAAAACAAAGAGGAAATTAGAGTCTGTAAGATTATACTATTTATATACATTTTTAATTCCATATAATTTATTTCCAGACGATCTATTGGACAAAAAGTGCTTTGTAAGAGTTATAGGTGCAGATAATTGTACTGTAGTAAGTAAGAGTAGTTAAATAATTTCATTACAATTTTATTGTTAAAAACAAGGATGTTATTAAATAGAGGATCTGCCCATACGTATCTTCATTATATGAACTCAATGAAGCCAAAAAACAAGCGAGCATCGTCTGAGTCGGCACGTCTGACTGGCTATTCTCGTTTCCACCATGATTGTTGGCTCGAAGCATTGCGATCTTAGTGGCGCGGAGTGGGCAGAGTAGGTGTGGCGAAGCTGTGACGTATTTCTTCACGATTTTGTTTATGGGCAGATCCTCTATTTTATAACATCCTTGGTTAAAAACGTATACGATTTTAGGTTTGTAATAAGTTTAAAAAATGTAATAGATTGTCAAAGTATACAAAATAACAGGCAGCCCCAGTTCGCGTTTAGCGTTCTGATTGGCTCCCTGTCCGTGACGCCTTGTGAAGGAACTTTTGCTCATCTTGAAACAGGCTACCAACTAGCGTAATTGCGTATGCAGTATGTCAATTGTTCTCTTGAACGATAACTCGCGATACCCAAGGATGTCATAAAATAGAGGATCTGCTCATATGTATTTTCATCCTATTAGATAACTGAACGACCGTCATATAAGTTATCTCAAAACATTGCGATCTTCGTGTGTAGACATGTAGTGTGTCTGTTATTTATTTTCATTTAACTCGTTGCTTCAGATTTATATTATACGTATGTGTATACGTATGCTGCACGTATGGGTGTAGGCCTATGTATGCTGCACGTATGGGTGTACTAATAGGAGTGAGAACAAATTATCCGAAACAACCTTTCACAGGTAAAACAATCATCAAGCAAAGGATATGTATGGCTGTAACGTATGGCTTCACAATTTTGTGGTATGGGCAGATCCTCTATTTTATAACATCCTTGCCGATACCTTCATGTGACGTCACCGTCCGCAAAGTATTATGGGAAAAAAGAAAGCAGAAAGGCTGAATCGAGAGTCCCCTAATAGATTGCGAATTAATATTGTTAGCAAATGTATATGACTGCTACAATATGTTGGTTTTAAAGTAAAGAATAGATTATGTAAAAGGGCATTATTTTATTTATAATGAAAAGTGATCTTAACATAATTGGCGTAGTTAAAGAAAGGTGTACCTCGATTTGGTATTACATCATGTCTCAAAGTAGAATACTACTGTAGAATTGATTTCATTGCTATGTGATGGCAGACTCCTTAGAGACATTGGAACAACGGTTTCAGCGATTAACAGCAATGCAGAATTTATTGAAGATATGTACCAACCATATATAGGTGTATTACGCAATGTAGATGGGACACACATTAAAATTAAGGACCACTTGCCATGTACACTGCGGTCAATAGAAACATTATACGCTTCCAATTGTAGTATTTCATAATCAACATCATCATAGGTATTCTGCAATTATTGGCAGGTCATTGCCGCAGTTGAAAAGCCTCAATGAACCATGGTCTTCCGCTAACCTCTTCGTCTTCAGGTATGATCTTTCTGTTTTTATATAATCCATTAATTGTAGTCTCCTTCGCCCCCTCCCTCTCCTTCCCACCACCATACCCTCTAGGACGTCCCTTATGATACAATTTCTTCTTAGACAATGTCTCAACCAGTTTTTCTTTCACTTCTCAATAATATCTAAAAGTGTTCTTTTCTTTCCCACCATTTCTAACACTATCTCATTATGTTTTCCACTCGACCCAACTAATTCTTTCCATTCTTCTCCACACCAACATTTTGAAGGCTTCCAGTCGTTTTCTATCACTTTTACGTAATGTCCATGTTTCCGCCCCATATAGTACTACACTCCACACGAAGAATTTTATAGGTTTTTTTCTCAACTCTTTATTTAAGGTCCCACAAAACAGACTTTTCTTCCTCTTAAAGGCTTCTTTTTCCACTCCTATCCTTGCTTTTATTTCATGTTTGTACTTCATGAAATTACTAAGAATACTACCCAAATATCGAAAACTATTCACTTGCTCTATTTTTCCTTGTCTCACTTTTATATTTGACACAGACTGCTTCGTTCCAATCACCATGGCTTTTGTCTTTCTAATATTTACTTTCACCCCATATTCTTCAAAGCCCGACAATATGCTGTAAAAGTGATGTCTCGACTCGACAAATGTATATTTTTCTATTGGAAGAACTGTGTCTCGACTCGAATTTTGTCAGGAAAATTCTGTCTCGACTCGACTCTGCGCATCCCTAAGGATGGACAGTTTGAAGAGCCCAGTATTCCAAAGCTGGCAGGGTAACCAACTACACCATTACGCAACATCTATTTCAGATACAACCATTATTATACACTTCATTTTCACAAGCTTCTTATAATAACTATATCGATTTCCTACTTAAATTCAATTATAGATAATTGTTTCTTATGTAGCAGCTAATATTCATGCTATACAGTATAAAACAAGTACACATTCAATGTAAATAAATAAAAATGTAAGATATTACAGATTACTGGCATTGCTATTTAATCCGATTTTAAGCAATACATATTTTCTAAATAATTGTTCAAATTGCTTTATAAGAATCCAGATTATGAGGTACCCTAAGTTTTTGTAACGCAAAAAAAATACAAGTATATATATATATATATATATATATATATATATATATATATATATATATATATATATATATATATATATATATATATATGTGTGTGTGTGCGTGTGTGTGTGTGTGTGTGTGTGTATGTATATGTATTTTAGTGGACTTCCGGGCTTGATTCCCCCCTCCGAAATTTTATGAATATTCAAATAAAATATTGTAAAATGAATTAAATATCTTGTAGAATGTTCGCATTTCCAAGAATGAAGCTAGCAAAGCCCCCCGAAATATATATATGAATAATTTTCATGTTGGACGTGTGGTTTTAGATATTCAACTGTGTTCACATTTCTCATTTTAGCGTTTTCGTATATGAATTATAGACATGGCGGGCTAGTAAATAGGACAGGGATTTGAAAAGTGACAGTTTGTCGGATAATGTGTTTCCAATCAGTTCACAGTAGAAATTTATATTTATAAAAAAGTTTTCATATATTAAAAAAAAGAAGAAAAATTTAACTTTCTGCACGGAGGATCGAACCGTCGCCATTCGTTTCAGAAATGTCAATAGCAGTACCAAACCCGCTTGACCACAGACGCAACTTACAACAGATTGTGTTATAGAAGCGCTCCAAGCACAGCTTCCTACTTGGAGGTTTAAATATCCATTTCCTGTCGTTTTCAGCAATTTCTACTTAAGATAATGGTTGATTTTGCATATTGGAACTGAGCATTAGGTGTGCAATCAATATTAATCTCAGAAATAAGTAGTTTGATTTTGTTTTTACATTTCCACATCGCTCGGATGACAGTACGGTTTGCAGCTAGTGTCTATATAAAGAACGGCGGGAACATGCAATTCTCTGTGTATAGATCTGCGGGAATTGTGACGGATCTAGGTTCACTTTTTCGGACTTAGTTTCTGAAAGAGTTTCCAGTTTTTTGTGAACAGGTGTGTACTTTGAGTGATTCTAAGCAAGGAATTTCATATAACTGTTCTATTCTTCATTGTTTTACGCAACAAGTTGTGTCCGTTGTCATGAAACTGGGCAAAAATCGTTCAAAAACAAGAAATAAATGGAGTTGAAAATAAATAAAGTGGCAAAAGAATGTAGTAAAAATTATCCAATTGAATGTGTTGTCAGTAGCAGGAGGGCACCCAGAAAGGGGGTCCACCATGTCCGGACTTCCTCCAAGATTTCCAAACTCAACATACATAAGTATCCTTTTTCAATAAAAACTATAATTGTTCAACACAGAAGTGATTGATGTAGTATGAAAATTTGCTCCTACATTTCATCTGTACTCATGCTCTTATAAAAATATATTCTCTTATCTAGTTTTATCATTTTTATTATTTTACCTAGGTTTATCAAAGTTCGAAATCCCCCCAACAAAAATTCCTGGGTTGCGCCTGTTCAGTAGTGCCTAAAATGTGAAATAAAATATACTTCAAAAGTAACACAAAATAAACGAATGAAGCGACTGACAAATTTATTGTTTAACAATTAGACAACACATCTTTATGAATGAAAGAAGTGAGTATGAAATATAATAACAATATCGGATAACCTCTAAGGTACCGTAGGTGTAGATCACTTAGTGATGCAACTGATGAAACGCTTAGGAGCCAACTACGATTACCACTACATGAATTATCTAATTCATGTTGAATACAGAGCAATCTTCTACACTACCTATGACGAGTTGAGAAAACGTTTAAGACAGAAGATTAGTAGGAACTGTTTTGTTTTATCGCAAATTTATTCTGAAACGAAACGTGGGAGATCCCAATTGAAGAAGCATTAGTGAAACTAGTTTTCAGTGATTACAGCGTCACATACCACGAATAAAAAAAAGTTTCGAATAAAATTCTTATTTTTTCGCATAGAACCCCAATCTACAATAAAGAAAATGAGGGTCCTCATTTGAGTTTTGAAAGTTGTCTTCTCCAACCCCAAGGGGGAGGAGGAAGGGTGAATTTTATCACAGATGAATTTCAGCTCTCAAAATACTATATTTGCATTTCGAACATTTTTCGCGTCCGATGCTTATTTATCCAGATATTTTGCTGTCTCAAGTTAAAAAACTCACCCTGTATATCCAGGGGGAAATTGCTCCACCTACATATAGGCCTAAAATATTAGGATGAGTACAAGCTACGGCATGTTCATGACCAGTTTCGTGCACATACATGTTGACGATGTGTTTCTCAACTTCTTCATGTTGTTCATAAACATTTTAAGTTATCATGAAAAATTTGACAAATTTCAAAATCTATACGTTGCCGAAGAATTTTAAATAATACTCGATATTATTGCCTCTTTACCATATAATGCTCCAATTTCAAATAATTGTGAAATTCCCAGTAACTAAAAGTGGAAGCATAATATACAACCGTTTCTCTTAATAGTATGTTTCTCTTACGTGTTAGGTTCTCTTTTTGCTGAAAAAATGAGCAGTATCGGAACCAAAGTCTGATAAATTTACGTGTAAGTATATTAATTACACTGCAAAAAAGGATCGATGTCTTAGTAACTTTTACCAGATGACGTGTCTTCGACTAAAGTAAAACAGTGGATATTTCACGAATATCGTAAAGCTTCTATATCATAATCTTCTGTAAGGGATATAATATGAACACGTACTGACAATGGCGTACCCAAGGGGTTACAAGTTTTAAGCACCCACTAGCGTATGTAGAATTTTCGTCAATGGGGCTTTAGATCCCAAGGTCACATCATTTCAGGTGTTCGTATACATATTGTAATATGAAAATGTTTATTTTTGCATATCTTGCTGAAGTGAAGTTTAAATCCCGATTCCCCCCCCTCACCATTGAGTACGTCGCTGTAACCCACTCCCTTGAGCAAGATATGCAAAAACAAACATTCATCATCTTAAAATGTGTATGCGAATACCTAGAATGATACGAATATGGGAACTTGAACCACTCTTGACGAAATTTTGCGTACGCACTGCCTACTGACCTTGTAGTAGTTTTCCCAATATATTTTAGATGGCAATGCTATCAAGTAGCGCCTACCCCTATATCCTAATAAATGTGGAAAGATACTAATTTAAAAAGTTTGTAAGGAATTAGGAGATAATTTGCGTAAAAAAAGACAGTAGGGAATCATCTTGTTTTTTGTCATTCACATTCTTGTGCCTGTTGTTGCGGATATTGTTTCAAATTGACTAATGCTGTATAATTTTGATTTGTTTTCTTAGAGGTATTTCTTATATATATATATAACATGTCTGCAGATCCATCAATTTCCCACTAGTGTATTAAAATATGATAGGACATGATCAATAATATGTGCATCATAACGTACTTGCAATTGTGTTCTTATATATTTCTCTGTGTATATGTAAGATTAACTATAAGGTTACTGCCCATCCCGATTTTGTCGAGACATTTCTGATTTCGTAGAACATATCACAAATTCTGAAGTGGATTTGTCGAGACTTTAAAATGTCCTGATTTTTATGTTATTGATGAAGTTAATGACTATTATTATTATTATTATTATTATTATTATTATTATTATTATTATTATTATTATTATTTTTTATTCGTAGTAGTAGCAGTAATAATAATAATAATAATAATAATAATAATAATAATAATAATAATAATAATAATAATAATAATAATAATAATAATAATAGTAGTAGTAGTAGTAGTAGTAGTAATAGTAGTATTGCAATTGTTTCCACACTATTATACAGAGCCATCAAAATAAGAGGAAACCTAACATCAGCATCAAATTGACAGTCAGAGTTGCGTAATATAAGGCTACATTGGCCATATTTTAGACTTCCAAATTATGCTATGAATAATTATATAATGTCGTAAGTTTATAGAACGACAATGTCCGTCCGTCTGTCGACAAGATCAGAGCAAAACTGTTAAGAGATATTGAAATGTGGTTTTCTGTAATCGATTCAGTGTTCCAAGAATATGTTGTATCTCCTACGTTAACCTCCTATTCAAACCAGAAGTTGTTCAAATTATCCATATATGGTTTCAACATTTATCGCCATAGAATCGCAATGGTATTAGATATCGACAAGCAGTTTTCTGTAATCAATCCAGAGCCTTGAGAAAACATACCATCAATACAGCAACACTCTACCAAAACCGGAAGGTGTTGAAATTTAGTAGTATTTCTGTTTCAATCTGATTTCCATAGAACGAAAATGGCAAGAAATATCGAGAAATGCGAGTTTTTGCAATCAATTCAGATTTCCAACAATAAATTCTTCTTCTCTCTTAACCCTCTATTCAAAGCGAAAGTAGTTCGAATTAACCAATTCTGGTTTCAACTTTTTATCGCCATAGATCAAAAACGGTAATACATGTAGATCGTGACAAGAGGTTTGCCGTAATCGACTCAAGGTGTCGGAGAACACGTCATCACAACCCGCAACACTATTAAAACTGGAAGTGGTTGAAATTTGCTAGTACTTCCGATTTGAACATTGATTTCCTCAGAGTAAATCAAGACGAGTTTTTTTTTTTAAAAAAACGATTCAGCTTCCCAAGATTATGTTCCATCTTCTACTTTAAGCCTTTATTCAAACCAGAAATAGTTCAAATTAACCATTTCCGGTTTCAACATTTATCATCATAGATCAAATATGGTATTGCGGTAGATAGCGACTAGCGGTTTTCTGTAATCGATTCTAATAATAATAAGATATACTGTTTGGAAATATCTCGAGTGATTCAATGTAGGACAAGCTGGCTCACTGCAATATTCAAAACGATAAATGATGCACTTATAAAGACAAATCTCGGAACAGGATATATAATATGAGAATACCTGATTATTAAAGATTACTCACCAACTGACACATTTTCTATAGAACACAAGCTTAAGATGTTAAAAAGGAAAATCTAGTCCTTTAAATTCGTGAAACTTTCGTTTCTGAAATGCATTCATTTTTAAGTGGGGCAATATAAGTATTGAGTTGGTTTCCCAAACAATTTTCGACCACCTTATTACCAAACTTAGTATACAATTTCGTATTATGTTGATTGTATTTTAACAAAGAATACATCTTGAACATTGCTCTTGATATTTATTGTACAGATCAGGTTTTTTTTCTTTTTTACATCTGATTCATTTTTACACTACAACAATAAATTAGAAAAAATACCAGTACGGTATACATTATTTGCAATACAATTGTAATATTACAGTAGAATATGTGTTTGACTAAATAAAATATTGCCATTTTAGCTTTACATTTTATTAATAACATTAAGCACAAAAATATACCAATTTAGTCTACAAGTACGTAGATAGAGACAAACTGTATTCCATGTAGCATTGCTCATTAGTAACTAAGTTTTAATAATAGAAAGCTATAGTATATTTACTTCACAATCGTAACTGTTCGTAATAAAAACAAAAATAGGAGTATAGTCTAATAATGTTCAGTGAATCAATCTGATATCTATAAATTCTTCTGAATGTTCTGTTAAGGAGATGGCCATGTGCTCGCATGATGAATATCTCCTTTATATTTTATATTTCTCATCACCCATATACATAACTTTATGTCATCTGAGAAAAATAAACAAAGGCACCTACGGCAAAAATGTTAGTCTGCCGTTTTACATGTTCAAAGTTATTGGGTGACTCTACAATATTATGCGTGTAGCTGAACTCAGACTTAAGAAGAACCAGGACCGTGAATTCATTTAACATGAATTAAGAGCTTGGATTTAACATGGACCATAAACCATTTTCCATGTCTCGAGTTTATGAAGATTTCCAGTTTCCTCATACTTGTTTTCATTCCACTCTTTCATTCATTATCATCATCATCGTCTCCTTTAGCCTCGGTACATATTTGTAGGACATTTAACTAGAAATTTCATTTTCCTAGCGCAATTTGAGCATTGTGGCTAAAACTTCTTGATAATTCTACATTTTTTCCTTCACTGGGATATTTTATTTCCACTAGCTCAAAGAGTAGCATATTTAGTTTTAATGTATAAAAATGACTTCTTTCCTCAAAATCTCTGTGTAGGTCAAATGTTTCAATTTAATTTTAATCTTCCATACTTCTACTAATAGCAAATGTAAGGTTACATTTCATAGATGAAATGAACGTTAATAATTTGTATCAACTATTCATTCATAAAAAAGATCATAGATGTTGCTTCTGAATTCATTCTACATAAATAGCAGATAATAGAAGAAGCATCTTTCAATGGATTCGTTCATTTTAAAGAAATGAAAGTACAGCATGTTTTTTTTATTCTCTGGCGAAACTAAAAAATAATATATCTATTCATTTTTCACTAACTCAATTTATATTTTATCTAAAAATTTGAATGCGTTGAAAATTGTGTTAAACAATGTGTATATTTTATTTTCGAAGCATGAAATGTATGATAACCGAGAGAGAACCAACAGTTTCAAAAATGAATGTTACCCTCTTCTTGCAGTATACAGTTGCATTTTGAGCGTAAACGTCAAGCGACTACCATCAAGTATTTTAGTTCATACACTCCTCAGGAGATAGCACCAACTCGCATAGCTATTTTGGCCAAGTGGGCAGAGCTTAACAACCGATAGGAAGAGTAATTTTCATTACTTGATCGTCATGAAGTTTCCTTTGATTCAATTGCTTTTTCCTGAGGAACTACCACATAAAAATATGGAACTTCAAGGAAAACGTTCATTTATTCTACCACCTGAATATCTGAATTAAAGTGGATTATCAGCTTGATATCTGAAGAATGTAAAGTGTGCTATACTGAGTTACAGTAAATGTAATAAATTTCGGCGTTTCACTTTTAAAAATACACTGTACCTTTATAATTTAAAATACTCTAATAAATTTATATCATCCTCTTCCTCGGTGCATTTTCTCGAACACACTATAACTGAAATGCGAAAGAAGTATTCTTAAGCATATTTCCCTGGGTAGAGCTAGAATATATATTACAGTAAAATATCCCAGATTATTCAACTAATTAGATTCCTCCAAACAAACGACGAATGGAACATGAAACTTGATACAATATTAGTTTAGCATATATAATTTTATGAATAACTTTCACCAATACACTAATGCTTCATAACTTTTATCCTTACCGGCTAGATATCAATTTCAGCGCATTTAAAAAAGAATAGTGTCTTCTGTCGTATTTTGTAATTTTTGAATAATTGTATATTACATTACTTCAAAACTTTGTGACTTATTTCAAATTATTGTTACAGTATACAGATTTAAAATAATGACTTCATCATATTATGGATACAGACGGTTTGTTAGAACAAAGAGTGAATGAATCAATTAACCGTAAATGCAGTAGCGCACTATAAGACATGTAAATTCCACTGTTTCATAAGTTCACATATATCATCTTAAATCATACATAATGCTTAGCAATCATATTTAGTATCACGAATCACTAACAATATTTTGCAGATATTTCTCATCAGTTTAGTTTCATTATCACGATCACTTTAGAGAAATCTAGATGTTGTTATCTTATAAGACAAGACTATATGAGTAAATCATCCAACTCTAGGACATGAACCCAGGACCCATATAGGATTTCCTTTCCCTCCGAGTAATCATGGACCAGAAACAAAGTAATTTTTTCTCTTAAATATGAGACAAATACATATTCGGAGATGAAATGAAATTCCTTTTCAAAACAAATTTTTCCAATATTAATAACATCACAATGTGACTTACTTGTTGCTTATTCTTTCTCTATACTAGCTCTCAAATGAACCTTCAATCTATTTCAATGGCAGAAGTATTAAATCAAAAAAGTTATTGTAAAAAGTAAGGAAATATTTGAATACAATCATGAAACTCACGTAATTTCGATGAGACTAGCGTTTGTAATAATAATAAGAAGAAGAACGGAGGACATGAGATATTGCGTTGAACTTAAGTTATTTACAAAAATGGTATAAGTTTCTTTTTCTTTAATATCTAAACCATAGTAAAACATAAATTAAAACTTAAAACATAAACGAATTGTTTGTCCAAAGTTTGCTTCGTAGTTTATTCAATAAACATAGCTCGACTATACATAATACAAGATCTCAAGGGACAATTATTTCGAATTAGAAATGAGATAGTAAAATCTTCTAATCATTGAATGCTGTTGAGATAAGTCTATTTACAGACGTTTAAAACACTTTAAAATATGTAAATATACTACAATATAATTACATATCAATATAGTTTAATTTTGTGAATCCTAATGATTAGGCACAATGAGTCTAATAGATGATTTGATCATATCAGATTTCAGCAACGTACTAATCGACTTGTCATCGTAGTTGTAATAAGGATATCACATTTTCAGTCTTCGAATATTTACATCATTAGAGATGAAACTTATTTGCTAATGTGATATCTGCGAAACGTTAAAAATACGTATATGTTTTAGGAAATTTAAACTTTTCGTTTCCGAGCCAGAAATTACGTTTATATTATAGCGAATTTTTGCGAAATTCGGCATTACTTGCGATAAATGCGAATAAAAACGAAAAGTGGAATTCTTTTTAATTATTGCCAATAATAATTGAAAGGCACATTTCCAATATTATTTAACTTAAAAAATGTTTCATTTACGAAAAAGCTCTGAAAGTTATTTGATCTAGATAGCATTGACTCTGTTTTATGGTGAAAATGATGTGCTGGTTGCTTACCGTGAATTTAAAAGTAAGGTTATTGAAGTTCTCAACAGGGAGGATAAGGAAGTTGATTTTGTATCATTGTTAAACAGTTTTAAAGTTAACCACAGGTCTTTTGCTGCCAGCTAGTTATGTTCAATATGGTTGCCATCTCAAGTGTTGATGCCGAAAGATTATTTTCCAAGTATAATATGATTGTTACTGACAGGAGAACAAACTTAAAACAAGAACTGGTAATGTCTTTCTGCATGTTATCCTTTAACTAAGGATGACGTTAGAGGAAGTGTTTAAATTTTTGCATTAATTTCTATATTTCAGTGAGTACATCAATTAGAATGTGTACCTAATCGAGGTATATCCTCATTTTTGTATTAGATATACAATTCACTACCAAAAATATACTGTTTACAAGTTCCATATTAAAAAAATAAAATAAAAACTTGTGCTACATTTAGAAAAATAAATACGACATAAATGCGAAAATTGTAATAATTAATGCCACAAAATATACAAATTGTTGCGAAAATGTTTCGTCTCTATACATCATGTTAAGCTGTCAGAAAGAAGAAGAAAGTGCTTACCCTATGTACGTTTGTTTGTCAGTTACTTCAGAATGAACTCTAAGCACAGTTTTCAGTAAGTACAGAGAATTCCAGTAATTTCTTTCTGTCTCTCTCTTTCTGACAGAGCAAAGTGCATTGAACTTACAAATTACATAACATTTATGATTTAAACACAGGAAAATTCCTTGTAGATAAAATTTCTTCCATATTTCTATATTATTTTCACGTTATTGCTTACAAATTATTAACAAAATATTAATACTCAATGTATTTCAAGTAAATTTCTGCACTCATCGTGAAAACAAGGTACAGAGATTGACAGAAACAACGGTTAAAACACATAAGGAATCCTGACATAAATAAAGGTTAAACTACATGGTGAACTCTGAAATAAACAAAGGTTAAAATACATGAGGAATCATGACATAAACAATGGTTAAAACACATAAGGAATCCCTACATAAGCAGAAGTTAAAATACGTGGGTAATCCTGACAAAGAAAGGTTAAAATACGTTAGAAATCCTGACATAAACAAAGGTTAAAGCACATCGAATAAGCAAGGTACAGGAAATATGATAAATTAGTGACAAGAGTCCTATATCCTGGATATAGATGTTTACCCAAAATATATTGATCGAAGATATTTTGTTTCTCATTGGAAAACAATAATGGTAAAAGCAATATCTCTTTAAAAAAATATGTACGGAAGCATGTTAGAAAAATACAGAGGGAATCTGATACCTGGACTAGCTGATATTCAACTCTTAATCTTTTGTCGCTCGGTAAGCAGAAGATTGATTGAGTACTCGTCAGTCTAGCAATAATATTTTTTCTGCGTTACTTCAATACTGTACTGAGTTTGTCTACTAGTTTTGTAAATATACGAATAAAACATCAAAAACATTGTTTGATAATGATTACAGTCGTAAAACGTAAATAAGAAATTCGGCAAGATTTTATTTTCTATTACATTTAAATAAACTTCGGCTCTTCGAGGAATATACAGTCGTTAAAAATTATCGTAATTATAAATAGACGTATCACCCCGGTAAGAGTGGATGTTATATGTACTCCATCGGTAGTGGCGTTCTTAGCCGTGATTCTTTCACTTGCGCGGTACGCATAGTCTTAACGTTTAACAACATTGTTGTAACTGACAGCTGATAATTATCTTTTTAAAGACACAATCAGGGTGAATCTGCTGATAAGAATAGCTACTATGTTAGTGAACAGAGAACAGAAATAATTTTTTATATAATTCCTTCACTAAAATCGAGGAACGTTATAGATTTCATGTTTTACGCACTTATTTTATAATGAAATAAATAAAGACTAACCTTATGTATGTTTTGTGTTCTCTCTCTTCCAATATTTAGCTTTCATTTGCTGTTGTCGCATTTCCTAAGAAAAAGCCTAGATATTACGTGAGATTGCAGTTTAATTCTTAAGCATTCAACTCATAATAAGTATTGAATGCAGAAAATTAGCAGGAATTCTATACGGCTATTTGGTTTATTATTATTATTATTATTATTATTATTATTATTATTATTATTATTTTGAGTGATGTTTTTACATAGTTTTTATCATCGATTTTCTTTTTATCAGTTTTTATCATCAAGTTTAAGACAACGACTTCAACACTTGCTTATCCGAACGAAGAATAATTAAACTATAATGTAATGCAAGAGAACATTCAAGATTTTTCTCTTAGTGTATTCGACCCTGAAGAAAACATTCAGCATTAAACGAAAGCGAAATATTGGGTGAAAAGTATTACAGTAAACGCTCATAAGGTTAGTTTTTCTTTATTTAATTAAAAATCAAGCACTTTTAAATAGACTAAAAAATCAGCTTATAATATTCGAAATGGAACAGAAAATGTAGAGATACATTTCGACTCCTTCTTTATGAATAATCTTAATTTCTCAGTTAATATTATTACTTCTGAGCAATACTACATGAACACAGGATCTACAATCGTTTCATTGGTAACAATAACATTATTTTAGTAATTTTTTAATGTCAGTATACATATCTATACACAAAACTACAGAAAATATTCTACATATCAAGGAAAACGTTAACTATCCCTGATATTAAATACTTCGGAAATGAGAGCAACGTTTAAGGAGAAAAAGGAGCTTTTGTACAATGTAACGGGAGAAAGAAAAACACTTGAAAAGCAATCCTATCAATAAACTCAATAACATAGAACAACCTGTAAAACTTTCATATTACTTGGGCTTCCACACTCATTTTTTTTCTCTTCAAAATTCTTTTTTAGGTTATTTGTTTAAAATATTATATTCAACTTCGAATTTTCGCTAATTGCATTACCAAGATTTATGTAAGGAACATTGTTTTGGTAGGGATTGGGTCTATGAAAATTGAATGTTTACACACATGAATTAACTAAATATTTTTATTTATGAGTGAAAACATTTAATTTTCATCTACCCTTTCCTTACCAAAGACCGTTCCTTACTTAAGTCTTGGTGATCCTGACGATGCTTAATATAATTTTGTAAATGACCTATAATAATTTAGAGAAGCAAAAGTGAGTATCTTTGAGTGTATTATTTCCAAATGTTTACATAATTATCAACTATATTCATGGAAATGGTATGTGCCTACTCCCGTAAAGGAAACCCACACACAGAATTTACAACTTTAAAAAATAAATTAAAAGAGAAACTATTATCAGAAAGACAAGTTGATGAACCAAATTCTACTAAAAAACAAACACACACACAAAATGAATCCAGACACTCGACAAAAAATGTTACTTGTCAGGAAATTCTATAGTGTCATTCGATCAAGAAAACGAAGAGACTATCTCATGATGATTTTATAACAAACATAATAAAATTCGATGAACTTTTAGGTGGGTTACGTTAAGTTTTTCTTCTTTTGTAGCTGTAACGTTTTCATCATTCAAACTACTGACACAATCGGGTGCGGGATGATTACTTAAGGAAAACGTGAAAGGACGGGGAATTTATAGAAATAAAGAAAGAGAGGAAAACATTTACCTATGTGCACATTTTCCTTTTCTAAACCACAGATATTTGTTCATTGTTTAGAAAGAAAATAGTCGTTAATATATAAGTATTATATGAAACATCATCAATAAGTGTAAAATGTTCTTCTATGTTTTCTTATTTTCTTTTGTATAACATTCATCTTTCTTTCGCGTTTATTTTATATAACCACTCCCTCCCCAACGATGTAATCAGTTCGATTGCCGAAAATATTTGAACTACACAAGGAATTTTAACAAACGTACTTTGAATGTTGCATGTAATTCTGCTTTACGGTATCTTCCCACGTCTATTATCATTTTTGAAGTCGAAATATGATTTATATAAGTTTTTGACGAGTCCTATGCTTCACGAATTTTTATTTCGTGAAAACATGAACTCATGGTCATTTACTCATGGAAACTTGAATTTCTTTATTAACATTGGAAGAGGAAAGCTGTAAGGCAATATCTTGTAGAACTTTATCAGGATCATGCAAGTGACGCTTATAGTATTGTAATGCTGGTACATTCATTATTCCTCACAATAACTCTTGAACGGAAGTGAATTTTAAAACTTTTGGGGGGTAAATCATCGTCTCTTTTAAATTTATTCAATTGCTCCGTCCATCAATACACCCTGGGAAATGACCTTGATGAATCGTGTTTTCCACTGCATATTTGATATACATTTTTGTTTAGTTAGTCACTTAAACTTTAAACTTTTATTTAACTCGATTCCTAAAATTTTAATTATGCATTTAGCGTCACGACAAACGATGTGGACACTTCTACTTTACTAAAACCTCTTAATATCCGTTTTCTTGGAGTAGGCCGAGAGCATGGGTTCCTGGATCAATCCCAGCTCCTATGAAATGGATTTGTGGTGGACAAACACTGTGGGCATAGGTTTTCTCGGGGTTCTCCCGTTTCTCCCCACTTTTGTCATCCCACCATTATTAACCAATTCATCATCACCGTCTCTTAATCCGCATAATCGTGGGACCTTAAACTAAAAAAAGTAGGCCGTGAACTAAAACACCAACTTGTTCATTACAGAAGAGACGAACCAAAACATTTTGATTAATATTAAAGATCAAGAACAAGTTTTGACTTCCGGAATAAAATGTTTCAAACTAGGATAAAAATCAGAATAAGGTTGCTCCATTTGTGATCTAACATAAATACCATATTTTTGTACTAGTTCCTTTTTCCATTTTTCACTAAAAGTGAAGCATTCAATATCACTGGAAAGTAACTTCGCTTACAACTGAACTTATTTTTATACAATACATATCAGTGTTGTTTTATTTAAAAGCTGAACAATATTAACAATTACAACAACTATTATTTTAACAATGACACGTTAACTTAGAATTTCGAACCAGCGTCTACAATTCTCTACAATCTAAAGAAATTACTTGCTAAGACATATTTGTCTTAGATATTAATGACACAAAACTTCTTTTTGGTAAGAAAAGAATAAGTCTAAAGTAGTAGCTGTAATTAAAGTTAAAATGGGTTTGTGATCTGGTTGATAAAGATTAATAAAATGATGGATTAGCTTAATTTTTTTTCAGTAAAACTTTATTCATTTGAAGAAAAGAATATTGAAATACAATTGGGTGAATACTTTTCTAATCTTGAAATAGTTTGGACTTATCCAATTCTTACCAAATTGTTTGAATACTTTTCTATAGTTAACTACTATATCAGTCATACACAAACACATAAGAGTATATATATAAATATATTTATATTTAACAGTAGTAACAACAAGCTTTCATTTCTCAAAGTTCAACAGTATCAGAAGAGTCGTAAAAAAACATTTATGTCAGAGGTATGAAAAGTTATAGTAGAAAATACATAACAATTAGATTGAACACATTACGAAATTAATATATATATATTTATGAATATATATATGTGTATGTATTTATATATATGTGTGTATGTATATTGCTTGAACAACATAATATTTATTTTGAAGATGCTTGTTAAAGAGATTTTTCTGTAAAAAAATTAAAATCATCTTATTTCTAATTTTAAAAAAGCATGTAGAAAAGATAGTATTTTGTCGCCATTTTCTTTAATACACGATCTGAGTACTTAATAAAAAATAGAGTTAAAATCATTTGGAAGAGATGTTGATGTTTAGCAAAATTTTGTTTTCTTGACATAAAATATATGTATATATTGCTTTCTTTCGCGCTTTAATTTACATATAGAAAACTCAGTTTTAATTATAGTAACAAACGAAAATTCATAGTAATGAAGCATACTTCCCAGCACAAAGTTGGTAGGCAAAACAATTTCTAAAGGTTATGGTCCTCATTTTTTAAAAATTTCTGTACAGGTTTACTAATATCACAGTGAAGCAGTCTTGTACTAAAACAGCGATTTAATCTTAGTTTTGAATAATATCGGATTTATCGGGACTTTCTTTTTTAAGAATATTATATAAACACAATTCTGTAGCAGAATTCAGCTTTAACTTCCTAAATGCATCACAATTAGAGAAGCACATGTTGTATTGAGTATTTTACAATAAATAACATACAAAAAATCATACCTGAATACACTAAGAATGTACTTGGATAATGCAATTGTATTATCTTATATATTAAGATTAATTGTATTTATTTAAACGTTTCTAGATACGTTGTTCTTTACAATATTTTGTAGTATTGATTCAATAAAGTTAAGATCACTTTCTCCTTTAAGCAAATGAATACAAGAAATATAACTGCCATCCTTGACAAAGAATTTTCTTTAGTATGAAATTAATTTTTCTTTTCTCAATAATACATGAAAAGAATTATTAAGGTTTTCGAAAAGAATTATGGATGTTAAGTAACTAATAATTAGAAATACATTATTACAGGTGACATTGGAAATTCAAGGAGTCGAAACATCATATGGATGGGAAGACCTAAATACATTACATAAGTTTACTTTATAATTTCCACGATTTAAATTCATACAAATTATTTATAGCTATTTAAGGTGATTTTTTCTGCATTATTGAGACATTGATGCTTTCCCGTAGTCAATGTTTTTTTCTAATTTAATAATGAAACTATACATTCCTGTAAATGAATTGTTTTGAGCTGTTCTTTTTTTAGCACTCTGAAGAATACTACAGCGAAAGGTTTTCTTATGCTCTGTTATTCATACTGTAAGTGATCAATATCTGGATTTTTTATTTTCACCTTGGGTACTGGTGAATATTAACTGTAACTTATACAACTTGTAACTGTAATTATTTAAAACTGTAACTGTAACTGTAACTTGTAATTATTTAAAAAAAAAAGAAAATGGTGTGCATGAAGTTCTGGTGGGCAAATTTTTGGGTAAGAAATCTTTGAATTGTCAACAGTAAGATGAGAGTTTGTATGGCTTTAAGTATAGTAATATATTAACTGATTATGGCATTGTACGAGATGGATTTTATGTGAAAAAAAAATATGTATGAAAAAATGAAGAGATAAATTGAAAATTATGATTAAAGAAACCATATGCAGGCACAACAGCTAAGTAATAATTTAATTCATACATTCATTTGAATGTTTTAGTTAATATGTCACCGATATAAGCCTCTCTGATAACTTCTGGCCAAATATCCAGATCTTAAACAGAGGTGTATTGTGTTAGGATTGGAAATACATACGCAGTAACTAAAAGTATTTTTCGCATACAATAGATATCTAATTTTTATACAACGCAATCCCAGCACACTCTTAGCTTAATATGCTAACACAATACATATAACAGAAATTGTTGAAAATCAACAGCAAGCTTGAAGTCTATATCTACATTACCTAACATTTACTTTCAACACCCATACAACTTTGGGATTATAAAATCGATATTGCTTGCTTCAAAACACTGCACTAGTAATATTGATGAATCAGAGATGTAATTATGGGCCTGATTACATTATGGTTTGTCTACATAATTATTTTCTGGAAGTATTTATTATAATGAATACAAAATGTAATTATTTATATAGTTACACAGAAACTATTTGCAGCATTTACAATAAACATGTTCTAGAGTGACAAAGTACGTTATCAACTTGAGTTACGTGAATATGTGTCTTGAGCACTGTTTTGGAATAAAACAAATGATTTAATTTCTTGATCATTATTTTCTCTAACGGAACTATTCAGTGATCAGAATAGTAAACTAGCTCTGGAATGTTACATTTTTTAAAATCTTCTTTTATCACATTTTTTTTTTACCATTGAAATTTATAGGGAAGTATTTGGCAAGATCGACAGATAAAGAGTAAGAAAAGTATACAAAATATATCTATAGATTTTCATAATATAAATTTCAAAATTAGAAAAGAACACTGTTATTCGATTTGGAAAGTGAGGGAAACACACGTACAGAGAGAGAGAAAAATACAAGTATAAAATAATATTTACGCAAGTGAAGTCATTGAATGTTATTTACAATATAATAATAAACTTGAATGATTTCAAATGATTCAGCGATATATATATAGATAGATAGATAGATTATCATACTGTGATGACATCTCTACTATGAGTTGAAGCTAAACTAATATTTTTCTTACACAAATGTTATAGTTTACATTTAAACTACCAAATATTATAAGTTCATTTATTGCGAAAAACTATCCTACATTACGCTTAGATGTTTTAATTATTTATATTATTACTGCCATTTTTAGTCATATATATGCAGTATTTAAGTGCTAATAAAAGGGATATGCATATGAATAGGGAAACATACAAACATTATTAAATCAATGCATTGATAACATGGTACCATTTCTAAATTTTCAGTTATGTTTATCAAATATTGTACGTTCTATATAAAAGCAGTGATCTCATAATTTTTTAAGCTACACTTACTCATAGTTGAGAAATAAACATCTTTACTCTTCTTAAGAATAGAATGTAATACAACTATTAAAAAGTTTTAAATAGTCCAAGCAAAATACCTGTCATTCAGAAAACTGTATTTTTGCTAACAAGATAATATTTAACAAATACAAATACAAAAGTAAATTTAGTATTATGAAGCTAGGAAAAAGAAGTATATTTACGTATTTCATATTTGTTCTTACTCGTAATACACTGACATGGAAGTTCCTTTATTTTTACGAAATGTTAATGACTTTATGTTTAGCGTATAATAATTTTTACATACATACAAAACAAAAGTTTGAAGCTATACTTATGTTAAATCATAATGTGTATGTGTTTTTACTTAAATTATTAATGTATATTACTGATTTATTTTACATCAGTAAGAATTTAGTAATTTAAAATAATAATAATAAGCTAATTTAAAACATATTAATTTTTCATATTAAAACAATGCAAATTACTAATATTTTTCTCACTAAAACAAAGATAACTCATAAGACTGGATCTTTTCCCGTACTTTCTGATTAATAACTTTCTGGTAAAGACTGATAGCTAAAAATATACACTCATGTCCAAAATTATTGTCGCATGTCTATAAATGTGTTGCTGCAGGAATATAATTTGATAACAAATTCACCCGGTATTTCTTATTATGTTAATATGTGTATAATCGGCAAAGACATATATGTGGCAAATTTCATGTCAAAAGAGAAAAAAATAAGAACAATTAAACGAAATAAAACTTTCTTGTTAATTTAGCAACATTTTGTTTTACTCATTCTAATTTTCCTATTTATATTTTTTTCCTATGAAATTTACCACAAATATGAATTTCCCGACTATACACATAGTATCAGTATTAAAAGTACCCTGCAAAATCATTATCAAATTATATTCTTACAAGAAGACAGTTATAGATATGCGACAATCATTTTGGACATGAGTATACATGTAAGATCTATATTAAACATTTAGTAGTAGCTGAACATTTAGTATGTACACTTTTCTCGTACATTGTTCAGAGAGATTTCTGTTGATTAATGCTTCTATTAATCTACAGAGAAGAAATTTGGGATTTAAGTTGTAAAAATAATGTTGATCAGGAAACTAAGGGAAGCTACTGTGTTTCTTCTTTTGTTAATACAAGTTGATAATGCGTTCGAGATTTAACATTTTACTATATGACTGTTTTATGTGTGTACCTGGACAATATTGTTGATGAAGTTTTGAATTGTAGGTGGCAAATAAAAGCAAGGATAAAACCGACAAAATGAGCCTTTAGAAAGAAGGAAAGAAAAGCGTGTTGCGTGGGTCATTACGTGAGTAGATTGCTATGAAAAAGACCCACTAATGTTTCATGTGGAACATTGTACTGTAGAGATCGATTTGGATTTTTACCTTCCATTTCAGCGCCAGGACTATGTAAGACGTGCGTCTACAGCTTAGCGTGGAATTGGAACCACATAAACTTCCCAGTAGACTCGAATCTGAGTCTCCCGCACCAAGAGCGCTTACGATTACTATATAGCTATTAGAGCTCAATTGTACTGTGTGAACCTGAAACGCGGACACCAAAGAAAGAGAAATGAAAAATGAATGGAAGAATGAAAGTATGCGTATGAAGAGGAATTAAATATATTAACTGAATAGAACGGAAACAAATAAGGAAATTTTGGCAAAAATTGGAGAGAGAAAAACAGTACAGGAAATACATAGCAAGAGGAAAAGAAACTGACTAAATTATTATTTAAGACGGAAATTACTAACAAAGACATTATATTAGAAGATAACTTGTTTGGGGTGTGGTAAAAGTAAAGTAGAAGACAAATATATACGTGTTATTACACACATACTAAATATTCCACCTTGCCCAGAAATAGAATAGAAAGACCGAGCAAATAATGTCTATCCTGAAAATAACTGGCGATACAGAAAACTTTAAACAAGACAACTAGCATTAAACTACCAATTTCTACACATCGGAGCATAATCATAAAACATCGTATATTATTGTTTGTGGCATTGATTTCCACGTGTTCTCATATTTTGTACAACTTTTATCTTAGCTTGAAAAAGTATACATGTTACAAAATTGAAATTAAATTCGTTACCAGTGGAGTAGGAATTTATTTGCGGCTTTTTTCAAATAAATATATGAGAGAAGTTTCTCAATCTAATTGTGTGTTTCTTTTCCCTTTTTATACTTTTATTTTAAATTGTAGTATTTGAAATAAAAATTGCCCGGAACAAGAAGGGGCAATTTATATTTTCAATAACAAACTTAAATTACACTATAACAGAAGTTTATATTACTTTTTGAATCCAATAAAATACATTCATACATAACAAATTGGAAGACATCAAAATATAGACCAGTAAACAATATGAAAAACGTATAAAATGGAGGTAGAAATTTTAGACAAGAAATTTGCATTTTCTTATTATTACTACCTAGAATTTGATAATTATCTGTATGAAAAATATAACTAAACATTATTACGATCAAAGTACTATCACAACTATTTTTACATCAGTATATAAAAGCTTAAAAAGAAATTTTAAAAAGAATTAGCATATTCTTTGTCATTATTATCACAGTAAATCAACACTATTATTTAGCTAATGCTCCTGTTGCTAACACATACTTTGTGCAAAATGCAGCAATGTATTAGATTAAAAATCCATTCATCAACAAATTTAAATAAAATTTACATTGGAGGACTAAAAGATTTCTCTTCATTGAGTTTTATTTATGAGATCACTGCATTTATAAGGCAGATCAAAATTGATGAATCCTATCTTATTGGAATGTAATATATATGTATATGTGTGTATATGTGTTCTTGTTTTTTTTTTCTTCTTTTTTAAACAAACATTCTATGAGGATCCTCCTTGTTGTATTTCTTGAACAGCTTGAAGAATACGCTTAATGTGACCAACTTTTGTTATTCCAAGATCACGGAGATCACGCCGACTTAAGCTGAGCAATTCTTGACCCTGAATATCATGTTGAATAAAATTTTCCTTATATTCTGACAGCTGAAGAGAGTCTAACCACGCAACAACTTCTGCGGTTCCCCAGGTCTTTATATCTTGTAGTGCTAAGTTTTCTTTTGCCCTGGTTCGTCCATCTTTTCTGAATTTAAATCGGAACATTGCTTTTCCAATTCGAGATTTTCTGTCAGAACCCTGAAATTACACAAAAAAGAAAATGACATTTTATTAAATGACTTTAAATGTAGGGGAAGAATCAGACAACTAAAAAAGTATTTAAAATTTTATTATACTTATTATATAACACTTTAAAAAAATATTTAAGAATAACTCATTATTATTTTGTTCAAAACTGAGAATTTGTCGGAAGACAAAAAAAAAAAAAAATCATAACTGCCTATTCATACCTGTTGTTCTGTATGGGTTGCGAAACATGGTCGCTTACTCTGAGGGAAGAACATAGACTGAAAGTACTTGAGAACAATGTCCTGAGACGAGTATTCGGATCCAAGAGGAATGGGAATATTGGATGGCGGAAACGTCATAACAAGGAACTACATAATGTATACGGTTTACCAAACATTATTAGTCTAGGTGGCTCAGGTGGGCAGATAATGTGGAAAAATGGAAGAAAGTAGGAACGATTTCAAAGTCTTAACTGGAAGACCAATCGGTAAACAACCATTTGGAAGACCTAGCCGCAGATGGGAGGACAATATTAAGATGGATTTCACAGAAATAGGAGTACAAAGTGAAACTGGATCCAGTTGGCTAAGGACAGAAATCAGTGGAAAGCTTTTGTAAACGCGGCATTGAATCTCCGGGTTCTATAGGCCATAGAGTTAGTTTAACTGCCTATTTTAGCTGTAAAAGGAAGTACAGTTGCTTCTTATGTTACACACTAAACATATTAGGGAAAAGTAACTTAAGATAAAGGTGGTAACAATAATAATCTAATTTAGAGTATATCATCAATTTTATAAAGTTTTTGCATTAAAAAATAACTCGAACTGCTAATATTTTCTTACTTAAAGATAAACTACTCATAAGACTGAACCTTTGTGCTTACCTTTCAAAACATGTATAATGGATAGATAAAATAAATATTAAAGTCGAAGAATAATTGATCTAAAATTTTCCTCAATAAATGAATAATTGAGTATTTTGAAGGAAAAAATACAATCGTTACGCAGATCAAAGACCCTCATTTTTTTATTTTATTTATTTTTATTTATTTTATTTTATTTATTTATTTATTTATTTATTTATTTATTTATTTATTTATTTTTTGTAATTATTAGCCTCCAAATTAGAAACAAATAGTTTCCTCTTGAATTTGTATTCGAAGGTAACTTTCCTACATAAATCGGTTAGTTGTATCTTACCATACACACTCATAATATTGTGGACAGAAACATTGTATGAAGACTGTCTTGTTAGTAGCGAAAGCTCATCCAAGAGAATTTTTATCTTTGGAACAGTCTGTGTAGAACACATTAATACCAGGAAACTAGTCTAGGAACGCTCTCAACTATTATCAGTATTCATAGGCTCTTGTGTTTGTTTTGGCATACAATCCCACACGAAGGTCGAACCTCAAAGGAAATAATAAGCTAGGATGAAAATAATACAAATTACTACTGTAACAACATAATAGTCCAGTCAAATACATCTGCTGGAAGACTCCATAATCCCGCATCCTTCATGAATATGTAACGCGAAGTAATGTTTTTTTCATCCTAGTAAATCAAAACCTGCCTTGTTCGGCCAGCAAAGAAGACGATGCAAAGTAGGTAAAAAGAAAAGTAAACCGAATTTCCGAATGTATCGAGAATGATAGTAAATAACGAGATTGTAGCAAATGGGAGCCTGGGTCTACAACGGCATTTGCTACAGTAGCCCCAAGCCGAAAAAGAAGGGTGTGTTTTAAGGCTAGCCCCTCGCAGGAAAGCACTGATAAAATAGAGATTGTACACACATGCAAGCAGTAGTACCACAGCAGTCTCTCACGACAGGAACCAAAGGTGTTTTTTCCAGTTTTACATATCAACTAGCAACAGGTCTATATTGGTAAGCATCAGTAGTGATACATCAACACAGACGCCTGCACAGACGAATAAGTTATCAAAGTATATTCTACTGGATTAGACTTCGATATAAACAGAGTATAAAAACACTCTCCACACGCAAATGTGGCGGGAAAAGACATGAAACAGATTCAGAGCTCAGAGACAAGTGTATTTAAAGTTATTAATATATGGAACCCATATTAAATGATATTCAAAACCTGATTAAGAAATTAGATGGAATTTACAAAAGAGAAATGTCTGACACCGAGATAAAAGTTCATAAGGTAAGTGTGTTGAAGGTTAAAATGCACATACTGAGTTATCTCGACGAGAAAAAAAAATTGTCTTGTTCGGCCAGCAAAGAAGACGATGCAAAGTAGGTAAAAAGAAAAGTAGACCGAATTTCCGAATGTAGCGAGAATGATAGTAAATAACGAGGTTGTAGCAAATGGGAGCCTGGGTCTACAACGGCATTTGCTACAGTAGCCCCAAGCCGAAAAAGAAGAGTGTGTTTTTTTTTCTGAGTTAACTCATTTCTTAAAAATGTTATAGAACCCAAAGGAATTTTCTTGTTTTCACTTTTGGAAGATTTCTGAAGCTAAGATACTTTATAGAACTGTAAAATAACCCTGCCCCTCCCCCCCCCCCCAAAAAAAAAGAAAAAGCACATTACGTTTAATTATGTTAAAATGTAGCATATGACATCTATACTTAATATTTATTTAAATTGTTCGATTTTGATAAACGATGGTGCATACGTTTTTGAGGTACTACCAGAATTGTCATTGCTTGAAGTTAAAATCAGTCAAGAGTGAGTAATGAATTTACTCCCTCTCCAAACAAAGATGATTTGTTTCAGGTCTTCTATTAAAGAATACGTTCCATGATAATTTTCGTAAAAATCACGCGATTTTTACGTAAAACGGGGTATTTGTACTTTGAGATCTTAAATTCTATCTGCTTAGGATTGAAATCAGACAAAAATGAGGGGTGAATTTGCCTTCCCTGGATGTAAAATATATATTTTACGATAATTTGCGTTTCAATTTTGATACAATATCTTTCATATATTGTATATATTTCATCTGAGGCTCTACAATCATCCCCATTATTCGAAGTTAAAATTGATCAATACTAATGGAGTGAATTTAGCATGGATAAACGATTTTAAAGAAAATACATCAATGGAAATTTCGTAAAGATATCTCCGATTTTTATGAAACGCAGTGAGTGGTTTCTTTAAGATTAAAGATTTATTCCTATTATAGAGATTGAAGTTGGGGATTGTCCTATATTTTTGGTTTAAAGGAGAACAGTGAATTCACCCAATTTATGATAGCATGTTAAAAATCATTTATCTAAAATATACCAGATTTTTATTAATCATAGCATATGCTTACTTTCAGGCTTCCAAATGTGGCATAATTCATCCCAGTTTTTAAGAACATGTTTCAAGATAACTTTTGTTATTAAAAACATAAAAAAATAAACAATAAAACAAATTATTTTCATGAACAATGAGAGTGCTTTTTTAAAACTTAAGAATTACTTTTGTTGGTTGAGATTAGAATGACGGAGGCAAAAATGACGAAATCTTTAACTTAAAATAAATAAATAAATAAATAAAATTATCTCACTTCTGCACATTATTAGCATACTCCAATTGCTGACTCAAAACAGGACAGTTATACGGATACTGAAAGCATCTCACTTTTCTTGTAGTATCTCATATTTATTACTTTTTTTATTTGATTTAATTTTGTTTGCTTTACAGCAGTAAAGGTATGTAGAAGGAAACTGTAGTTTAAAATGGAATACAAACCACTATTCGAGGGTTATATCTTAGGCTTTATGCTCTCATAATTAATCGAACTTAGAACGATACAAGAATTGATTGGACCTACAATAGCCATTCAGCTAAGGAGATTCACTATTTATTAGCACCAACAGTAATAATACAAAGGTGCCGAATGGATATTGAAGATTTCAAGTTTGAATTAATTAAGAGAAATATGTAGACATATTTCTCCCATCAAGAAATTCATTTGTTGTAATATCTTAATATGTCTTTACGATCAATGGCTTGTCTTACAATGCCACTCATAGTAAAAATAATATTTTTAATTCAATATGATATGTTTCAGACATTTAGGGCATGTTTCTAGTATTAGTAAGTAAAAGATGGAGTATTAAGGTATTCAAGTTTCAGCAGTTTAATTTCAAAATCAATTTTGCATGATGGTGCGGAAAGAAAAGATAAATATTTAATTGGCACTCAAATACCCATCGCACTTTCTAGCATCGCTCATAATTTAGAATTTTAGAATTAGAGAATCTAAAGACATTTTATATTTTTACTACAGTTGAACTTGACAGGAATACATGTGCAATTTCCATTGTAACATGTAAGTAAAGATCACATTAATGAGAAATTCTATTTCCAAGTATATATATTTTGTGTTCATCACCTTGAAAAACTCACCCACTAACTACAACAGAATAATTGTAATAATTTAGTTCATAAGTGTATTTCTACACTTATGCCTTGACACTTCCTAATTAAATATCATACTCACCGAGTCTTCACCGCTTTGAAAGTGGATTAGGTCACCTTCAGTTGTACATTTTCCAAGCTCTAATTCAATCTTTTTAAGTGAAGTCGTCAATTTATCCTTTAAATCTTCTCTCATTTCCTGAAAAATAATTTAATGACAGAAACAGAACATAGAAAAACTGTTAGTGAAAATATTTATCATTAACTAAGTAAAGTATATTATTTTCTTTTGGAACAAAAGTACAACACAGCACAAACATTTCTATTCAGTCAAATTTTCGATACAATTTTTTCCATATAGTCTACTTTTACAAGTAGCATGAAATGAATAGAGACCAGGCGTTAGACAAATATCTATTAATTAACTTTAATTATTATTAAGGTACGATAAAACTGAGTCTTGATTTTGAAGTTCATTTGGGGAATCATTGGTTCAACTTCAGCAAACTTTCTTTGCCTATTTTGCCCATTTTTCTGTAGATTGCTTATGTTATTCCCCAAAATTAAGAATATTTTGCATCTATCACATTTTCTTGAAATCAATACTTCCTTAGGTAACAACAAAAAACTCTTGATTTAAGAAAGATTTCTGTCGTTTCCAAGGTATTTAAAATAGGATTAATTTATGTTCAGTTCTAATTTCATTTTAATTCCTTTCTACTATTTCTTCTTGTTTGTAGCTGCATTTAGTTTCACGAATAGACCAAGAAAATAACATAAATTCTTCAAAGATTCATTTTAGTTTAGTGTTCTTCTGAACGATTGTATATGAACTTTAAACCAAAAAAAGGAATGATTTTTTTTCTCAAGATACCAAAGAAAATATATCTTGTTATCATGTGAAAATGTATTAAATTAAAATTAAATTTAATAGCTTATCTAATATTTAAAAAGTAACCAGTATTTTATTTGTTTGAAATAGTGTGTGTAGTAATAATATACTGTAAGTAATTTACTTATTATATATATATATATATATATATATATATATATATATATATATATATATATATATATATATATAATTTTATGTTTATTTTAACGAAAGAAGATATTCTCAATGAATAAAGATTGTTCTAGATAGTTTAAACACTATTTATGACTTAATTTTATGCTTTTAAGTGTCAACAAAAGTTTATCTTCAATATTTCAAGTTCACTTTTAGTGCATTTTTGCATTTTTTTCTTTTGAATTATGTGCCTATTACCCATGCTTCTCGGGCCTAAACATCCAGTCTTTAGAAATGAAAGGTTATTGTGTTTGTTTATTGGTATTTCATAACATCGAAACAATAAGAGCACTCTTGTTGCACATTTTATGTAATTTTTAATTTGAATAGTTTGATTATATGCATATTACAAGTATAAAGCTTATATTATATGTGTATTAAATTTGAATTTGAGAATAAAACACTGAACTAAATTCAATTATGTAATAAATATGTAACCTTACTTACCGGATCTTCTGTTTCTTCTCCAAAATATGAACATGATTCATTGTATAATACTCGCACACTGGCGACAAGTTCTGTTACTTGAGGCCTTAGATTAGGCTGGAAATAACATTGAATAATATATAATCGAATAAGATAGGACAGTTTATTTGTATGTGTTACTCATATACGTCAATAAATGGCTTTATATTTTTGAAATATGTACTTTCCGTTTATAAATTTGTAACTACCTCAGAATATATATATATTTTTCTTAAACTTATCTTACAAATATTATTGTTTCGTTTTGCAAAATAATATTAGGTAAATATAGAAACGATGAAATAAATAAATACCAGTACGTAAGTTTTAAGCAAAGATAATTTTTAATCTTATACCTTAAACCTGAGTATTTTCAATTTACCAGATGAAGTATTTCTCATGAAATACATGCCATTTTCATACCAAACTCTCATCACAGGCGTCAAGTAGAAGCATATTGGTGTGAACGTGAGAAAATTTTATCAATGTGTGTTCATAAAGAAATTATTTTTCTCTTTTTTATCTCAGGATATTAGATGAATACTAAATGCGACATTTTGTTTTAGAAAGAAAATATATTTTCCATGTTACTATATGAAAGTGAAGTATAATAAGTACGTCCATCACAACATGACAGATCACGACCAGACTTCATTTCGTTTTAGTCATCTAAAGATTTCACCTGGTTTATCTGTTTGCAGCAAAACCAGGAGAAGAAAGTTTATAGGAAATAAAATGCGTGAGTAACACTGAGATAGAGGTGTTTGACATTATACGGGCATCATAGTTGACATTAATGTCACCTTGTTTGCTCAAAATAGCAAATATTCTGTATTTTGTTAACAATATGAGAAGAACTAGTAAAATATTATAAACATATATATATGTAATCGTTCTACTGGAAAATGAAATGAAAATGAAATGAAATCTTTGAGTTTTACGTCCCACGGTTATGCCGGTTAGGCTAAAGGAGACGGTGATGATGAGTAATGAATGAAATGGTGGAATGAAGAAAGTGGGAGGAAACGGGAGAACCCCGAGAAAACCCACGCACACGGTGTTTGTCCACTACAAAGTTCACTTTGCGGGGGCTGGGATCGAACCCGGGACCCCAAGCACCAGAGGTGAACGCTCTACCACTGAGCCACTGCAGCCCCTCGTTCTACTGGTTCTTCTTATATTGTTAACATATATATATATATATATATATATATATATATATATATACCTAAAGTATTTTGTTTCGTTTTCTGAGTAAAAGATACATTCAACTGAATAACAAACACAGTATTTCGATAATGGTTATCATTACTTTTAACAAACAATATAAATTATTATTGCTTAGTGTCTAATCTAAGGAGAACAACAATATCTTGACCATGAAATGAAGGATATCACAATATTTTAAATCTCTAGTTCCAGAAACGTGTGATTTGATAAATAATAATGTTATTTCTTCAAACACAAAATATTTATTTGAGTATTATAATGAAATAAATTTAATATACTGTCCATAAATGCGAGATACTTAATTACTTGATATGAATCTGATAAGACAGAGTAAAACGCAGCAAAAAAGAAATAGTACATATGAATGGTACTTACACCTTCGAGTATTTTTCCTCCTGGATGAATTTTCTCCAAAAGAGAAGAGGTTTGAGCAGCCAAGCTGTAGAGCTTCATTGCAATGGAAGGGTGTCCAATTGATAATAACTTCACAGAACTAACAGAGAAATAATTCAAAAGTTATTATTAATGATATGAATAAATCCTAAATTCTTTTAACATTAATAATTTTTTAAGTCGTTATATTTGTATGCTCATATTTATAATTCATATAGACTGAAATTTCTCAGATTTTAAACAAAAACTACATTCACTATACTATATGATCATTATATTTGGCTACATACGAAAACAAACTTTATGGCAATGTTACAACAATTAATTTTGACTTTAATTCTGGCAATAAGTTTGTTTTTTCTTTGGATGTTAGCTTGCGCTTTTATTATAGATATAACTAACGCATATCGGAACGACTTGATTTCAGAACTCTATAAAAAGTAGATAATATTGAAATCATTCCTGTCCATATACAGTAGAAACATGAATAATAATAATAATGATTGTAAAATTGAAGTTTTTTCCGTTGTTGTTGCTGAAGATAATTTAAAAATCTCTTTGGAGAACGTGAAAACTATTTCCGTTCAAGATATTACTATCGGTTTGCAACGATCGATATATATCATTGTAAGTATAAAAAAGAAAATGAGACATCAGAAATTGTGGATATAAAATACTTTAAAGTGAATCATTGTTGGATGTTTGTTATAAAATTTTATACTGAAAACGGACGCAACGATTTTTATGAAATATACTGGTTTTAGAAATAGATTTAACTAATCGTATGTCAACTTTGGGTAAATTCATTTCGAAATGACTGAAGAAAAATAAAATTTTGTTCTGCTTTACTAGCAAATCTCGATGTTCCTTATATTTATGTATTTATTCATTTTCAAAATATATAAATATATATTTTTTTCTTTACTCTCAGTGGAAAAGTTATACGTATACAACAATAAACAAAAAACACATGATAGTCTTTAAAAACTGATAACATATTCAATTCTTAAGTTATAAGCTCTAGAGAATTAGGTTAATATAGCACAAAATGGAAATTTCAGAATTTGAGAAATATCATAAGTTAAAAAAAAGCGTAAAAAGGAACATGTACTGTTCATAGTTATCGCATATCTTTGATACTTAAAAAACATTGACAACAACTTTAATGTAACTTTCAATTTATTTTATTATTCATATGCTAATATTCAATGCTAAACTTGATCTTCATTAAAAAAAAAAAAAAAGGTACTGGATCAGGCACAATTCCAGTCATTGGACCTCGTTCTCGCTTAAATAGTGAATAAATTTGTGAAACAGTAAATATATCTTGACAATTTTGTCACCATCTTATTTCATGTATTGCAGAAACTCATTAAAGAAATGGAAAAGCAATGGGCCATTTTCAGATTATAAAATAACATTACTTACTTTACTAATGCGCTGGCTGCTTCTATAAATGTTAGAAGAGATTGATTTTCTTCTTCAGTGAACGAGCTGCTCGAATGTTGTAATTTTTGCTTTTCTTCCCATGCTCGTAGTGAATTTTCCAATTCCTATAACATGAATATGATCAAAATTACTATAAAAAAAAGATCACTATTTTGATTGATAAAATGATAGTATTAAATTGACAAAATGAGAAAATTCATTATTATCTTGTTTCTTTGAATACATTTCTTTTAATTTAATTCAATATTGTGTATGAAAAATCAAATAGTTTTAAGTAAAATAGCACAAAACATGACGTACAATTATACAAATTCGTACAATTTCGTACTATTTTTGTATTGTCTTTGTCGTTCGACTGGCATCTATGAATAAAATAAAATAGAAATAGAGAGAAAAGGTAAAAGTTACAGAAAATAGGAACGAAAACACGTATTGAGATAGAACTCAAATTTGAAAATTCTTTTTCCTAGATCTCTATCTATATAATGAAAATATGGAAAGCTTACTGCTTTCTTCATTTCTTATCGCCTTCTGAAGTGATTACAGAGTGGTTAAATCCCTGAAATTTCATGTATTTAAACATGTGTGAAACTATTAACAAAATCAATGAAATTATCGATTCGTGTTGTCCGAAAGTTCCCCTCTTCTTGATTTAAGAAAGGTTTTCTAGTTTTCTCAAAACAAGAAGCATCTTCATACGAGAGAATTAGCATGAAAGCGATGGTAAGAAGGAGGCTTTAGATCAAGCCTTACAGTCAGCGATTTATGGAGAAGTGCTTGTAGCTATGAGTTGAATCTGGACATATTTTTCTTCCATTTTTGTGTTCCAGATGAAGACAGCAGTAAAATTTCGAAACAATGTGTTGGAACGCATTTTACTTCTCTTTTACATTATGGTAGAGAACATACCAAATCACGTTTCTTTCTTACATTAAAGTAACTGTAAGAAATATTTAATTGCCTATTTTATGTTGAAATAATAATATTTTAATCTCATAACAGATTGAGTTTTTACAGTATATCCATTTCTTTGAGAAAAAATGAAATGAAATCTTTTAGTTGAACGTCCCACGGATATACTCTTTAGGCTAAGGGAGACGATAATTGAAGCAAGTGATTGATAATGCAAAAATTGGTGGAATGAAAATGTGGAAGGAAACGGGAGTACCTCGAAAACCATTGGACACGATGTTGGGCCACCAAAAACTTAATCAAACTTAGGACCCTATGCACCAGAGGTAAGCGCTCTACGACTGAGCCACCGTGCCCCTCCCGCCATTTCTTTGAGAAAATTAATAGAATTCTGCTTTGATAAATTTCTAACAGTAGGTCGATATCACTGAATATAATGGTTCTAACTGCACTTCCCTTAGAAGCTGTTAGGATTGTTGATTAAGTATAGCGAAACTTCTAAAGACATTTTAAAATTTAAAATAGAAATAATAAATAACTTATAAAGATTTTAGATTAATTTACCATTGTATTTTATTGGAAATGGTTTCTTTACGGCATGCAACTATTGCTACTGTGTTGCGAATTTCAGAAGTGTAACAAGCAAAATATGATATTCAACAAATAACAATACGAAACACCAACTGGGTGAAAATATTTAAAATTTTCAACGTTACGTATTTGTTTCTTACACGTAATATACCGTATAACACAATATCGTTTCATTATGTATTTATGTGTATGGAGCAAGAAAGAAATTTAGTGAGAAACTTACGCTTTATGTGATTTGAACTAAAGTCCATATACAAAATCTCAACATTGATAGATACACCTTTTTCTCCTGAATTACATTGCTAATTTTCTCCCATCATTGATACTGAACACTTGATATCATAAATATTTCAATACTACATGAAAGAGTCCACGATACTTCGGTGACAATTACAGCAGGAAAAGGTTAATTCTTAACACGGAATTAGATTTTTCTTTTTCATTGACCACTATGAAACAAAGAATATTTTTTTATAAAATTCTATACTTGAGACATATTTATTAGCTGGTAACATGATTAATCTCTAAATACACATTTGCCTTAAGAGATTAATGGACGCATTATTAAATTATAATCAAAGACTTACCTTCAAAGCGTCAATATTTTGTAAATAACCGTACTGTTTCGATAGATAAACATTTGTTGCAATTACATTACATTCTATAGTATAAACTTAAACCGATGTGTACGTATATATATAGATATAGATATAGATATAGATATAGATATATATATAGATATTACATTGCGCGAATCAATAAATTAATAAGTCCATAAGAAGAAGAATTCCAAAAGTATGCACTTATTGAAATAATAGCTGTTAATTTTAACTCCAAACTGATTCAACAGCAGTTTCCACTTCGAAGAATTAATATGGTATATTTTTTTAAAAAAATGTCTGTGTAAGTTGACATAAAACACAATATACTCGACTATTAATTATTTGAAGACAATAATAGCAATCTTTTAGAAAAGTTACTAAACTAGTAACGCAGCAACAAAAGTACATCAGTGTAACTGAATAGCCAAATTCGAATACGAGAGACAATAATTGTCACGTTTTTCCACTTTTGAAATTCTTTTTTCTTATTGATTTAATTTTTTGTTTTTCATTCATACAAAATGAAATTTTCTTTTTTTCTTTTTTCTTTCCTTTCTTCTTTCTTCTTTAAATATATACTACAAGATGTGACGTGATTGCAGCTTGAAGTTTCTACACCGTCGCTGATAAAAAAAAATTGAAGCCATTTGTTGAAACATTTCGACTATTTATAACAAATCGCTAAATCTTTGATTATAAATGTACTATTTACTTCAAATTCTGGAAATCTTTTGAGTAAATTTTTATGAGGTTTTAACAAAATTTTTTTCAAAAATTTAAAATGCACATTGTTTGCTTCAAATTTTGGAAATCTTTTGAGTAAATTCTTATAGAATTTTAACATTTTTTTTTCAAAAACTTAAAAGCGTACATTTCTTTTAAATAATTTTTTATGAAATTTTAGCAAAATTTTTTTCCAAAAAAAAAAATCACATTGTTTACTTCGAATTTTGGAAATGTTTTTAGTAAACTCTTACGAGATTTTAATCAAATTTCTTCCAAAATTTGAACAAACATTGTGAAATAATAGATTAATTATGTGACCATCTAATAGATATTTCAAGTCTGTCTGTATTGTAGCACTTTGCAGACAATGTTGTTGGTTTTATTGTTTATTGTTTAACTCATAAAAATCGGCCATTTTCTGCTCTAACTCTCTCCGAAGTATCGTAATTTACGGTAAACGTCGAAAATGATAAACGAGAACTTTGATCACCAATGACGTATGACGAAATTCAAATAGAAATAAAACTAAATTCCTCACCCTGTTTCTACATAACATTTGCATTCTGTTTTTGTGAATTATTCGTATGATCCCAGGAGGTTGTATCCAAGCTTCACCATCCACTTGAACAGGCACACCTTCGTTACCTACGGAACAAACAACAATTATTCTTATGTATTTAAAAGATTCCTTTGAATCCAAATCATTTTAGAGACAGTATTATAACAATCATATCCATATATTGCACCATATAAAGGAATACCTTGAATAACGCGACACCGTCCATCTGTTTGACAGGTGTTGGAGCAGAAACGATAAGAGATATTGAGAAGCGTTTTTTCTTTTAATTGATTTAGCGACCCAACAATAGGTTCTATCTACTCCGTTAACCTCCTATTCAAACTAGAACTCGTTAAAATTAGCTATTTCTGGTTTCAAAATTTATCAACATTGAACGAAAATGAAAACAGATAGCAAGAAGCGGTTTGTTGTAAACTGTTTAGCGTCTCAAGACAACATATCATGACAATCCGTAACACTCTACCAAAACCGGAGGAGACCCAAATTCACTATTACTTCCGGTTTCAATTCTGACTTCCATACAATAGAGCGAGAACGGTAAAACGGTAACAGATAGCGAGAGTAGAGCAAAAATGAAAAAGGTATCGAGAAACTTTTTTATTTATTTATTTATTTATTTAATCAAACAGTTTAGGATGTCAAGAATAGGTTTCATCTCCTCCGTTAACCCTCTATATAAAGCAAGGTGGTAGAAATCAATTGTTTCCGGTTTCAATGTTGGTCGCCATAGAACGGAGAAGCGTTTTATAAAAATCGATTCAACGTCTCAAGAAAACATATCATTGCCACCCATAATACTTTACCAAAACCAGAAGTGGTTTGAAATTTACTAGTACTTTCGGTTTCAATATTAATTTCCATAGAGCAAAAACGGAAAAAGATAACGAGAAGCGTTGGTTTAATAAATACAATCGACTTAGGGTCCCAAGAATAGCGTCCATCTCCTCCGTTTACCCTTTATTCAAACCAGAAGGATAGGAGTCAAATGTTTTCTGTTTCAACATTAATCTGCATAGCACAAAAACTATAATAGATAGCGAGTGTTTCTCTTTTTTTTTTCTTTTTCTTTTTTGGGCAATCGATTTAGAATCTCAAGAGAACATACTACAATCCAATTATTCATTATAGTCTGCCAAAATTGAAAGTGGTTGAAATTTACAAGTAGCTCCAATTTCAATATTTATTTTCATTGAACGGTCAGATATATCAATTTTTTTTTTTTTTTTTTCACAGATCCAAGAATGGATTATGTTTCTACTTTTATCTCCCGGTATCTATTCAAGCCGAAAGAGATTCAAACCTATCGCATAATGGATAAAACGAAAATATTTAACGACAAGACTTTTTTTTTTTTTGATACGGATTGAGTACCACAAGCACATATTTCAACTTTGAGTTTACTCTTCTAATGCAACCGACAGAGATAGACATCAATTAGCACTGCCGGTTTCAATATTATTGTCCATAAGCAAAAGCAGTAAGAGAGCAAGTAATGTCTTCTTGATATGGATTCAGTGTCCGAGGAACAGGTATTATCTTTAATCTTATTCCTCTATTCAAGTAGTTATACCAGTGGCGTAGTCTTATCCAGTTCACAAGATTGCGTCAAACAATAAATATTTTGCGTTGTTTGCTGTTCCTTAATATATATAATAATATTTAAAATATTATATTATCGTGTCGTTGCTTTGTTACCTTTTCTTTTTTTCTATCCTGTAACATATTTTTCACCAGAAGTTTACCTTAAATATTACAGCACACTTTCCCCTTGCTTATATGCCTTCCACGATTACACCATGTTAACAACTGGGCTGCGCACGAGATGGGCTACTCTGAGTGTAGTACATAAGAGTAGCGGAGAAAAGAAACTGCGGTCTCCAGAGGTTCAAAACAGGATTTTTGAACGTGCCGTGTTGACGACTTTTGTTGACTGATTTTTTGTAATTAGAAGGGCTTTCGTTTTGATACAACTTGTTTACATACTAAGAAAACTATGAATGAAGGCCTTGCCACTGCAAGAAAAAATAAGAATTGAAAATGTGTCTGAAGATATGAAAAATTCTTACAGACCTACTTGAAAACAAAAAAGTTTGCTCACATTTCGTCCTCATTCCCTGAACATAATTTTACCTGTTTGAGAAACTTAATAGATAATTTTGTTATTTTCCTCGACTGCTGAAGTAAATTTCCGATTGCTTATTTATATGAAGATTTCGTGAGAGAATAAATCGAGCCGCACCGGTTGGTAAGTGGACGCCTTATAGAGTACTCCACAACGCCTTTAACAAAAGAAAGTTTGAAGAAATGAATTACAAACTATCAACAATTACATTGATCTACAGTTTATTATTTTAAGGAAATGGATTGAAACTTGAAAATGTATGCTAACAGTAGCTGAGTTCTTAATGCTTAACAGGAGCCAAGCTTTTAATGCGCTTAAGGTAAGAAATGAGGACCATAATACGAAGTCTTACCTTACCGCTTACACCAAGTAAAAACGCATCTCGCTACTGGAGTGGACGTGTCTTGAAACGAATTAACCGTGCTATTGAAGGAATTCCTGTATACGCGTTCTTGTATTGAACTTATTACATTTATCACTATGTCTTTTTTATTACTGTTAGTTTCAAGTGTTCTCCTACTGCGATCATGTTCGTATTTGCCTTTTTTTTTTTTTTTTTTTTTTTTTTTTTTTTTTTTTGTTAAAGGAGAATGATACAGCGCAATGTTTTAATACTTTTGCAGAAATAAGAGTAGACACCTAAAAGAAACAGCAACTAGAAACAGGAAATACAACGGTCCAATAAGTAAGTAAATTCCAATATCTCGGAGCAGTACTAACTAAAACTGAAACAGCTGAAAAGATATAAAAAATTGACTCAGAAAAGGCTAATACTATATTCAGTCAATTGTATCCAATTGAAAAAGGAAACAACTTAGACTAAAAACAAAATTAACTATCTTTCAAGTAACGTCAAATCGATCTTATTATATGGATGTGAAACAAAATATTAAATACATCAGCTAAAAACATTTGTAAATAGGTACTTAAGGAAGATCATGCTGACAAAGTGTTCTGACAAAATCACAAACGGGAAACTCTGAAGCGTAACTAACCAGCAACCAATCATAGAACAAATAAAGAACAGGAAATGGCAGTTGGATTGGGACACACTTTAAGGAAACGGGTGGCTCAACAGAGAAAAATGTTGAATTAGAATCCCAAGGTACATGAAAGACAGAATGTCCAAGAAGAACATTGAGAAGGAAAGTTAAGCGGAAGTTATTGCAACAGGGAACTACTTGGACAGAGGCTAAGAGTCTGGCAAAGAACCGAACAACATGTAAATGCTTCACAGAGAGCGAAAGAAAATAAAACAACTTAATACTTTTGCGCTAAAGTTAAGAAATAACAATTTTTATATCAAATAATAAAATTGCGTTGAAGTTTCGAAATATCGTGAAAATATCGTGAGAGTTTCGAAAAATTGTAGCCATTGCTTCAAGATTGTCAGATGGCATCACTAAGTTAAAAGATTACAGAAGCACAATGTAGTAGTGTAAAATGGCGGCGATATTCGCAATGTGACACAGTTAGATCGCCGACTGGTCAGAATATCCAACATTCAAAACGTAAAATCTCCCACAAAAATGGTGAAAACAGTCAACTTTCAAAACAGTCAAATCGCCCACAAAACGGTCAAAGCAGCATACTTTCTAAACGATCAAATCACCCACAAAAACAGCTAAAACAATTAACTTTCAAAACGGTCAAATCACCCACAAAAACGATAAAAACGGCAAACTTTTAAAATGGTCAAATTGCCTACAGAAACAGACAAACGATCAACTTTTAAAAAGATCAACTCGCTCACAAATACGGTCAAAATGGCTAACTTTCAAAACTGTCAAATCGCTTACAGAAACGGTCAGAATGCCCAAAAGCAGACTCATTCAAGCAGCAGGCCTCACAAAGTGAGATATGAAAGCAAGTGAACTTTACTGAATGAGTGCGACGTCACCTGATAAGTACACATCATACAACCAACCGAGCTTGTATGTGTTTTCCTTGAGACTGCTTGTAAACTAAAATTTTCTCCCTATACGAAGGGCTTAAGCTGACTGGTTGGAATGGAGAAAATTTAAACAATTTTGAAGGGAAGAAGAAAAAAGGTATATAGGGAGACTGGAACTATTTGAGTGTAGTAAGAGAAAAACGAATTTTTCTTTAAAATAACATTATGAATAACAACTTATAACGTCCCAATATTAATAAACTATGATCGTATGATGCACTAAAGAAATAAAGTCCTATTATAAACCCGATAAACAAATAAAAATATTAAAGTGAAAATAGTAGAAAAGGATACTTTCAGGAAACACGAGACTATTTGAGTTTCTGGAGGAATTATTTGAATCTTTGCTGTACCTTTGTCTTATTTAAAATGTATTTTTAAGTCTCACATTAACTTACTGCATGAAAACTAAATCAAAACAAACTTTTTAGGGTTCGTAAACAAATTTAACCTTTCCTCTAAGTTTTAGTTTAGAGTTTATTTTCTTATCTGTTAGAACCTCTACACATATAAATTACAGTCTTATAAGATCTTATTTTCCTTAAATTTCAACAAAAGAACAGGAAAACATATTTAGGGATTCGAGCAATCTGACCTAAACCCTTGGCAACCTGCTCCAAAGAGGAATTTGCCACAGAATTGACGCAGTTTTGAGATTTCCTAGTCCATTCGTACTGCACATTGAATTTTATTTTATTTTATTTTATTGCGTTCAATGACCATTTACATTGGCTGATTGCCATAGGTGCAGAACATATCAATGGTTAATGATGTAATTATACAAATATATATTCAAATTAAATTAAAAACATAACTACTTTTACAATATTTCCTAGATGCTAGATGATATAAAAATAATATAAAATATTGTGGTTTCCTTATACAGAAGGTATATATATATATATATATATTTTTTTTTTTTCAAAATAGACAAATATAATATGCACAAAAATTACATTTAAGACATAGCAGAACCTAGACCAGTTTGCAAGTATTCATCCACACTGTAAAACCAGTGATTCAGCAACAGAGTACGTACTGATGTTTTGAAACTTTCATGTTTGGTAAGAGACTTAATTTGATTGGGCAATGAATTAAAAAGTTGCACACCTTTGTATGCAATTGTTTTAGATGGCAGCAATGATAAGTATGCATAATCGTTATGCACTTTTTTATACTTCAAAGGATTTTGATAAATACTCTTCTTACTAAAAAAGAAAAAAAGAATTAAAAACAAGTTATTTGTCTTTGATTTATGTTACTACGGGCGCTACAATAGTTACGCCAACAGATGCAACTATATGACCGCAGACATAAGTCCAAGCAACCTGTATTAAAGTTCAAGTTGTATCAAAGTATTTGTTATTACGGCGATGAATATATTCTAATTGATCTACATATGATAAACATTTACTTAAAATAAAAATTATTCAAGAAAATAAAGTGTATCAAAAAGTAAAAGAGTATTAGAAGTGAGTTTGAAACTGTTACTTATCCAATAGCCATGTTCTCGAGACTTGCGCTACAATATTTAGACTTCTACTCTAGCCTCATGTACAATTTCAATTTTTTGATGATACCTATTATTCACTGTTCAAATCATGACTATCATTCTTCCTAGTTTTAAAACTATTCCCAACTGTTTAGTGATCAACTTTAGCGAAATTTAACCAATACTAATCTGGATGTGTGCCCGTGATAATAATGGGTTCTTTGTTTTGTCATTTATTTTTCTGGTAAGATACTCGGTTGTCTTTCATCAAGTTGATTTGTGTAGATGTTTGGCTATTTACATACTAGTGTATACACTTCAGTGGCTATAGTAAGAATCTATATATGCTAGTATTTTAACAAAAAACGAAAAAAAAATCTCTATGAGAATATTTTATGTACAATATTTCTATATCCTATAAATAAATGTCTTTAAAGTGTACTGTTTAAGCCAATATACTTTCTATTAGCAGGTTAACTTTACCAGCAAATCGAAAAATTTGCCACAAGCCACATCCTCCTCATCCACATGATAGTAGATGAAAATTTTGTGCATTTAAGCACGATATCGTCTTGGAAGGTCACTGTTGTCATAACGAGTTTGTATGCAGTTTGAAGATTTAAAAAAAAAAAAAAAATCTTCGTATGCACGTTTTTATGTCTTCTTTGTAATGAAATTCCTTTTCTAATGTCCTTATGTCCTTAGCCTTAATATTTATGTCCCTAATGGTGAAATCTGTAATATTCAGAATTCTATAATGTAATGTAGAGAAATATATAATAATTTATATCAACTTTATTGTACAGAATTGCAAGATGTTGCTATATAAAAAATATCTTTTATAAATTTGAAAATCGAGCTTCCTCGTGGCTAGGCGGTTAGCGCACGCGCCTTTGGTGTTGGAGACCTGGGTTCGATTCCCGGCGGCAGCTCATGTGATTCGTATTCCACATTAAGATGTAGGTATACGTCTCATATAGCCTCGTTGCTGAAAGGGACGCTAAACTGAAAATCAAATCAAATAAGATAAATTTGATAATCAATTTTTGTTAATAACATTGTTAAAATCATCCCAGTCTTTATCTAGATTTCCTTATTCAGTATTAGGAAACAGGTTTTTGGCTCTGAACTGGAAGTAAAATAATGATAAAATAAAATCAATACCTAAGATTGTAATTTGAACAGACTGGCACTGTGCGATTCGATGATGTTGAAGATTAATGAGACGAGATGCTGCCATTTGCATGGAATCAAACACAGCCACTACTTCTAAAATACGATCGTCGAAACTCGGCGCTAAGAAACAGTCATCTTCTTTGCTTCCACCCCAAAAGTTAATACCTCCCATGAAACTGCGAGAGAGAAAAATACAAATACAATTAAAAGAAATATCAGTAACATTTATTTTTCGTTATTATCACACACACACACACACTATATATATATATATATATATATATATATAGTATATATGCTACAAAAAGTAATCAAATTTGTGTACTACGAAAGGATTTCGAGACCACTGGACAATGATGTCATTCAAGTTACTTATCAACTGGTTCTATGAAAAATAGGCTATAGTAAGTTAATTTAGTATTATAAGATAATATTATGATGTATTTGAACATTATTATTATTATTATTGTTGTTGTAAAGCACAATAATATCATGAGTCCCATTTCGTATCGGTTTCTACTAGCTCAACGCAAAAATTTGCGTTTCTGACAGAAAACTCAACATCCGAAACGAACTGCGTCTGGAAATTAAAATTTTCCTTGAAGTACTAGATACAGTAGTGGAGCGCTTTGTCTTAACTGCAGAATGTCGTAATTGTCTCCTTAAATGATGAGGAGAAATATATGGAATACGTAAGATTCTCAAAAATAGTACTAAGGAATTGTTTTTTCATACAGATGGAAAATCAATTTTAACAAATTGGTGTTGACCGGCTGAATGATTTTATTGCTATTAGTGTAATATGTGGTTTACTGTAATTGTACACAAGTTAATTTATTAATTTGCTTAGGTGGAGATTTATTATGTCATTAGTGTCTCGAATTGGTATATAGGAAAACGAAGTAACGATTAAAATTCGATATGGTAAGTTGCATGTTGTTTAGGCTTTTGTTTATTTAAGTTTTTTTAAACTATATTTTTCCTGAAGGTCTTATATCGTTCTTTTAAAGCTGTTCATTAGTCCAGCTCCCATTAATTTCTTTCTTTTTTTTTAATACTGAAGAAATAAAAGAATAATACTAAAACTTTCTAACATTATTTATAAACATACTACGGAATAAAGTAATTAGTGTTTTAAAGATTGACTTCGTTCTTACCCAATACGTCGTGGTGCCCTGGAAATAGTAATTGAATATTTAATTCCTTTGGTGAAATTTCGACAATCAATCTACTGCCAACGTCAGTCCAGACTAACTGAAGAATGTAGGCTTCATGAAAATTTTCACAAATTCTTTTCAAAGGAAACACTAATATCAACAGAAACTTTTAACTATTGGTATTTCCCAGTGACTGATACTGAGAGAATTCATATCGATAAATATTTATATTTTATCACTACAAGCTACAATAATTAATACGATAGATAAACTTTCTTCTCTTAGCTTGTGGGGTCGCGGTGGTTCAGTGATACAGCCTTCACCCCTAGTATGTGAGGTCCCTGGTTCGATCCCAGGTCACCCCAAGTGGGCTTTCTGGTGAACAAATACCATGTGAGTGGGTTTTCTTGAGAGTGTCCAGTTTCCTCCCCTTTCTACACTATTTCATTCATTTTCATCATTACAGTCTCCTTTAGCCTACAAAACATAATCGTGGGTCGTAAAACTAATAACATATAATGATAACCTGGTATTTACTTACAAACACTACTTCAAGACTTATACATACATAAAACAATCTTATAGCAACTAATTTACTATGCTACTCGTATTAACAATTTGAAACAGTTCATTTCATTGTTGTAGCTTACTCTACCAGGGTCCCGGATCAAATGAAGTGAAATATTTTAAATTGTAAATAACGTGTGTGAATAGTTTCGTCTAAGACTGTTTTATTTTGGAATAACTGTTATCTCCAAATTTTGAACTAGACTGTGTAAATGATCACTAATAGTTAAAGTCGTGTTTATTGATATTAATGTTTTCTCTCGAAAGAACATGCAAAAATTTTCATCAAGTCGACATTCTTCAATTAGTTTCTGGCTATCGATGGCACAAGATTGGTTGTAGAAACTATACCAAGAAAGTAATCAATAAATTAGGAATTTCAAAGCACATAAAAAAGCTTAGTAATTGTTAATCTTAACAAAAAATATGCCAGACTTTATCTGTGTTCAAGTATTGTGATCTAGTTGATTCTAAGTCTTATTCTTTGACAAATGGAAACATATTGACAACACAAATTATTTCACTAAGTCATAATACCTAAATACTAAATAATTATACAGATAATTTTTAATATTAGTCTCTCTTTTCTGTAATATATTAGATGTGAGCAAGAAATGAGAGCAAACACCAAGAAAAACAATCTGAGGAAGTAGTATTAGTTTGCCTTACCAGGTGAAATATCAGATAGGAATGTAATCAAGATTCAGAAAGTTAAAGTTATACGCCCTGAACTACAGATAACTGGACTAATGTTTAATATAAGAGGATCACAAGGGTAGATCTGGAGGATAACAGTTTGAAAAATGTGTTTAAATCTTTCAAATAATTTTTTCACTATACCTGTTTCTGTTAGATAATTTACTTCTAACTTAAAAATAGAAAGAACATTATCTGAACTTAATCGGGCAATCGACTTGTCTTATTTGTTAAACTTTGTTTTAATACACATATATGAACCAACAGATACAAAAGAAAACTGAAACGTCACAAGAAACATAGTTTCCAAACGTCAGAAGGGCATAAGTTTGCAGTATACCTACCTAGGAATGTTTAACACGACTATTCCTTGTAGAGAAGGCAGTGGGATACGTTTACCATCGCATTCAAGTTGAACTCTTTGCTCCAGATTTTTGTAAGTTTTCTGTAAAAATAAATTAAAACCAGTTTGAACACAGGATATCATTTTAACACAACAGAAACGGTTAAGCATAGCCCAAATTTATAGTAAATATGAATTTAGTTAAGATAATTTCAAAGAAATTTTACGCCATTAAAACATAAACTATACCAAGAAAGTATTAATTGTGCGTCAAGTCATTAAGATAACAAAAATATATAAATTGGTAATTTTGCACTTCTTACACGTGTACGAGAACCTAATAAGGTAAAGAAAAAAAGAATAAGAAATGAATTTCGTTTACTATCGTCCTCATCTGGAACTACAAATTACGAAAATGTCAACAAAAACTTAGTTGAGTACGCATGATTGCACCTGAATAAGAGAAGCTTCATAATTTTGCTAAAATTGTTTCAGTGAGCCCTGGGTACACAAAGTTCAGGAATACTTTTTCATATATATATATATAACTATTCTATCAGGCCTTGTTTCCATTTTGTACTAAAACACAACACACTGAGCAAGGTTATGCGATAATATGAAAAAAAAAAGACAATCACGTAACAGTTTCAACATAATAACTGTGGCTTCATCAGACTTCCACTCTTTCTTCCACTCAGAGAAGGAGTGGAAGTCTGATGAAGACACAGTTATTGTGTTGAAACTGTTACGTGATTGTGTGTTTTTTTTTTACATATTATCGCATAGCCTTGCTCAGTATGTTGTTGTTTTAATATATATATATATATATGAGTGTGTGTGTGTCTTAGACCTCCAATGATGCAATAATAATAATAATAATAATAATAATAATAATAATAATAATAATAATAATAATAATAATAATAATAATAATAATAAAGAAGAAGAAGAAGAAAAAGAAAAAGAAATAATAAATCGGTAGGAAAACTATAATAAAACACAATGTAGATAAAAGTCAATTAAGCAAAAATAATTCCTTGTCAATGCTGTAAAAATTGTCAAGCTCTCTACCTATCTAAAACAAGCAAAGAAATTCTAAGAACAACAGTCTTAAAATTACATTTTAGATTAATGTTGCTAAAGCCATTGCTTAAAAATCAATATTTTTTTTCAATGCAGTAAGTCTAAATGTATATTCTTAAAGAATCTATCATTTCACATTTCCAATATTATACTTTAAAACCTATATTTCGTAAACAGTATTCACTGATATATAGATTATCTAATACCGTTTGCATGTATTACCTTTGTCAAAATCTTTTCTTCTATTCGTAAGACTCTTCAAATCACAGTAATCATTTCAACATTCATATCTATGTGAATAGTAGATCATTTTCATTTAAAATCACAGTCAAACAAAACATTTTTGCACAAATTCTATTTTGTTTGTCAAAGTTCTACAAACGCTTTTCCATGTTACTGATCAAAATGTTACTAGTTTTTCCATGTTACTAGTTTTGGTCTTGTAAGTAATACGCCTCTCGTATAAATATGCCTGTTTTATATGCTTGAACTACAAGCTATTTTTTAAAAAATAAAACTTACTACTCTTCTGGTACCTTACAATAGAATTTATGTGATAACAAAACTTTAATTGACTGTCAAATGTAATATCTGGATCTTTATTTTCTTTATTTGTGTGCAAAATATATTAGATAATCTATATATCAGTGAATACTGTTTACGAAACATAGGTTTCAAAGTATCAATTCATAGCATAATATTGGAAATGTGAGATGATATATTCTTTAAGAATACAAATTTAGACTCACTGTATTGAGAAAAAAAATATTGATTGTTTTTAAGGAATGACTTTAGCAACATTAATCTAAAATGTAATTTTAAGACTGTTGTTCTTAGATTTTCTTTGCTTATTTTAGATAGATTGAGAGCTTGACAATTTGACATTGACAAGGAATTATTTTTGCTTAATTGACTTTTATCTACTTTGTGTTTTATATTAGTTTTCCTTCCGATTTCTTCTTCTTCTTCTTCTTCTTCTTCTTCTTCTTATTATTATTATTATTATTATTATTATTATTATTATTATTATTATTATTATTATTATTATTAATGACACGATGTTGCGTTTTATTTGTATATGTCACAAATTTTATTTTCTTACCATTAATTTTAGTAAATTATTTCTACATCATGTATTTACTGCATCTAAATCTTGCTGTAGTAAATAATTATTCATTGTTCACTAATTTGAATAACTTCATATCCTCAGCATATAACAGAATGTTAGAGTATTTGATTGGAAAGAAGAAAAAAGAAAGGAAAAAGGATGGGCCCCAAGGGTGATCTTTACGTTATCCTATTTTTTACATAGCCTACACGAGAATGTACAGGCCAAATTTTAACTTCTATGTTTGACAACTTACAAATCAGCGAATGTACAAGGGTGATAAACTAATATTCTATAACTTGCTAATAAAATATTTGTGACTGACAGAATCAAAAGCTTTTGAAATATCTAGTATATTGCATCGATTCGCAATTTATTCTTGAGTGCGTGGTAGGTAAAGTATGTAAAATGGATTAGATTGGTTACAATGGACTTGTCCTTATAAAAACCATGTTGAGACTCATAGGTATTTCTTACATTAAAATATATGAATTATATGATTAGTTCAAATATCTTCGAGAAAACGTTTGCAAGAATTATTGGCCTTAGTTGCTGGCATTTTGTCTATAATCTGATTTATGTATCGGTACAACATGCACTTGCTTCTATATTGAAGAATACATGTAATGAAGAGTTAAATATATTTACCAAACTAGTAGAAAGTTCAGTTGCACAAGCTTTTATTACAGAGTACAAAATATTATCTGGACCTGGAGTGGTGTTTGGTTTAATTATTTCAATGGCTTCGATTACATCTAAATCAGTAACGGTAGGGATTCCAATTAGGACACTGTTATTAATAATATTTTAAGGTAATATATCTTGATCTAATTACAAGTTAGAAGCTTCATAAAACACATTCTTTAATGCATCAGCAATCTTGATAGTGTCTTTAATTAGCATATTATTATAATTTATTTGCCTAAGGATGTATTTACCGACAGACTTTTTAAGATTGTTCGAAAAACATGAGCTGTTCTTATAGATACTATTTAATAGTAGTAAGATTTTCTTGCCTCATTATGTTTCTTTTTAACAGTTTTTTTTTTTTAAAGATTTGAGTATCTTTGATATCATACATCATTTGTTCTCTTGGCTTTTTTTTAGTGCTTTCAATTCTTTCATAATCCATGGATTCTTATAATTTGGTTTATCGCTAGTTGACTACTTAGGTACGTGTTCGTTTAATACAGAATATATTGAATTACATAAATAGTCAGTAGCTTCGGTGACATTGTTAGAACAATAATTTACAATAATTTATTATGTTAATTTTCCTAATGCCATTTTAAACATCTTGCTTGTTTATTTAAAATTGATAAACGGGACTATATTTGTTATTGTTACAATTTTCCGCTCAAACTTAAATGAGGGATGAAATTTATCAACTTTAGTCAATATTGAAATATGAAAATGCATAAAACTGCTATCTACATTTGTCTATCTATATCTGTTATCTATATAAATATGGTCATATAATTTGTTTTCTGGTTTACAGATTAGAATTTTTGAAGACTCGATTAAACGAACTATTGTAAGTTGAAGAAAATCATGTATTAAGTTATATACCTGTAACCATTCTTTGCTTCCAAGCACGCCGTACCACATATAATTTCTTGCCCTTGAGCTGCATTTCTCTGGATGTTCTTCCCTTTTTTGATGAAAATCAAACGTTATTTTGGCATCGATGCCAATTCCAAAATAATTGTTCATCACACAATGTTCGAAGAAACCTTCTCTGAAATGAATGAAATTAGAAAAAAAATGTATTATTAAGAAATTTAATGTAAAATTAACCAAGAGAGCGCTACGTAAGAATAACATAATAAAATTAGTAGAAAAATGTTACGTAAAATCATCGCTACGTATTAGTTGTTTATTTGATAATTATATTTTTTAATGATCTTAATTTCTTTCAGCAAAGTTCTTTATCAGAAATCGAAGTTTATTTACAAAGTTACCTAAAATTCTCTTTTTGAAATATGGAATATTTTCACCAAACACTGAAGTTTCCTTCTGTCCTTCTGTCATTATTTTAAGTACAGGAGAAGACAGAATAGACCATTTTTACCTAAATATGTTTAGTATGAAACAGTATTGTTTTCTCTTCAGTATAATGATTATAGAATGATCATTCTTTTTTCTCTTTCATTTAAGTTTGCGTTTAATAAAAATAAGTAAATAAGTAACTAGTGAGTTTCGTGTCACAGTGTGAAACTACGGCAGACTTCCAGATTCAACACTCAAACTTGAAGTAGTACGTATGTAACTACAGACTGCAATGGAAGAATAAGATCAAAATAGGTTATGTCCCTTGGACGCTGAATCTATATCAGAAAGCAATTACTAGTTATCTCTTACTGTTTTTACTCCATGGGGATTAACAGTAAAACCGGAAGTGGTAATTGATGTCTATTACTTCCGGTTGCAAATAAAAGGAATACAATCAGAGAAGAAACATTTTCTTAATACTGAATCCATACCAAAAGTCTGCTTGTCGCTGACTATTTACGATTTATCCATTATGGGATCAGTGCTGTAATCAAATAAACGTAGATTTTCACCACTTCCGGTTTCAACAGATAGATAAAAGTCTAGACAAAACTCATTCTTGGTCGCTGAATCTGTGTCAAAAAACCACCTTTCGATATAACTTATCGTTTTTTCTCTATGTAAAAACGTATTGAAACCTGAAGTACTAGTAACCTTTAACCACTTCTGGTTTTCGTAGTATTGCAGATGATGGTGTGTTCTCTTGAGATCTGAATCGACTGCTGAAATCTGCTTGCCGCTATCTATTACCGTTTCAGTTCTATACTGATAAATCGAAAATCGTTGATTTCTACCATTTTTGGTTTGAATAGAGGGTTAGCTTAGGATACGAAATCTACTCATGGGACGCTAAATCGATTAGGAAATCTCGCTTCTCGATCTTTTACTGCTTTCGTTGTATGGAAATCAGTACTGAAACCGGAAGTAGTAGTAAATTTCAACCATTTCCAGTTTGGCATAATGTTGCGAATGGTAACGATATGTTTCCTCGAGATGCTATATCGATTGCAAAAAACGGTGAAACGTTGAAACAAGGAATGGGTGCTTTCAACCACTTTCGGTTTGAATAAAGGTTAACAGATGAGGTAGAACCTTTTCTTGGGACGCTGAGTCGATTACAAAAGCCGCATTTCAATATCTCTTACCGTTCTTGACACCACTCTACAGACGGACGGACATACCCTTTCTATAAGACTTATGCACAGCATAGTTTGTAAGTGTAAGTATTAAAAAAAAGAAAAGAAAAGAAAACAAAAAAGATAAAAGTCAATTACCTGGTCTGTAAGTGCATACGTAGAGAGATATGAAACATCAAAAGTTAATCTTCAAGAAATGTCTCATATCTCTTTAACTCATTATCTTCAAATCATAATAGCTTTACATGCGAGACTCGATTTGAAACGCACTAGTATTTTTTAGTTGAATCACAGAATTATGCGCTACCTGTGTACATAATTTTAGGCAAGGAGGATATGGGAAGACAAGAGTCATTAATTTGCAGTATTTTTTTTTTTTTTTTAGCATTACTAAAGAAGAGTTTATATATTTACTATCATCGTTTCTAGGATTGCTCCAAAGGAAAAAATCTGGCATTACTATTGATCGAGTGTACAGTGAAGCAATCATTCGCTGTTAATTTTTCACGAATATTGCTAGCAACACCTACGTAACGCATGACCCATCGAACTAACTGTAGTAGGCTTACCTTATAAGCTTTCCAAAAATAGCTTTATCGGCAAACAGAACAAAATATATCTATACATTTCTAGCAACAGCTTTTGCCTTTTCTAAGAAGGCTTAAAAAAGAAAGCAAAATCACATGAAAGTTATACAAACAGTAACACATAAAAGAAACAGCCGAAACTCTGTATAAATTATAAAAAAATGACAAATTCCTACAATATTGTCCAACATGAAAGAAATGACTGAAGGAACAACAATGTACTGGGAAAACGAATAGTCTCAAACTACGAAATGCTATGGTATTTTCAGCAAGATAACCGGCAAACAAATCTGTAGATCTGATACATAAAATGATTGAACAAGATTGAGGATTGACTATTTTATATTAATAAAGAATATTTCAAGAGTGCTTATACCAAGGCTTGTTTTAGAACCAATATCATTTTCTAAATGTTGTGGTTGGAATCATTTAAATGATTTAAAAGACTCGAAGTACTTGAAGATCCTTATGAATCGCGAACATGTTCCTTTATTATGGTTTGTATCTTGATCTTTATCAGCTTGCATAGCTATGACTGAACTCAGAACTGCCTTCTGCATCCTAGAACCAGACACTAGGCTAATACATAAATAATAAAACTTAGCTACTTCTCTAAATTCCGTAGTTTTTGTGTTTTAAGTCTGTGACAAAGTTTTATTGAGTTCCTGGTTAAGACAAAAAATAACGGTATCACAAATAATGTGTCATTTAATCTAAAGTTTTGAGCTTCATGTGACATCAAGAACTTCTTCACATGTCGTAATAATGTTCCTGAGGTTCTAATGTCATAAATCTACTATTGAAACTAACTGCTACCTAATCTTACTTATAATAAATGCTCTCTTTAAAATCTAGATTCGTTGAGCGATCTGTGATATATTCCATTTGATAGGAGTAAAATAGCAAAATGTTATACTTACAAAACGCTTTCATCAAGGTCCATCAGTGGTGATACGGCTGCACATAAGGCATCTGCATTTGCTAAAAGAACTTTGCTAATCAGACCACCGGCTGTTCCACGAGTGATATCTAAAAGACATATTATATTTATTGTATAATACCTTAAACAATGATTTAAAGTGTAAGCGAAAATTTAATAAGTATATTATGGAGAGAACTGTAAAATACTCAAAGGCCATTTTCTTTTGAAAATATTTGTAGTTAGATGACCTATTATTCAAAGTCTAAAGAAAATAATATATCCGAAAATATTGTAACTTTTATTAACAAAAGGTATAATTTTACTTTGATTCGCCATTTATTCAGTGCATACTCATTGGAAATACGTCATCAGCTAAGTGAAAAACTCTAGTATTTGATTTTCCTCACTGAACAAAGTCAATTTAATTAGCTCTTTACTACGATTTGAAAGAAATATTTGCATAGTGAATGAATAACATCTCATTGTTCTTTCTTTCTGACAAACAATACCGAAACGTTAAGTTTCGTAAAAGATAGACGCACTACAAGCACTTTCACTCATAATAAATCAAAATTATTAGAATTAGATGGATGGATTATAGTTTAGCATTCCTTTTAGCTGCAAGGCTATATGAGACGTGAACCTACAGCTTGACGTGAGATCTAAACGACACGAGCTCTCGCCGTTAATCGAACCTGAGTCTCCCGTGCTGAAAACGTGTACGATAACCATATAGCCACGAGAGAGCTCCTATTAGAATTTGAGTTCAATATATAGTAAAGAGTATCCCATATAAAACCGATACGGCTCACTGTCTATCTGGTTTTCACGCAAAATACATTTTACATTATTTCATATGTAAATATCTCAAGTTAAAGACTTATAAAGCATATAACATTATATTATTACATCTTATGTAACCTTTCTATGTAAAACTTTCCGGGTTATAACAAATGCTGGAAGTGCCATCCACCAACATCCAAGAATCGCTGCGTTCGTAATAACATGTTCTGAGAAATACGTTCTATTTCTGTAGTCCTCCATTTCTCACAGATCCTGAATTGTGATACCAGGGTATTTCGCCGCAAAGCGCAAATGTTTTTTAATCTCTTTAATTTTGCCTGTCTTTATGTAAAAATACACAATACCAATATGGCGTTTAATTTCAAACTGCACAATTCCTCTACAACACTTCCATGACCATTACTTTTAAACTGTCGAACTCAATAATATTTCAGCGTAGCCAACTGTATTAACTTAATATAAATTTATATACAACAGTTTGGGCAGATAGTTTAATAACATCTTTTTCAATATATCTAATCATTTCATTCCTACACAATACATAAACACGCACAGCCAAATATATGCATATTCAACTAACAATATTTAAAATAATAAAAAAGCTGACTGTTAAATTTCTAGTGCTCTCCTTTCTTTTATACATTTTGGAACCAGTATTGTTATACTCTCGCATTATGATTAAGCGAAAGATTTAGCCCAATTCTTATTATTAGTTTTTTTTTTTTTTTTTTTTTTTGGCGGGTCCTGGGACTAATGAGGTTTTTATTATTATTATAAAGGTAACCAAGAAAGTTCTGTCGATTTTTGTGGAGGTCAGTATTCAATTGTCCCTCACATCGTGGGTTAAATGCGAATGGAGATAAGGCGAAGGTCAGTTGTTGGTGTGGGTATATCCAACATACTACCTGGTTGTGGCAATTCAGTTACACTGTGAACTTGCGTAAGGACAAAGTGAACATGAGACCTATTCAGAGCGTCATAAGCGCGTGTATGCTGTAAGAGTTCAAACTGGGGTCAAACGCCGCTGCAAGGGAGCGCAAGATATGCCAGGCCTTTGATGACGGTGTCATGACTACGCGGACAGTGCAGCGGTGGTTTAACAAGTTTAAGGACGGTGACGAAACACTCAAAGACGCACAACGTGCGGAAGATAAACACACGTACAAAACGAAGATCTTCAGGCATCAATTGAGGTGAACAGTGGCCTGACAAATGAGGAACTGGGACTAAAATTCAGTGTGAGTAGAGAAACCATTCGGCAGCATTTCCATCAACTTGAGAAGCACTACAAGTTGGGTTGATGGGATGATTTGACTCCAGGCCAGAAGGCATCCGACAGGCTATGTTTCTTTGCTGCCTCGTCTGAGGAAGGAGCCATTTCTGAACATGATGTTGACATGTGATGAGAAAAAGTGGGCCCTGTACGAAGCTCCATGGCGCGATCATCATTGGTTAGCATTCCATGAACCGGTTCCAAAACAGCCGAAACCAGCACTGCACCAGAAGAAGGTCCTCCTGTGTTTTTGGTGGACTTATCGCGGCATTGTGCATCGGGAACTGGTACCAGCTGGTCAGAGCATCAATGCAGCTGTGTATTGTCAGCAGTTCAGCCGTGTTCAGGAAAAACTCAAAACTCTGGAACCAGCACTTCTGAATTGCAAAGGCGTTCTCTTGTTACAGGACAACTCTAAGGCCCACGTGGCTAGGATGACCCGAGACACATTCTGCGCCTTGGATGGGAAACACTATTGCATCCGCCATATTCCTCGGACGTTACACCATCCGATTATCACCTGTTCCATTCCTTGGACAATCACCTTAGAGGACGCCAGTTCAAATCCCTAGTAGATGTGCAAAATGCACTTGATATCTTCTTCGCTTCACGGCCCATCAAGTTCTACTGCAAGAGAATTTACGGCCTTCCAGGACGTTGGCAGAAGGTCGTCGATGCTGATGGGGACTATGTTTAATCCTCCAGGCACGTCTTATGTTACATATCGATGTTCGAAGGTGGTGGGTGAAAAAGCGACATAACTTTCTTGATTACCTTTATATTATTATTTTAATTTTAGATTTGGGTCTGGAAATGTTTCTTCCACGTTTCTCTCTCTTCAGCTTCCTCTTTTAACTTCCAATGTTTTCTTCTATTTATCAAATCATCGATCACTTGTGTTCCTCTTTTTCCTATTCGTCGCTTTCCTTCCATCTTTCTTATTATACAGCGATATGAAGAAGACAATTTCATCGCAAGATGTGTCCAACCCAACTGGCATTTCTGCGAAGAATACTAGCTAAAAGCATCCTCTTGTCCCCTATCCGTTTCAAACCACCTTCATTTGTTACTCTCTCTCTCTGTCCATTTTATCTTCTCCATCTTCTTCCAACACCACATTTCGAAGTTCTCTAAATATTTCTTCTCTAACTTTCGTAATCTCGAAGTATCTGTACCATACAGTCCAATGCTCCCAATGTTTGCATAGACATCAGTGATTGGTAGAAATCTTTCGCGATTTTAAGGTAGTAAATGATTGAATTTTTTCTCCTATACCTTAATAATATAGCTTGAAACGTCTAGAAGAGAGACCTCAATTCATGCTACAAGCAATATAATTGTTCCAAGTATAGTATCACTGTTGAAGCACTTTTCGACATGTCTCTCTGACAGCTTGTTTCAACAAACTACTCCACTAAGCTACGTGGATGCGTCGCTTTCAAGCGGGTGATCTTCGGTCGCATTAAGACGTGCTAGGTTGTTTGATAACTTGTCTTATCCAACTTTCAAAAACTAAATTTAAGAAATCGATGCCTATTAATAAAAAGAAAATATATTCTCTTAATTTGAAAGAGTGGACAGTGATTCGATCTCTTATTGGACTCTACGCCCATGCTGACAAACACAGCACTGTACAAACAATTTGAAACTATATGGACAAATTTGGTTTAGAATGAAATGGGATATCTGGAACTTCAACTGCACCAGTTCTTAGATTTCCAAAGTAACGATAGACCATTGCTTTTGCCTTTAGTTTAGGAGAAAAGTGCTGTCAAGTAGATTTCTGTGCTCACCAGTTTTATTGTGTATGCTCATTTCACAAAGTTCAACTTTCAATTCTTTCTCCTTTAAATCGTATAGGCCAAACAACGTAAAAATATTTTTATCTGTCTGTCATGCTAATTCCTACAATGTTATGCAAACTGCAAAACATTGAAGTTACGGATTGCATAAACATCTAGGTGAAATATTTAAATATTCTTTATAGACAAGCCGAAGGCTTGTGGGGGGAGTAAGTAGTATATGTAAAACATGAAACTCGTCTTAATTTTTATTACTACAGAAAAAAAAAAACTTTTAAGCGTGGGCCGTTACCAAACAAGCAAGTCGTTATTATTATTATTATTATTATTATTATTATTATTATTATTATTATTATTATTATTATTATTATTAACGATTAAAAAATAAATCTTATTTGTATTTTAAGTGCATCACTGATTGAAAATAAATAAATACTTACTCGGCCACATAGGAGATTGCACCAAAGGGTTGATTATAGGCAACTGTTTCCTCTTTTCTTCTTTCTTGCGCTTCTCCTCTCTCTTCTCAGGACTTGAAAAAGCCGAGTACATATCAGAACCTTTAAACAGACTTCCTGTCGATATTCTTCTCGTGGCTGTAGGGGAGTAGCCTGAACCTGGGAAAGTAGGAACTAGAAGATGTGGAGAAAACGCTGTAGAAAGAAATAAGATAAATAATTCTATCAAAAATACATTACGTGTAATAATCCCATTCTTGATTATGAAATCGAAGGGCGATTGCGAAAGATAAGTACTAAATATTACGGCTAGTGATTGAACCTATGATTCCAGCACTAGCAGTGACTATCAATGAATTACCGCTATCTTACTATTAATTTTTTAAAACTACACTTTCCTTAGTAATTAATGGCTTTTTATTCTGCCTCTTCTTCACTTGTATCCAATTTATTACTTCTCTTATCAATGTTACTCGAAGTGGAACTTGTCAGTATTGTAAATAAACATCATATTTTGCATTTCTTTTGATAATTCACAATTCTGTAAAATATGATTTAATTTGCAATAGAAGATTGAATCAGTATATACAGGGCCGTACTGGCCAGGTGGAAAACCGGGAAATTTCCCGGTGGGCCTTGGACGGTGAAATTTTTTATGAGCCATCTGCCTCGTATCATTAGTAGCAGTATATGTAAAAAAAAAAAAAAAAAAAAAAAAAAAAAAGCCACACGTCCCTCATTTCTTCTATACTGGAGTAAACGGAACGGAGGATGATAACACGTCGAGTACCGACAACACAGTCAGCTAATCCCAGACCAGCATTGCTAGCCCATGATGTTGCGAAAACAGCCTTTCACATTTTTCACAATTCAACCCTTGACAGATTCCTAATTTCCCACTCTGCCTTATAATTTTGCTAATATTGAAGTATTCAGCTAAATTGAAATCTCAAATGATGCCATAACTTGAAGCTACATAATAATTTACATTTTACAGCATCGTTGTTTTCCGTATAGAAAATATACAGGGCCAGATTAAGATCATTGAGGGGCCCTGGAGCAGGAAAATACAAGGGGGACCCCATCTAAAACTTTAATGATTGGCCCTCTCTCAACATGTTCAAAAGGGTCCATGGATTATATAGGAATGAATCATGTCATGTTCTTTTATGGTGAAAATGTTCTCAGAAACTTTTAAAAAATTTTGGGGACCCCTTGCTCACGGAGCCCTGGATCATTATTTTAATATGTTGATACTTTGTAGACAGCAGTTTAATGGAGCTATCTTTCCCAAGGTTTGTGTTCACAACAATTCCTCCTCACTTATGTGAAAATAGTGTGAAAGTTGGGGAGAGACATATCCTCTGCAAGGATTCATACTAGGTGCATAGTTTCAGGTTGTGTTGCTTCTGGAGATGATAGAACAACATCAGAATATCATTCGTCGTATCATTTTTACAAAGTCAGGAATCTGCTGTTAATACAAGACAATGGAGTAGAGTTACATTTGTATAAATAATAAACTACTTCTAATGCTTCATACATGTGTTTGTAATGCACCAGGGGCGCCTATGCGGATTCATGGCACAGGTTCGCCCTTATTATTTTAACGGGAAATGTGAAGTAATGGAGCTTGTGCAGATTATTATAAAGTTGCAAGAGAAGAATGGGGGATTGAACATTACGTCAAATCAGTCAATGTCGAGGGAGAAATTACTGCTTGAAAAAGTTTTAAATATGAATTTTAAGATTTTTCAGCATACTTGATCCAAGTGGCATTCCCAGATTCCCTTTCATTGTCGAAGAGGGGTCAGTACGTACATGTGAGTGAGACCCCTAGAAAATACCTTCCTGGTGGGACCATGGGTTGCAGTACGGCCCTGAGAATATATACGAATATATACAGGGTGGCCCATTTTATTCTTTCCACGGAAATATCTCGAAAACGGTCGAACATAAATTAACCGAACAAAAACTCAAACAGGGAATGCCATGGGGCACACCGAATGGTGCTATCGTTGTGCCTCCCAGAGCCACCCTTCATGGGGCCCAGGGCCCAGCTTTAAAATTTTAAATGAAAACATAAAGCGAGTATACCTCGTTTGATAGATCTTTAAAAACTAAAAAGCGTTGTGACAAAAGATTTTTTATATCAGTCACCGTATTCAAGATGGCCGCCAAGACATGGTGCCTGTATCAGATAAAACGTCCAGTACCCTAATATGAAAACGGTTCAGCATAAATGAACCGAACAAAAACTCTAATAGAAAATGTCATTTGGCACATCGATTGGTATTGACCTGGTGGCTCCTAGGGACAGCCTTCATGGGCGCCGAGGACCCAACTTCAAATTGTATGTGGAAACATAGCATATCTTTAACAACTAACTGATTGTCTTGGTGGTCATTTTGAAAACGGTGGCTCATATAAACAATCTTCTGCAATATCGCTCTTTAGTTTTTAAAGATATGTCGAACGAGGTATCACTCACAATATGTTTCCATATACAATTTTGAAGTTGAGCCCTGGGCGCCCATGAAGGGCGGCCCTGGGTGGCACCGCGACATCACAGTCGATTTGCCCCATGGTATTTCCTATTATGGACCTCATTGTGAACATACCTTTCTGAAACTCGTATTGTGTACAATAATTTGATTTATTATTTTCAAAATTCATTATTGAGATTTATTATTTTCAAAGTTTGATTTATTAAGGACTAGATATTCTTTCATACAATGTTCAATATTTTTATAGGCCTATACAGTGGCGACGGTTGGACGTTAAAAGTGGGTGGGGGGGGGGGGGGCAAGATATGATCTGAACAATTGTATATCAATGTTAGATTTCCTGGTTCTTTCTAACACTGTTTGATGAAAGGTTGTATAACTAATAGGATACTATATTTTTTCACTTAAAATGCCCTATATCGTATTTCTATTTTAAGTAAATTCATAAGAGCAATACAGGTAGGTACTAGCCCTTTATACTCTTAAACATCGAAAGTGTAAGAAGAGATTTGAGATCTTGCTCATGAACATCTTAAAATTATGTCTGGAAAACTGTTTGATCAGATTATTCAATAATAAATTCGCAAAACAAATCAATAGAAAGGATAATATTAATCATAGTAATGAATAATGAGGCTTGTTTTGTAGAAGTTATATTCAAACTGGGGATTAATGAACAACGTATACTTTTTATTCCACACATGTCATTAAAGGAATGTTTTTTCTCTTAGAAAATAAAATACAGTAAGTACTGCAAGCATATGCTATGACATTTAAAGAAATATGCAATTACAATATTAATTGCTTTGAATGAATTGCTATTAAAACGGAATTCCTGTAGCTTTCTTAACTCCATGGGAAGACAAATAACCAATGCATACTCACGCAACGGCAAATATCATATGGCACCATTTTTTCTATGAAACAGTAATACATACAAAACCTTTACCAGGGTGTCCGCATTCTGGAAAATAAGTGAAAGTCAGGGAAAGGTCAAGGAAGTAAAAATGTATCAGGTGAAGTCAGGGAAATGGCAGATTGGTCAGGGAAAGTCAGGAAAAAATCTATTTAGGTCCATTGTTCAATTACTGAATTTATGAAATAGGGTTGATTTCTTTACTGTTATTGGATGCAAAATGTAGTGTTCTCAATGATGATGTTGAGGGAGTCAGTGTTCTCTGATATAGTTGTTGAAACTAATTTTCTGCGAGAAACACATCTAACTGCATCCTGGCATATTTGCTCAAAAGGGTAGACGCTGTTCTAGAAGAATTGAATGGTGCCAAGAGGATATCTGGACAAGTGGCTGAGAACTCAAAGAAATAATATCTCCAGCTCACAGTGAAAGCTCAGACTGAAGAATTTAAGGAACACTGGAATGAATTCATAGCCAATGACAGAGATGGTATTGGACTTGGTGAATTTTTTACTTAGGAAATGGGAAGAATTCGTTGACTTATGATTAGTTATGAAATTGTGTTTTATCTTCTTTCATGGAAACGCATTTTTTTAAAGTAGTCTAACAATAAATAAAATTCTCATTGTTGAAAACTTACAAGAAGAATCTCTGGTTGCTCAACAGATCATATATGATTCTGTGATGATAATAAGTGGATCATCAGGATTAATAATTACAAGAAGTATGATAAATTCAGTGAGAAGTTCAATGAGACAATATCAGGTGTATTTGTAAAAGAAAAGAGAAATAAATGCTGGAGACGAGAAGAGGAGATAGAAACGGAAGATACAGCAACAACTAAAGGAACTGAAGGAAGAAGAGAAGAAAATTAAACTGCGGAGACGGCAAGAAGGATATTCAGATCAATGAGAAGAAAACTATGCGAGAAAGTATGAAAACAAATTTGTAAATGGATTACATATAACAACTGCACCAGCAAAAGTAATGTGTGTGTGTTACATAATGTAATGTGTGTGTGTTTTTTTTTAATAATCAGTAAAATCATGTATGAACTGTTTATTACTATAGGCAATATTATAATGCTGTGTATTTGGTATTATAATGTGTAATTTTTTTCATATCTTAAGTACTCTGTATGCTGCACACTTTCGTTTGTAACTTTACATTTTGTGTAATATGTAGGCCTAATCAATATCGGTCTAATGCACGTGTTTGTAAATTTACATTCCTTTGAAAAGAAAATTGAAAAAAGAAACAAAGAGAAGCGGAAGAGAACAAGGCCAACTATGGGGAGTGTGGAGGCTGGGCTTCTTTTTTTATTCTATATTTTTAAGTTTTTCAGGGATCAGGTAAATCTGGAACTTTCGTCATGGAAAGTCAAGGAAAAGTCAGAGATCTTTTCTCCAAATTGTGTGGACACCCTTTTACATTTCCAAATGAAACTATATAAATTAGGTCTCCACTTCAAAAAAGTGGGGGGACAACTGCCCCCTCTTGTCCCCCTAATCGCTGCCAATGGGCCTATATCTGGTACAAATGATATTGGTAAATATATGGAAAGGTTTTATAACCTATTTTATATATCGGGATTGTTACAGTGATTTTAAAGCAATCTGGAAACACTTGTTCTGTTAATATCCAATTAATTAGATATAGAAGGGATTCAACAGTTGTGTCTATTTTTTATTGTGGTATTAGTAAAATCATGATAACCTCTTCAAAAGATGTTTGTAACCTATATACTATACCATTGACAAAATTACATTAGGTTTACTTCTGTCCATTTGAATGTCAAGTTATTGTTTTGGTTTCTACTGCAATTTTAAAAATCTGTAACATGATTTTCTACTGACTTTCAGATATTTTTTCTAATTGTCATCTACAAACTTAGTACTATTTACGAAGAATTCATTAAACCTTGTCAGGTGACATTGACATCGTATCTTTTGTGTTTCCATTTCCCCATTTCTGTGTTTACATTTTCCAATAAACTAATTTATATATAACGGAAGATTTTTTAAATAATTCTATCCTCTATATTGTGAAATTTCTCTTACATCGTGAACTTCCATGTCACACTCCAAAAAGGGTAGCTGAAATCCACGACAAACTACTAAATTCAATGTTAGGTCTTACAGTCGTTGTTGAGACATGTATAAACTTTTTAACGGTACGCAAAGGAACTTGTGCTTCCAACTTGCCAAAGAACAAAGCCACAATGAAAACATGTTCTGAATAAATGCACGATAATTTTCTTACAGCACTTAAAATATCAAATAAACTTAAAATAAGTAAAAGTAAGTGCACCAGCAATACAGCCAAATTATTCAGGAATTTACAAGGTGGTTAAACTCCAAAGAATTGTATTATTTAAAGTATCACTAGTGTAGGTGTGAATAAAAATAAAAATTTACGTGTCTGGGAAATGAGTGAAAAACTAAACAGCAACCTGTATAAAAAATCGCCAAAGATAATTTGTAAAATGTACAGTAATGACAACTTGGAGAACCCAATAATAATATTAAAAATATATATATATATAATAATGCCAGAGAGGGAGAGAAGATAAAATGCTTTTGAAGCAGATAATCGTACAAACACGAAGTTGTTTGTTAAAGTGTTTCCAAATCATGAACTTGAATGAACAACAGCTTACAATTTAAAATACTGCTGAATTAACTGAAATTTATCTTGTCTGAAATAATTGATATGTACAATAACATATTAGCCGACCTAGTCGGCTAATATGAAAGAAAGGTATAGCCGAGCTTTCATATTAGCCGAGCACATGACATAGCTAGATCGGCTAATAGGAAAGGTATAGCCGTGCTTTCATATTAGTCAAGCACATGACATAGCTAGGTCGGCTAATATGAAAGAAAGAAACTGAAATTTATCTTGTCTGAAATAATCGATATGTACAATAACATATTAGCCGACCTAGCTTTGAGATTTTCAGTGGATAATGAAGAAGAAAATCATCTTCTCAAGGATACAAGCGAAATTTAAACGTTAATAAAACTATGCATTAATACAGGTTTTTTCTGTCCTTCAACCAGTAGCGGCTCGTAGTCTGTACAAGCACCGGTTGCAATGTTGTAATATCAAAGGTATGTAGGTACGCGCAAGTGTTCCCATCCCCCAGCATTCTTGAGTCTTATCCAAGAAATATTCAGGAAATATGAAGAGGAAAATCTTTTAAGCTCTATTTGTATATTATTGATTAAATTATTTCTCTAATATTAATTTAATATATAAGCTATTTCCTTTTTTTCAAACATCTACTATCAATGTATGTTTATACACTATTTATATACGAAACCTCTACACTCATGTTATTGAACACGAGATAAATCGAATATAAGCCATGAATGATGGCGTTAATCCGAAAAGCAGAAAAAAAAAGGTAAGAAAATTGCATGCACGCAGTTAAACAAAATTATTTAATTATATAAACTATGCATTATTTTAGAATGGAAGGTCTTTCTTCGATCTTTCGGGCTTCAAATTTTTCTATTACCTTATTGAAATCTGAAATGCTGCTCGCCAAGTTTCTCTGAATAGAAAGCATCGCTACCGCAAATATTTTCCGCTTTATTTTCTTTAGAGTCCAGAAACACCTCTCTCCTCCGACAATATGCATTTTGTTAACATTTCTTTGTATAAATATACGGAACAAAAAGTCCATTTTCAGGAACCACGTATATTTTGTCTGTAAAGAAGCATGAAATCTAAGATGTTTTCCTTTGAAAATGAAAAAAAAAAAAATAGTTTAACATTCCAGCAAATTAGGCTAAAGAAGACAGATGAGTATTGGAAGTGAATGATTTGATATTAATTTATGCTCTCCGCCGGAAATCGAACACGGAATCATGTGCACGAAAGACACAGAGCTAGGAATTAGACCAGTAGTAAGACATTTTCTTCTTGAAGACTCGATTGACGCCCCCCCCCCCAGAATAGGATTTTTTAAAAAATAAATCTTATCCCAAGAATTTTCACCTATGTATTATAAATGTTAAATAAAATCTATTGACTTCGAACGACCGCCCCCCAAACTTTCAGCCTGGATCCGTTCCTGCTACCACCACACTTATATTTGTTCTTTGCGAGTTTATGTTTTGTGAATAACTTCTTTCTTCCACGCATCTGTATCATTCTCACCCTATCAATTGAGTCAAGCGCTGCTAAGCGGAGGAATTCGTAACTATTACAGAAGCTGACCAGTTGTGGCAGAAATTGCAACCGCAAGGGACCAATACGGGAAGATAGGAGCGTTGCAAGAATAAATCCACTTCCCCATGTTAAGAGATAGGAGCTCGCTGCCATATGCTCAATGTTACTGCTTCCAGTGGCAACGTTCGCTGCCACCGGAAAGGTAAATCTCTCTCTTTCTTTCCGTTTTTTTAATTGACTTTTTTCAGAAATGCATCAATACTGTTTTGCGCTCAAGAGCAAAGGTTTATTTTTTACTGATACACTACTTTAACACTTAAAAATATTTTTAGTATTAAAAAAAATATCCGGTTGCACAACCATGCAACATATAGTACCAGCCGCCACTGCCTTCAACTATTTTTTTTTTAACGAAAGTCTGGATTAGAATAAACAAGTAATTATTACGTAACTTTTCCAGATAATTGCAAACCACTTCAAAACAAAGCTACTAAACAAACTGCAATTCCAGAATATATTCTACAGAAGATTTGTTGAGGACATTCTAGTGATATACATTGTATAACGATTAAGGACCTTTACACTAAACTCAATCTTTAATATTGGAAATTTGAGGAATATTACACTGAACTCAACCGGCTAGAAGAAAACTTGAGAAAAAAAAACACAAACAAAAAAATAAACTTTATGAAGAATATATGAATTTTGTAGACCACATAAAAAGGACTAATGAGTCTAAAATTTCATTGTATAGAAAACTTAACGCCGGAAAGTTGTACATCAATTTACATTAAACCAGACGTTTGCACAAAGAGTCGATGTATGTAAGGATTTCTTAAAAAAAATCACTAATTTTATGTTCTAGCTTTAAGTCTGCTCGAAACTAAAATTAAACAAATAGTTGACCTAAGGAGAGAAACGGTTCATTGAAATTAAATTGATGAGATAGTACTATCAGATTAAAGTAGGTAAGGTTAGTAAAGTCATAACCAACATGGAGATCAAAATTGGATCTTATAATACGCTCTAGAAAATTAACCAGAGTTGTTTTTTTCAGTGTTTCGCAATTATGACATATCATCAGCTTTAAAATTAATGACGTGATTATTAATACGAGTATTTCTGCAAAGAAGACGCCAGACAAGATTACGACTTACTCGTGTGAGAAATAATATGTTGAACAAACGATACATAGTATTTATTTGAGAATAGAACAACGTATAAGAAATTTACGAAACACGACATCAAAATCTGTTTGTTACTTTTCAAAATGTTTATACAAAATAAGTCACAGCATTAAGGGGGTTCACTAACACTAAGTTGTCTAATATAACTGAAAATCATATTGCAGAGATTTACTAATTTTCGGAAACAAACTGCAAGTTAACCAATTCTAGATTTACAGTTAGGAAATTATCCTTGCACCCTTATTACAAAGAAGCAACAAAAAATAAAATAAAATAAATAAATATAATAAATACATTTTAAAAAAAAGTAGTTAACTGTATAGCAATTTTGCCTTTAGGCCTCAGGTTATTTTTGTTCTACAAATATGCAAGATGAGTTATTCTTTTCCGTTTCTGTGCTTGCATTTCTATGATAAAGTCTGTACCTTTTGTTTACAATGTATTAACTGGTTGACAAGACTCCCATTCTCGGAGCGATACGTACAATAATACTGTATATGAATTACTTTCTCGAAAACATTTTTTAAATTTAAATTTTCTGTTTGACATGCTAAAGCATTCTCAACAGACTACAATATATATATATATATATATATATATATATATATATATATATATATATATATATATATATATATATATATATATATATATATATTATTTGGTTCTCTATATTCATACGTGCATACTCCGACAGCAAATTTTGTTTTTGAAATGTGATTCAGAACCCCCTTGTTGGTAAGACCTAGACGTATCGCATGGATTTTGGATTCGTAATTTGAGCTCACTAAAACTGAAAAGGGATTAGGAATAGATATTTCGTGCGGTTTGTGTTAATGAGTTCCAAAGGACCTCTTCAGTGTCACAGTACAAGATTTATATTTTTAATTTGAAAACTACCTTTGAATGTATTTCGTTTAATTAATCGAACAAATCGATATTGCTTGCTTTTCTTACATTTCCTTAGTCGAAACATATAGTAAACAAGGCAAAGATCGGGATCTCATTTAGGTATTTTCTTGGCCATGATTTTCTAAAAAGAATTGCCAGTAGAGAGAATTCCACTAAAGAGATATGAAACTGTATCTTACTTGAACCATATTCGTATTTTCATGAATAGTTTATTGATCCCGCGTAGGAATATGATACTATTAATCTTTTTCTACGCATTTTATATTTTAATTTAAAACTAGAATACATGCATTCACTCTACATTTTATTATTTCATAAAATATTATCGCAAATAATTGTTTCTATCAGGCCATTAATTTATCCAAGGGTAACATACGTTCTTAAGCAGGGGTATATACTTTATCACTCCAGAGAAAAAGCAGCATTAATTAGACGAAGATAATTCTTACGAATATTTTCGTCTGGATTTATCAAAAGTTGTTTGAAGTCTATCACAAACCTATATGAAGATATTTTCACTAGAGGCAAAAGATTAGTTTATAAAAGCAAAATAAATGCTCATTTTTCTTGAGTGAAGGCGCAATAATTTTACTAGAGTTCTTTCTCCCTTTCACTACTTATACATAAATCTAGCATTACATATCTTTCGGAATCACCCTTCATGAAACTTTGAAATACTAAATTTATGACTAAACATTACAAGAAAAGAGAACACATTTCTTGTCTTGGTACACATATAATTTTACCGAGATAACCATGTGTCTGTCGAAAAGTTACGACTTCAAGGCAACTGCTTTATCTTATGGAACAATTGTTGGCTAGATTAGTTCAGATTAAGAACAACTAGTATACATACCACTTAACATTTTTATATTAATATTATAAATTGATATTTATAATTTGGTATTAAGGATAGAACTTTATAAATAAGAGAAGTGAAAAAGACTATGAAGTATGATAATTTTTTTCTCAAGCAAACTGGGCACTAAAATTACATAGAATGTATCGATAGAAGTAAAAAAATGATTCAGTAAAAATTTTGTAGTATGAATGGGTCTGTGCGAATCAGTAATATGAAAACTTCGAGAAACAAAAAGAAGTAAACTGGAACTGTATTTATTGGAAAAGAAAACTATGAGTATTTTAAGCAGAAAAAGAGAATTAAGAGAGATGTATAAAAAGACGGAAGCGAAAATCGATATCTTTTGACTTGTAAAGGAAAAAAAAAAATAAATAATATGATTAGCTAATTACTGACATTAAGGATGAAGTAATTTAACTGTTGGAAGGGATGTATTCAGTTTCGACGGTGAATGTATAGGAAAGAATTAGAAAAATAATTCAAATTAAAATTATATATAATTTTAGTTTTTGTTTTACCTTTAAGATATCATAATTATTGTAATACATCTTTTCCTACTGGTTATGATTTAGATATCAGACAAAAAGAAAGAAATATTATGATCGGTAACGTTTTCTTTATCACGCTCCATTGTAGGAGTGCACTTCATCTGCTCAACATTTGTTAACTCTTCCTTCCATGTATTTAAATGAAATGATTGTTAAAGTTAATGATTATAAATTAAAGTTCCTAAAAGATTTTTATTTTCATAGTCCCATAAGAAGCAAAAACTTTTTGGTAGCAATTACTCATAGGATAGCGTGTTTTGAAAATTACAAATTGACACTGAAGTTAAACTTGATAACTTCTCATATGACGGCAGCACAGTCAGTTAATAAATTAAAACAATACTATATAAATTTCTTAGTAATTAGTGGATATAAAAACATTGAAAATATTATTCTAGCGTTTAGTTATATTCTTATCTATTATGCTATGTTGTTGTGTTTACTTTGATACAATTTTATGACAAGTTTTATAGTTAAATGATGCATTGTACATGAATAAAATCTAATCTATTCGATTCTTCACTGAATTCTATTTTTTAATATTATTTTTAAAATTATAATCTACCTTTATCTGGAGCTTACAACTCACACATCATATAGTTATAAACATAAGTCAAATAAAAGACTCTTCGAAATTGTATGAATGCCTTATAACTACTTATTATGATTTAAGTTACGAATATAAAAAACACATTCTTACTGCACTCAGAAAAGTCACTTAATCTTCGCCTATACAAAACTTTTTCTTCTCGTTCCTCTTCCTTGTCGGATTCTTCGGGAGAAGGGGCACTTATGATAACACTTACATTCGGCGGAGGAAAAAATTCTTTTTCTCCCTCTTGTTTTTCTTTGTTTTCTTCTTCTTCTTCTTCTTTCCCGATACTTTTAGTTTCAATGTTCTGTATTTTAATATCTTCCACTAGTACTTCTTTACATTCTAGTTTGTCCTTTTGATTGTCAACTTCGCTTACATCACCCTCAAGTTCTTCTTCAGATTCTTCTATTGTTGGTTCAATCACAGTCACAGCAGATGCTCTTCTAGACTCATCTGCAAATTCTTTAGGAACAGGAAGAGAGATTGGAAGGTCTATAGAAATATTGGATTCTCTGCGCTCGTCCGGGAAAGGGGATATGGCTTGTAAATGGCTTATTGCTATACTTTCACTTTCTTCTTGCTCTCCCTCCGACAGAGCAAGATACACGGGGGATAAGCGTCTTTTTAGAAGTGGTGAACCTGAGAATGGTGATGGAGGTAGAGGGAAATTTGTTGTCAGAGACGGAGTTAAAAGCGTTGTTGTTGGAGAGGGTAATGAAGGTGGCGGAGATTCAAAAGAAATTGCTTCTAGGCCTGGAGGAACCTACGGAAAAAGAAAATAGAATAATGATTTCTATAATTTAACTGGATTACTTACTTTTAAATATATTCGAAGACTATGATATTTACGTTTGATGTTTTTCTATTTATAAATACTGCACTGTTTGACTATATACACAGAAAGACAGAATAATATGAATAGAATTAGAAGTACCTGCAGTATTTATTTCATAAAATATTATACAGGGTGGCCCAAAAGTAGGTATACAGTACCGTACTGATCAGCTCATTGCATTTTATAGTATCATTTCCTATTGTTATCCATCCTTAGTTTCTTTATCATTTGTTCTTAATGTATTTTACTTACATATTGAGCTCGGAAGAGCCGAAACAAATAAACTCATAAATTAGAATATTATACTTGATCAATGCAGGGGTGTATACCTACTTTTGGGCCATGAAAATGAATCAAATATAAATTAAACTTTCTTATAATTCTTTATTAAAACAATATTATTTAAAGAAAGAATACCAAACTCTTTTTTTTATAACATAGGCCTCGTAAACCGTAAATAACTTTTGCCATCTTACTAGCTGTTTTTAAATTCGTTAAAAACAAACTTGCTTGCACTATGTGCTCCCTATTGTACATAAAGTCTAGAATCTCTTCATCATTGAAAAACTTTTCACCTTCCAACCAGCAATGATTTCCGAGAATTAAAAATTCTTGATAATGATTGTTTACACATTTTCAAAATTTATCCCAGTTGCTGCAAAAATTTCACATACTTATTAGCCGGGGTGAATAGAATCTTAAACTTACTAAATATTTAAATATTCTATGACATAAAGGTCGCTTTGTTTTGATCAGCAGGCCAGGCTTGATCTTGTTTCGAGGCCAGGTTGTGAGCATCTAACAGACCTCGACAAACGAAGTTATGCAACTTGTACACTTCAGACTTTGGCAGAGTATCATTGCCTAAGTGTGCACGGAATCTGGACAAAATTTCTTCTGGTTTAACTTTTCGCGTTCCAGAAACTTCTTTAGACACCATTACCTTCTTTTCCTTTATTATCATAGCTACTAAACAAGTGACTGTAGCACAAACATGCAGTGTTGAGTGAGTCGAGTACCACCTGCTCACTATCACTGCATCAACGAGCAGTAAATTACTCCATGCCTACTTAATTGATCTACCGTCATACATTGCATAGTATGCCTTATCTTTGGATTCCAAGTATAATTCTTGATAATGGGATATTCTTTTTTTTAAGGTATTAAAGCATTTAGGAAGTCGAAGTAAACGACAATAACTGCTATTTCAACAGGTAGAAATTACGAACAAGGATGTCAATTTGTTGGCTTTATATCTTATAACGAACTTTATGTAACAATTAAAATAGAGTTTATTAATATAAGGAAAGTCAAAATAAATATTTTCTTCTGAATGAATTAACCGTTTTAGTTGTTGTTATTCTTATCTTAGTCCATTTGATTCCATTGATAAAATTTAAAGGATAGGATACAAATTTAGCTAAGTTAATTTAATAATAAGAAAATGTACTTTGCTGGCTATATAAGTAAATAATAGTACTTCAGTTATTTAGTTTAATGGTCTACAAAATTGTTTATTAAACTTACATGCAATCTTCAAGTATTGCGGTTCAGACGCTAATTTTGCCATATTAAAATAGAGACTATTTTTATTAGTACACTTTTCTACTCCTAGTGGAATTACCTCTATTCTTTTGGTTTGTATACTACACACATTTATAAAGGGAAGTTTTGATAACAACTTATCTTACTTCCTTTTCCAGTAACATTAACCATTTTTGAGTCTGTTCGTGTTTCATTATCAGAAATATTAAGGCACGAAACGATATGAAACATCGTTATGTATCTCCTTTTTACTTGTTTATAATATTTAGTTTTAATCTCTTTGTTTCTGATAATAATTATTTAAAACAAACAAACAAATATGTACATAAATAAAGAACTATTTACTATGAGAAGAATAAATGAACGTAATTAAACTAGCCACTAGAACAGTTTTGAAAGTTATGATTTTAGACGTATTGAAAAATGAGTAGCAAATGAATTATAGTTTACGCACAAACAAAACCAACTTTTCTTTATTTATTTATAAATGTTTCAGATACAGAGGCATGTCCATTTTACACTGAAACAATGTAACAAATAACAAAAACGAAAGAAAAATTTTAAAAAATAAAAAATAACAAAAATATATTTATAGATACAAAAATAACAAAAAATAGAATATATGCGTATCATATTTATAGAGACTTTAACTTGTTTTTAAAATGTCAGAGTCAAAAATATCATCTGACAATAAACTATTATACAATGATGCCAGCCTGAAGTATAAGGAACGTTCTGTAATTTATAATTTGGGTGTTACGTATGTAAGTAGTGTATGACTGTGAGTAAGGCGAGAAGGTACTTGAAAATTAAGAACGGAGACCAAAAATTCGAAGTTTATTTCCCCATTGATGGTTTTATGGACAGACAGCAAGTCCGTCACCATACATCGAGTAAGTGGAGTCTGAATATTGAGGTTATTTCGGAGCTATGTTTTATTAAGATTACGCACTGAAGGAATCTTTTTTTTTTTTTTTTTTTTTTTTTTTTTTTTTTTTTTTTGATAATGGCAAGAGAAAGTTAAGGACAGAATCAAAATGGGTTAAGTTTAAAACACAGGCCATATTCCATATTGGTGAGCAATATTCAATTTTAGGAGATACAAAAGCTTTGAAAAAATACTAAATGATTTCAGATCGCGAATTTCAATAAATCTGTAAAGAATACCCAATTCTCATAGCGCTCTTAACAGTAAGGGTGATGTGATCAGCAAATGAAACTACTCTTTCGATACGATTATTATTAATACAATATCTGTGATAAATTGTATTTTTCTTCAAAAAATACTATGAGTACAACATTTTCGAGGGTTTAATTTTAAATTCCAAGTCGCACACCAGTCAGTAAATTTAGCAAGAATTTGTTGAAGTCGTAGGGCATCATCTATGGTAGAGATTTTATGGAAAATTTTACAATAGTCAGCAAAGAAAAGAATGTTCATAGATGGTAGAGACAGGAAGGAAGGGAGATCATTCATGTAAAGAAGAAATAGCAGTGGTCCTAAACACTACAATGGGGAACTCCAGAAAGAGCTGGGACAAATTTAGATGATGCAGTTGGCATAACAACACGTTGCAAAATATCAGTGAAATAATCCTTTTTCTCAAGGTAAGTGTAATATTACTCAAAGGAAAACCTGATAAGTTTCCCTTGTGCCTCCTGGCGACAGTTCTGAAAACATTCGACTCACTGACATTCCAAGTGTGGCCGCTAATTACATTTTCGACGGTTTTATTGCTGATAAGAAAAGTTGGTTTAATTTGTAAGTTGCACTGTATTACAAAAGTGAATAACATCAAAATATGTATATGAAATGACACATACAAGTTACAAGCAACAAACAAAATTAGATGAAAGTTTCAGATTACAGTAAATATATAATAAATACAAAATGCAAATGAAATATACTATAAGCCTTTTTTCATAATGTTTATAATGATCCTTTCTAGTGCAAATTTATTTACATGGCTATTAATATTTTGAGAAAGTGCTATCTATAATAATATAACAGTGGAAAATCACAGAATATAAACAATGTAAATCAAGTATTCAATAACAGTTAATTCTCTCTGAAATGACTAAATGACCAAATAGAATGAAATGACCATATGAAATAATACTTTTGGTTTTCTATTTACATATTCTTTTTGATTTTAAACGCCACTAACACCATTTTAGAGTACATTTTGATATATAATATTGTTATACATTGCGAGGCCATTGTGAACGTAAATTATAATAATTAGATAATACATAATTCAAGATCATCAAGACCTCAAACCATTTACGAAAGTTTCAAGTTCTTTATTAAATATGGTAGAGTGTCTTTATTTACTAGAAAATTTTCCCGTAGATAGTTTTGTGGTTGTGTTACAATAATGTTAAATCATTATATATACAGGGAGTTAATGAACTATACCGACAAACCTTAAGAGGTGATTCCTCACATCAAAACAAAAGAGAAAGTTCATATGGACCTATGGCAAAAAGTGCATAGTTTCAGAGATAGGGCTGTCCAAAATCGCGAAAAAGCCAAATTTCAAGAGGCTCTATTTCGAATTCGAGAGACTGTGGATGGTGGTCCTTATCAGCGTAAAGGAAGCCAGGCATACACACTCCAAAAGTGCATATATATAGGGTGTCTCAAAGGTCCCCTGACATAGGGGGATTCTGTTATTATCAGAGTTACAACAAACTGTAAGATGGGAAACCGTCTCCAAATATGATGTTTTCAATCAAAAATGAAAGATTTTTTTAAAATCGGACAAGCCGTTTACGCTGTACACTCTTTATGTGCCCAACGTTAAATGAACATGCAACGTTGCCATTTAACTGAACCTACAACATAAGTGAAGAAATTACTGTCTTTTATGCTAACGTGTCAATCGCCAGCCCCCATTTCAAACATGGCCCCATTCAGCATACTCTTACAAAATTTATCCACCTCCCGGTAAATGGCAACGTTGCATTTTCATTTAATATTGGGCGCATAAAGAGTGTACAGCCCAAACGGCTCGTCCGATTAAAAAAATTGTTTGCTTTAGATTGAAAATATCGTATTTGGAGACAGTTTCCCTTACATTTTGTTGTAACTCTGATAATAATAATAGAGTTATCCTATGTCAGGGGACTTGTAAGACCCCTGTGTATATATACTGCAACTGGAATTTTATGTCTAATTTTGTTATATGCAACTTGTTGTGTTATTCGTATGCGTATTTTGAGTCTATTCAGTCTTTGCAATAATCTGTACGATTAGATTAATCAAGATAAGAAATTAAATAATTATATCGGGTGTAAAATTAATGCTTCAAAATTATTAGCGTTTAACGAAAACAAGGTCCAAAAATGACATATAACCAGTCAATATAGTTGATCAAGCTGCATAAAATGATATAGACGAGTGTAATTTGTAAATAAATGTTTAATTCTAAACGAAAACACTTACATCCAAAGTACACATTGTCTTCAATCCTGGAACACTAGGCCTACGAGATTCCTCTTCACTAAGTTCGTATTGCTTGACATCGAGGCCAGTTTCTGACATTTTACTACTATCTCTCTCAGTCTCTGAATCAAGGTTGGACATTTCACGTGCTTCTTCATCAGGCTCTAGTTCTGTATGATCTAACACTTGGCGGATTGCTTTCTTCAAGCTATTCACTCGCTCCATCAAGGTGTCTTTCTTCGCACGGGCAGCCTGTTTAAGAAAATAAATAAATTATCTTTCAGTTTTGATATTGCTAGGATTTTAGTGACAACTAAAATTAATAAAATGTTTTTAAGTTATGGAAAGTGAGAAGGAAAATTATTTAAATTTGGTCCTTTTTGTTAAGAAAAATCAACCTTATCCATGGACTGTTTCAATTTTATATTCGATTAGCTTAAATGTGCGTTCCTCGCGCGGGCAGAAAATGTTTATGGAAAATATTTCAAGTCCTTTCTTCTCTTCGTTTACTCATTTCAATGAAAATTTAGCAATAAAAACCCGTAAGATGCTTTATTTTTTAGATACATTTTGAATCTCCCTATCCCCTTAAGGTCCGGCAGCTTGAGGTAGGAACTAACACATTCCTAAATTAATTTCAAACGGGTCAACCATTTTCTCGTGGTATAATCACAAACAAACAACACACAATGTCGCTTTCAAAGAATTGGTGGGATGGACAGACAATTGGTTCAATGTGACGAACAATATACGAAATACCTTCTTTCCCCTTAAAACGGAAATTTTCAAAAATGGTGGGACGTATCAGCTTATTTTTATGAGGAACTAGCAGAATACCCGTTTTTTTTATGGGGAGAATACGTTTAATTTTGGACACAAAATACACCAAAACTATCACCAATCAACTTAGGGACTCCACAAATTATGAATTCAACACTAATATCGGTCATTTTCAATTATGTTTACATGTCACCTCCCCTGTTAGGAGTACTAATGAGGATTGAATTTGGATTTAAACGGCATCGGAAGTATAACTTTTTATCTCAGCGACAACAAAAACTATAGATTTTACATTAATATGGATAATTTTCGATCATATATATATCCCCGGCGGGAGCTCATGTGGTTCGGATTCCACGTTAATCAGTAGGTCCACGTCTCATATAGCCTCACTGCTGAAAGGGACGCTAAACTAAAATCAACTCAATATATATATATTCCTCCTTCTCCTCCTCTAGGTTGCACCGACAAAGTGAAATGAAAAAAAAAAAAAATCCCAAGCCCGAACCTCATCTATGCTGAAAATTTGGTCGAGATCGGTCGGGTGGCTCAAAAGTTATTAAGTCATAAACATAGTCATTTTTATTTTTATATATAGACAGATTTATATATCGACTTTAATCGTCCTAACTCGACATCTTTGTTAGCTACTCCATCTTTTTCACATAAATTTTGACCCCCTGTTCTCTTAGGATGTGGATCTTAATCACAGTGAGATGATAATAATTCGATCTCACACAAGATCACTTTCAGTTTTATATATTAGATCTATCTTAGATAGCTCGAACAATTTTAAAAATTACTTTTAGAAATTTATTCTATATACTACAGATGCAAGTATTCGTTTGTACTGTTGTAAATGACTCTTTTGCAGACACCATGAAGAGGATCCCGTTATATTGCTTGACAGAAAGAATAGTCAGTGTTGAGTCTAGATATATGCTTGTATCTGGTTGTATAATCATCAAGATGTGTCACTTTAAGATATAGGCTCCCACTGATGGCTTGGGTCTCCTCGTATCACGGACTCTGAAGGCTTCCTGAATGTTACGTTACAGAACACTTTTATACAATTATATTCATAAGCGATGTTCCAACAAACTATCAATGAAAGTACAATTACAGTGCCCTATTACAGTGTCTATATATGATACTTGAATACATAATGTTAAATTATAATGATACTAGTATTTGAGTGCAAAATATTAAATTATAATGATACTGATCTTGAATATAGAATATTAAATTACCATAATAAATTTTCCTTTGTTTTTATTTATTTATTTATTTACAAAATACTCAATATTAGTTTCTCGATCAAATTCATGTAGCACCACTTTAAATAAAGCGCCACGCGTCATATTAGGCAACAAAATATTTTCTTATCATACTGACTGTTTATTTCTTTGGAATTCAGTTGAATGAAATTTCTAATTTAACATCTCGCCGTTATTTCCTTTAGGATAAAGGAGATGGATGATTAACGAAAGTGATTAAATGTAAAAGAATTGATGGAATGAGAATGTGAAAGGAAACAAAAGAACCTCGAGGAAACTCACGAACATGATTTCAATCAACATAAAGTCACAAGGCGTGAAATCGAACCACGGACTTCTCACATAAGAGCTGAGCTCTCAACCATTGAGCCACCGTGCACTTCTCCTAATCTCTTTGGAGTAAGTATTCTTACATGCAACATTCTCTCTTACGAGTATGTACACAGTGTACATTTCTTCTTCTCTTCTTAAGAAAATCTTCCAAGAGGCCAAATAGTAACAGTTTCTATTTTCTATGCGTGAAGCTTGAGTGAAATTTATTTTTAAAACATAATATATACATAATATATGTTTTAAAACATATTTTTAAAACATAATTTCAACATAATAAAGCATACATAGTAACTCCTATCTACCCAACTTTAACTCATGTAGTTCGAATCCAAGTGAAGAAGTAAGTTCATATCTCGGAACCTCGCTGCTTAAAAGAAACACTAAACTGAAACTAACATTTTGCTTTTTACAGTAATGAGTTTTTTTTATTTATTTACTCTACAAGGGTTTGGTGGTGCAGCAAGTAGGCCTATAACTAAATCTCGAACCAATAATAACAATAATTCGATTATATATTAGACAAAACATGCTGTACATGGGTTGACCACTAATTTCCCTCATATCTGCTTCATATAGCGTATATGTCATGATTTATTATTTAGATATGCTTATGTGACAAAGATAACAATGAAGATAGGATGGGGGTGGAAAAATATATATGGTATTAATAAATCAAATGTCTCATAAATTATTTAGTATAAAGTGAACGTAATTGTTTTATCTCCCATTCCTATGTTTCACATATAGGTTATATGAGTAGAGCGATTGACTAACTAGAAAAAAAAAACCGAACATGACAAAAAAATCATTATCTATATATCCGAGAAACCATACCTTATGAGTTATAGGCTTGTAAAAGCGAAAAGAAATGAGCATTAGAGCTGAATATTGTCAAATTATATCAGCTATAGAACCAATGTAATCAAAGCCTCTTAACCAGCTCTCTTTAAATTGCATAATCCAGAATTGCAGTTGTGGCTCATGTGATTTCCAAAACCGAGTGAAAGATTCTCGGTCACTCCATGAAATAAAGGTAGTTCCAAATGAGATGTATGTATCAAAAAATTACAACCACAAAGCAATAGCTGCGTCTTGACAAGGAGATATGTCAAATAAGGTAATAATCATTAAGGATTATTCAGTAACACCGCACTGTTACCTAAATCCAAGAACAGTAGTAATCCAAAAACAGTACTAGTAAAAAAGAGTCACAGGCATTTAAAGGACTTGTGTTACTTCTGTCATCGAAAAGGAATCTTAACTGACGATGATGGTTTTACGTGTTTTTTAATGTCTTCCTGAGCAATGAATGAAATTAAGTTAGATTTCACCCAGCCGCTAAAATCCAGACGACATATACTAAGTGCGTGTAAATAATGCCAAATTTTGCAACAAGATACGCTTTCACTGCTTTCAAATTCATCCCTGCACGTTTCCGGAAATCTGTAGCTTCTGAACCATGTATTTACTACGGTTATAAGTGGAGTTTTTTTTCTATTTTTGCGATAAGAAAATCTCTCAATTTTTTTTTCTGGTTAATGAATCACGATACGTTCACTTACATTTATGTTCACTATATTGTAAAACCTTAAGTTGATATATATATATATATAATTAACTAACTAACGTTTTAACTCAATCTGAATAACATAAACTTTCATACCTCCATTTTGTCACTGCTCTTTTCCTTGAGATTTGAGATTTCTTTTTCTAATTTTTCAACTTCACCTTTCTCTCGGCCTTCTAATAACGCTGTTTCTGCCTGCGAAGAAAGAAAGAAAAAATGCAATACAATAATAATATAAGAATTTCCTTATATCATTATTCTAAAATGTGTTGTTTTCTATTGATATAATAAAAATTAATTTTGAAACCTAATTCACTACTTATCTTTTTCAGTTGTTTTCTATTGATATAATAAAAATTAATTTTGAAACCTAATTCACTACTTATCTTTTTCAATCTTCAGTTAAGTACAATGAAAGTTAAAGTTGAAATTAAATCATCAATTTAATGTATAAAGGTAACCAAGAAAGTTCTGTTGCTTTTTGTGCAGGTCTGTGTTCAATTGGCCCTCATACCGTAAATTGAATGTGAATGGAGATAAGGCGAATGTCAGTTGTTGGTGTGGGTACATTCAACAAACTATCTGATTGTGGCGGTTCAGTTACACCGTGAACGTGCTTAAGGACAGACTGAACATGGAACCTCCACAGAGCGTCATAAGGGCGTGTATGTTATGTAAATTCAAACTGGAGTCAAATTCCTCTGCAGCGGGGCGGAAGATATACCAGGCCTTTGGTGAGGGTGTCGTGACCATGCGGAACGTTTAACAAGTTTAAGGACTGTGACGAAACACTCGAAGATGCACCACATGCCGGAAGACCAATATATGCACAAAATGAAGATCTTCAGGCAGCAATTGAGGCGAACAGTGGCCATACATGTGAGGAACTGACAAGTAAACCTTACGTTTGGTGAATCGAGTTGCTGACTGAGACACATATGAGAAAGTAGTACTAAATGTGGTCAGTATTTCAGTGAAGTTGTAGGTGCGAAGCTCCAGAGGTTTAGGAGATACAGCTATCAGAACATCATATGGAAGCACAGAATAGTCTTCATACAGTTGGAGGTAAAAGCTCTGTAAGACCTCTTGTGATGACAAAAGGTGAATAACAAATATATGGGTACATATTAGGACTAGGGGGAAGTCATATAGTAAGGGTATACCTGACGGCGGCCATCTTGAAATCCGCCATTTTGAATTAAGGTTAAGTTTTTAAAATAGGAATAGGGTCATGTGATATATGATTTAAGGCGCAAATTTAATCAGAAGAACAATGGTGACGTTAATTTTGATTTAGCGCAATTGGTAAAAAGTTACAGGGAAATTAAATATTGTTTGGGCATATGTATTAGTCCTTTACTCCACCTTGTAAATTTTGTGTTAATGATAATAATTAAATAAAAAGCAGGTGGATAAATAATAGGTCTATGGTAAGAGTTGCCTTGATGGCGGCCATGTTCAAATTCGCCATTTTGAATCAGACATCAGTGACGTGAACATATGGCATCGTGATAGGTTCATACAACTTCAGTCGTTTACAATTTACCAGTTCAGTGCTCCTCGTTTTCGCAATATGATTCGATTCGCTTTCAATCAGGCTGGATATTTGAATGAAGAACCTGGACGTTGGATCGCTCCTTACGACTACTGCTTTGACGGAATTGTTAACGACAAATGTGTCAAATGTAATCGATTGCCTTTGTCAGGTGTGCTCACTGTGAGCAGAGCATTTGTGCAAGTCATGCACTCTTTTCTGAACTACATATTGATTGTACTAATTGAGGACTTTTCTGGAAGAAAGACCCAAGTTCAATTATGACTCAATTCCACTTTGGTCATTTTTCTTTAAATTAGCAACTTGTTTATGCGATAACAAATGCTGGTTAATGATAAAGCAAAAATGGTTATACCGTTGGATTTATGGTAAAATTTGCTATTAGTAAGGTGTCAATGTTATGCGTTTTGTTTAAAACTTTTGTCTGATTCAAAATGACGGATTTGAACATGGCCACCATCAAGGCAACTCTTCCCATAGACCTAATATTTATTCACCTGCTTTTTATTTAATTATTATCATTAACAGAAAATTTACAAGGTGGAGTAAAGGACTAATACATATGCCCAAACAATATTTAATTTCCCTGTAACTTTTTACCAATTGCGCGTAAACCAAAATTAACATCACCGTTGTTCTTCTGATTAAATTTGCGCCTTAAATCATGTATCACATGACCCTATTCCTATTTTAAAAACTTAACCTTAATTCAAAATGGCGGATTTCAAGATGGCCGCCGTCAGGTATACCCTTACTATATGACTTCCCCCTAGTCCTAATATGTACCCATATATTTGTTATTCACCTTTTGTCGTTACAAGAGGTCTTACAGAGCTTTTACCTCCAACTGTATGAAGACTATTCTGTGCTTCCATATGATGTTCTGATAGCTGTATCTCCTAAACCTCTGGAGCTTCGCACCTACAACTTCACTGAAATACTGACCACATTTAGTACTACTTTCTCATATGTGTCTCAGTCAGCAACTCGATTCACCCAAACGTAAGGTTTACTTGTGAGACTACAACTCAGTGTGAGTAGAGAAACCATTCGGCAGCACCCCCATCAAGTTGGAAAGCACTACAAGTTGGATCAATGGGTCCCACATGATTTGACTCCGGGCCAGAAGGCAACGCGAACAGATACCTGGGTTTCTTTGCTGTCTCGTTTGAGGAAGAAGCCATTTCTGAACAGGATGTTGACATGTGATGAGAAAAAGTGGGTCCTGTACGAAGCTTCACGGCACCGCTACCATTGGTTAGCATCCTATGAACCGGTTCCAAAACAGCCGAAACCAGCACTGCACCACAAGAAGGTCCTCCTGTGTGTTTGGTGGACTGCTCGTGGCATCGTGCATCGGGAAATACTACCAGCTGGTCAGAACATCAATACAACTGTGTACTGTCAGCAGTTGAGCCGTGTTCAAGAAAAACTCAAAACTCTGGAACCAGCATTTCTGAATCGTAAAGGGGTCTTCCTGTTACAGAACAACGCTAAGCCTCACGTGATTAAAATGACCCGGGACACCATTCTACGCCTTGGACGGGAAACACTATTGCATCCGCCACACTCCCCGGACATTGCACCATCTGATTATCACCTGTTCCATTCCTTGGACAATCACCTTAAAGGACGCCAGTTCAAATTCCTAGTAGAAGTGTAAAATGCACTTGATACTTTCTTCGCTTCACGGCCCACCAAGTTCTACGGCGATGGAATTCATGGTATTCCAAAACGTCAGCATAAGATCGTTATTGCTGATGGGGACTATTTTGGAACTTCTAGGTACGTCTTAGGTAACATATCGATGTTCGAAGGTAGTGGGTGAAAAAGCAACTAAATTTTCTTGTTTACCTTTATAACATTGTTAAAGGAGATAAATTCAAATAAATAATAGAAAAAACTATAGTAAAATAAAAGTGCGGGAGGAGATTAGAGAACTTCATGAAAAGACAATACCGTCGACCACATCATCATTAGAATTGCCAGATCCTACGTTTTCCTGTAAATTTTGTTTTTCTAACACGTTATACAATTTTATTTCCCAGGAAAGCGATTTTTTCGTTTTTTAAATAAATAAAACAACTGATAGTCCTGGACATTTTTAAAATATTTTTATAAGTTAATGCGAAAGAAAACTATTTTTTCTTTAGAGGAATTGACTACTCACACACACTTAACAATTTAAGTCATAAAGAAAATACAATAGGATGCATTTTAGCTCCTATTTTACCGGCATCCCACCTTATATTTAATATTATCAACATCGTCTCGATCATATTGTAGATTCAATCGATAGTGATATACTGATGTCAGGAACAGAAGCTACTGTGAAGTAACAAAAGCAGAACTTTAAGTGGTTGTTAACAAGAACTATTTGGAAGATATAAAAAAGGCTGTGAGACTTAAGAAATATAATCTTCATTAAAATACAGTAAAAGCTCCTTATTCGCGCTTCCTTCATTCGCGTTTTCACTATTCGCGGATTAAAAAAATACGACCCAATTCCTATATTCGCGGCTAAAGATTTCTTTATTCGCGGATCTAATCAGTACGTACATACATACGTAATAATAAAAAGGATTCCAATAGGTATCCAACCCAATATCCTTTGTAAACGCCGTCAAATGGACTAATAAAATGTAAAATAGTCCTTATTACAACTTTGCCTAAAATATGTTGTGAAATGATATCGCCGCTGTATTGGTTCGGACTTTGACATAAGCCGCCTTCGCCGCGATCGGTGTTTTTGAGAATGTAAAAAAACAGAATGAAAGCAACCTTATTACTCAATGAATAAAGTATATTTTTAAATGCCACCACATTATTAGACGTTCCGTCCTTTGGTAAGAAGCGCTTTGCGTGTTTTATTGTTTCATCTTTCCATTCGTTATAAAAATTGTGATCGAGTAACACGTCTCTACCGCTGTCTTCCTAATTTATACAGTAATGTCAACTAAAAAAATAAGAAACGAGTTTCGACACGAAAAAAATCTGTGTTACCTCTTGAAGTGAAAATAGAAATGCTTAATCGTTCACGCCTTGGAGAGTCGTTTGCATCCATATCACGCTCATTCATTGTCAACGAATCAACTGTACGATCGATAAAAAAATCCGAAGATAAAATAAGGTCGTCTGTAGCTTCAACTTCACTGTCAGCGAAAATTGTTCGTGATCCAGCAATAGAAAAAAAAATGGAAGTGGTGTTGTCATTATGGATCGAAGACCGCAACCAAAAAAGGGTGCCCCTGAGTGGTCCAATGGTTCGGGAGAAGGCAAAGCGTCTTTACGCTCATTTTAAAGAACCTGATGGTAGTTGTAGTGGTGAATGTACAGATGTAGGATTTCAAGCATCGGAAGGTTGGTTCAATAAATTTAAGGTGAGAGAATCATTGCATAACATTAAAATCGTTGGAGAAGCTGCATCTGCAGACACTGCTGCAGCAGAACGATATCCAGAAGAATTTGCAAACTTAGTAGCTGATGGAGGATACAAACCTGAGCAAGTATTTAATGCAGACGAAACTGCACTGTTTTGGAAGATAATGCCAAACAAAACATTCATTTCTAAAAGCGTAAAGTCTGCTCCTGGATTTAAGGGAGCAAAGGATAGAGTTACACTGCTGCTATGTTCTAATGCATCTGGAGATTGTGTCTTTAAACCACTGATGCTTTACAGATCGTTAAATCCTTGGATTTTAAAGAATCCAAACAAGGACGACCTGCCAGTGTTTTGGCGTGCTAATAAGAAAGCGTGGGTTACAAGCGCTATTTTTTGTGACTGGTTCCGGAATTGTTTTGTTTCTGAAGTTGAAACTTATTTTAAGAAACAGAATTTAGACTTTAAAGCAGTTCTAGTTTTGGACAATGCACCAGGTCATCCTCGCGAACTTCAAACTATGCATCCAAATATAAAAGTGACATTTTTACCTCCCAACACGACGGCTTTGCTTCAACCTATGGACCAAGGATTAATCCAAGCCTTTAAGCTCTATTACATTAATCGAACCTTCAAAATCGTATTGGATAATATGGAATGTAATCCTGATATGAATGTTATGGAATGCTGGAAGATATTTGACATAGGAAAATGCATCGTAAACATAAAAGAATCGTTGGAAGAACTGAAGCCACACACATTGAAGTCGTGCTTGAAAAACCTGTGGCCTGCTCTGACTGCTGAAAATGACGAAGAATGTGTGCAAATTCAAACTTTGCAAACATAGCCGAAATGGCGAATGGAATAGGACGAGATAAGTTCGAACAGATAGAATCAAGTGACATTCAGGAATTGCTTGAATCGCAAGATGAAGATTTCATTGAAACCGACTTGGAGGAAATGTTAAATTCACAGCCCATTGAAGAAGAGGCTTCAACAAGCACTGGAAACGTGACATTTAATTTGAAAACTCTTAGTGAAGGTTTAAGAATGGCAAATGAGCTTTGTGATTTCTTTATGAAAATTGATCCGTCTATGGAACGAAGTCTTATTTTTAAGAGCCAAATTGCTAATGCCACTGCTGAATATCAGTCTGAATTGAAGATGATTTTAAAAACTGCCAAGCAAGAAAAAATTACAAAATTCTTCAAACCATTGCCTAAGCCTGAAGATAATAATTAATCAATATGGTCAAAAACTTCAATTACAGTAAATTGATTTGTTTTATATGTATTTGTTTTTTTTATTTTGTCACCTAGGAACGTATCCCCTATAATCCTATATAAATTACCATTCCGTATTCACGGTTTCTGTATTCGCGGCAAATTTATGGAACATATACCCCGCGAATAAAGAGCTTTTACTGTATTATTAAAAGGCAACAATGATTTATGGAATATAATTGTTTGGTTGAATTTGAATTTAGCGTCACTTTAGTATTCAGGCTATCTGAGAGAACGACCAACAACTTAAAGTGGGTCCGAACTATCCTGGAACTGTAATATACTTTTTGTGTTTTACGTGCAGCAATTGTTTTCAATGAAATTGCCTGTTTCCAAGTATAATTGTTCTATGCCACTATGTGAAACCATACGTGTTTGTTATATGTAAATTCTATCTTCCTTTTTCTTCACTAAAAATCGTAAGATTTTTCTTTTTTCTCTCAAAAATCTAGCAACCCTAAAGATCACACAGTTTGAGATCGAACTGAAGGAAAGGGAGGATTAAAGACAATTCCTCTACCATTCGGCTACAATCTTGCATCAATGTAAATGAAAAGTAAAAGTTAATTTGTAATGTATCCGTCACCTTTACCTATAATCCATGCTACGTAGTACTTTCAAGTGTAAACTTCTCCAATGACAAGTAGGTCAAAATGCTGCTAAAACCCTTACACTCAGTGGCGTATTTAGACGGGGGCTTCCGGGCTTAAGCCCACCCCGAAATTTTACTTATCATAGTAAAGTATATGAAATTGCAGAATTTTCGCATTTTCAGGCAAAGCCCCCCCGAAACAAAATCGTAAATACGCCACTGCTTACACTATATACCTGAATGTGGTATATACGAGTAAATGTGTGTAAGTGTATGTATATGTGTGTGTTAATTTATTTACAATAATCATACTTGATGATACACTCAAATCTCTCTAAGTGAAATAAGGTTTTCTAACTTTTCAGAGCACGTTCTATGTATGTTTGGTTTCACAATTTATTATTCAAAATTATGATTTTAATGCATTATGCTTTTTATATGTGATTTGTGTATTTCATATCATGTCCAGGCATATATAACTTGCAACTAATTATCTAAATCCAAAATGAGCAAATACCTCTTTTACTGACATTCATACTTTATCGGAGTTATATGTAATCTAATTTGTCTATATAGGTTTACCGGAAAGTCGAGGTTTCCTATAGTAAGACGGTTAGTTATTTGAAAACTTTCGGATGACGAGCAGTCTGATGTTCACCGTCTCTGAGAAAGAAGGGAATCTTATAGATCGAGAGGAAACCTTATCTATGAAGATGGGTTTCTGTTAGAAGGAATTCCAACAGATGTACTTCAGTGATTATATGTATTTGTAATTAGGAATATCGAAGAAAATATCGTTATAATCTCTGCAACAAGCACTTTTGATGAAAATCAAGGGTGACAAGAAAGCTTAGAATTAACCAGAAATATCATTTATATTGAAAATCACCTATAAATAAGAGTAAAACGTGGTGTTCTAAAGAAGTACACTGCATAACTAGATTTGACTCCTTGCTTCATATATATTGTAAGGATCCCCACATCACGACAAAAGCACAAGTCAACACAACACGTGCTATTGATTGTAAACAGCCTAGCAGACAAGAAGCCGACACGAAAGACACCAAGGAACGCCGAAAGAAGACGGAACCTCACGGAAGGACCCGAAGAGGACAGATAAAAGCCCAACTACCGAGGGATCCAGCATCAGTCGACCAACTGATCAAATAACCTACACCAGCCCTGAGGTCGCACTGGACAAGGGGTACACCTATCCTTACCCAAGGTCGTATCAGACTAGGAATCCTTAATACAACCAAACCTCGAGAAGCTGCCTTAAGCTGAGGGGGCTATCCTTCAAGACTAACCAGAACCAACAGGTTCCTTGGAGACTGCCTTGAGAGAAGGGGCACAGTGCAAAACACCTATTTCCTTTCATCTGGTCAATAACAAGATAGACACTATTTTAGTCTCTGTAATCAAAGACAGCTGTATTTAACAAATTTTATAATAAATTGAAGGGGATAAATTTCGGTCCATTATTGACTCTACCAAATCATTACAATATAACTAAATTGAGAAGTAAAAAGACGGTGGTGGAACTTGTTTGCAAATGTTCTAAACATCTTAGTAGTGACAAGTAGTTGCTTTGTTGAATGAAATAACGATGAGATTACAATAAGATGATACAGCTTCTGTTCTACAGGGGATATGATTCATCAGAAACTCAGAGATTTGTCAATAGTAAGATCAAGAGTACATTTCCGAAAAGCGACAAGAATTCTAATCTAAAGAACGCAAGAAATTTTGCAGTATGTAGAAAGAGATCACATCGAAACTGCTTCTTTTTGTAGTGGTGTGCAAAAGAAAAGTTGGTTTTACACTCTATTGTTTTACATTATTACATACACTTAATCACAGTTTACAAAGGGAAAACAAAAGTGTCGTAATGTTTCAATTCAATAAAATTTATTTACTTTCAAAATGTCATGAAGCTTTATATAAACACATATTGTAAAAATAAACTGCATAATGTGTTAGAAATCAAACAAATATACTTACAATGTATTTCTAAATACGAGTATTATCAATACTTGGTCAAGTTATTACACAGTTATAAATAAATAAAATAGGCATAGTGATTCTGGGAACAGTTTTCAGTACAAAAAGGTACTAAAGCACGCCACGGTTCCATTGATGGAACATCCTTAAAATGTACTTTCTGGTGTACTGTTGATGATCTACTTCAGATATGGTTCAACATATGTCTATATTAATGACATATCCAAATCTCAACTCAAAATTATTCTAGGAACACAAATCAGCCATTAAAAGGTTAATTTGAAGAAAGTTCCATTTTTAAATTTTCTCGTTCTTTTTTCTTAAGGGTTTAACTTTTACATATTTCAAAATTACTTTCTTTTTATCTGGTTCAAAAATTGAAACAAGATAACACAATGATTTTCATTTAAATATCACTAAAGTTCGAAACTAGAAGCTACTAAATTATGCTAGTATTAACATTATTAAGTTAGTAGGTCTATATTAAGCCTAAAATTCTGCTCATTCGATTACAAGTGACTTTTTTTTTTTTTTTTTTGTAAGCGCTGTCCCGAGTTCACTTTCCGGTGCGGATAATTGTCTCGGATGACTAGACACAATCTCTGTGCTAGAACGAAATGTTAAACTTCAATTAATCATTCAATCTCGAAAGCTAATTGGTGCTGTTCTGAACTAGGGATGGTCAAAATTTTCTGGAATCGGGTTCCGGAAAATTTATTTTCCAGAACCGGAAATTTCACTTTCTGTTTCGGGAAAAATCCAGAATTCAGAAAAATTCCGGAATTCGGAAAAATCCTGGAATTGTTTTGAATTCCGGAATTTTCTAAATTATGGATTTTTCCAAATTCCGGAATTTTCTAAATTCTGGAATTTTTCCTAAAATCAGATTTTTCTAAATTCCGGAATTTTTCCTAATTCCGGATTTTCTCGAAATTCGCCATTTTTCCGATCTTACTCTCCAAACTCTGGAAAGTAAAAATTCCAGAATTTGCAATATCTATTTTGAACATTTCCGTGAAAATTTTTATTAAAATTGGCCAGGTAGTTTCAGTATGCGCGCAAGTAGAGCTCATTAATATATATTCACATGCAGTTTGACTATATAATTTTATACTTTCTAAAATTTATTAGTATTAGGCAAGTGGAATTTACAAGATACCAATTTTAGCACGTCTGTTGTTTCGTCGCTCCTTACGATAATTCTTGAACAAAATCGAATTTTTGGAAACTTTTTTTTTTTAAATAGTTAACTAAAGTGATTATCTTAACGAGTTCGTTAATGGAGTCAACTCGTCAGTGTCTTTACGGATGACAGTGGCTTTACGTCCATCAATCACGCCACATGATAACTGTTGAACAAAAGGGAATTTTAAAATTCTTTTCCTTGCAATAGATAACTAGAGAGATTATCTTAGACGAGTTCGTTAATGAAATCAATCCGTTAACAACTTCAGGAGTAACGGTAACTTAACGTTCATCCGTTTCTCCACACGATAACTCTTCCACGAAAGCGATTTTTTTTTGGTAATAGATAGCTAGAACAATTACTTCGGTTGAGTTCGTTAAGGGATTTAATTCGTCTACATCTTCACGTGTAAGAAGAGTTCCGTCAATTACTCCATACGATAACTGTTGAGCAAAAGGGAATTTTAGAATTATGTTTTTCGCAATAGATAACTAGAGTGATTATCTAGGACGAGGTCGTTAATGAAATCAATCCGTTAACAACTTAACAAATAACTTCTATCCGTTACTTGACACGATAAGTCTTCAACGAAAGCGATTGTTATTTTTCATTGTCTAATTTTTCATTGTTATTTTTCGGTAGATAATGTCAGTTAAGTTCGTCATTGGAGTCAATCTGTTACATATAGGTAATGGTGAATATCCATATCTCGTTTATTAGTATTGGAACAAAGGCGCAGTATTCGTAGGTTTCCTGAAGAAAATTTCCCTCAGATGGTTCACAATTTTCCTGTTTGTTATAAATTTTTCCCTAATTTGTTGAGTGTCCGATTCCTATGACAGAAGTTATGTGAGAAGGTTAATTTATTTATTTTAAAGGAAGTGCCAACCACATTTGTTTTATTCATTTCCTTTTTGCTTCTATTTTTTTCTTTTTTTTACAAAAAAAAAAAAAAAAATGCACACAAATACTGAACCAACAAATGGGTGCCAATTTGTTTTTTGAACAACCACACACACAAACTATCCCTATTGTACCGCTTTATTTCTGAAGAAAAAAGAAAAAAAATATATTGATGTTGGTAAATCAGTGAGTGAGAGAATTTCCCTGAATTTTCATGTTTTACCGAAAAATTCCTTTTTTCCTTTTTGCTAAATTTACCTACGAAATTTCCTTCATTAGGGAAATTTCCGTTAAACTACGAACACTGGAAATAGTATTATTCAAGAATGTAATAAGTTACACATCCTAAAGTTAGGTAGCAGTGAACATCTCCAGTGTTTAATATCTACCGGACGAAATAAATATAGAAATAAATGCACGTTTCATGTGATTTTCTTTACAGTTTTTAATCAGAGTTTTAAAATATACTTGACATTCTATTAAAAATATCTACTCTTCTATAGTTATACCTCTTCTTTCCTGGCATCTGCTCGTTCACTTTCCTCATTTCGCGCTGCTTGATCTGCACTCTCACGCAAAGTTTGAAGAAGCAAATCCAATTTTTCATCTAATACTTGACATTTCTTGGCAAGTAAATTTTCTTCTTTACTTTTGTTCAATTGCGCTACATGTGAAATAAAGTCTCGGACTGTTTCGCAAATAGCTCTGGAAAGAATAGAAAATGTATTTTAGAATATAACTAGAATACATACCGAAACTCAAGTAGATAGATAACGTCTAGACCTTTCAATATTTTAATAGAAAAATATATGTCCACTTTGGATTATTAATTTTTTAATTTTTATTATTATTGGACTAATAAGTAACTGGCATTACTACTTCAAATCTTACGTTGAATCGAATAAATATATAGAAATAGCTGCAAAATTAATATCACATCATTGTAATCAGGAATTTCTAATCTACATCTAATTTGTAATTATATTTGTCTTTTTTTAAAAGGTATAAAAAGTATAATTATTCTGTAATTTTATCATTCTGGAATTCCCTGATTAGTATAAGGGAAACTAGTTTTCATTCGAAATTGTAGACATCACTTTCAGTACCTCTACTTTTTTTTTTTCCTGATGCTAGCACTTATTTGAGATTCAGTTACCACTCTTGCTGTTCCTATTGAAGAAATTTCAGTTTTCATTCGAACCATTAGCCATCATTCTGACATTAACTACCCATTCTAAATTACTATTCTGAGTTCTCATTCAAACTCTAGCCATTATTCTGACTATCACTATTCTAGGTAGAAGATTCCTATCTTAATTCACATTCGAGCTGAGCCATCATTTAGGTTGTCCTTTAAAGAATGAAGACTGTGAAGTTGATCATTCTCAACTTACACAGAAAGAGAGACTAAGTTGCTATCATTCAAGATTCCTGGCTGGAATGGCTAGTTGGCCTTAAGAAAAAGAAACTGATTTTAATGAAATCCAGCTAAGTTGTAATTCACCTATCTCTCTTTTGAACCTCACCGCACCAAGAAGCTAAGTACTAGATTTTAACTTAAAACAATCAAGACAGCAAGGAATGAGAACTCTTGTATATACAAAAATATGACTTACATGAAAAGAACGAAAGAAGTTAGATGCAGCAGCGCTGGGCGTTTTGTTACATAGTTAGATATACGTACATAAGTAAATACATATTATATCCTTATAGAATATTGCTTAACTCAAAGTATTTTCTCTTTATAGCCTACCAATGTATAAGTAATTCTTATGCAACATTTTTGGATCAAACACTTTATTGCAGTCATAGAAGACATTATGCAGAGTGCGATAGTTAGAAGTACCTTAGTCCCTACTGAAGACTTCCAGCAATGGCTGGACTGGTGTGGGGAAAATGTGTGCAAGAGTGTTTCGAAGGGCATTACGGTTCCTGATCACCAGGATAGTAACAGCATTTTCCCTGGCCAACCGCTTCAATAGACCGCGCATATGTAACATCTAAATTTTCATGCGATTTTCGTAGTTTTGTAATTCCATAATCAGTTTGCTTAAATTTCTTTTAAAAACTAGCACTTTTTCATGCACTTATTAAGTTTTTTACATGTTAGGTAAAATAACAATTACAGATTTTGTGTTCAATTTTACATTAAAGATAAAATACCAAAACAAATGAAATTATAAACTGAACTGATTCCTTTATCAGAAATTAAAAAAAAGGCATTAGCGGCTGCATGTGGACTCTTAGAGCCCAATATTGCCTAAGTTACAAGTATTCTTCTATTCACTGTTATCAGGAGACACAAGGAAGACTGATTGGCTCTTCCTATGAATAATGTCAGAGTTCAATTTTGCCAACTTTACAAAGGATTAACTTTTATTCACTATTACCAGGCTGCATAACGGAGACTGATTGGCTCTTCCTACACTGAGAAAAATGATTGGGTTGAAATTGACCCTATTGGTGCATATTTTAACCCAAACAAGTGGCTAAAACTGCTCCGACCCAAATAGGGTCAAAGTGTTTAGTTAAATTGGGTTGAAATAAGTTCAAACCCAACGTGTAGTTAAATGTAGGAGTCCAACCCAACGAACCAATTGGTATGAAATCGCATAACCGGTTAATACGTTTAAGCCAACTTGGTGTACAACATGACCTAACAAAGTGTAAATTCCATTAACCCGGTTATGCGTTTGACCAAACGTGTAGTTAAAACTGAACAAGCGTGAAGTAAGAAATGACCACATTGTGGGGTCGCTTGGAGAAGGGAAGGAGTGCAAATAACCCAATAATGAGGGAAAATTGACCACGGTGGAGTTAAAACATGACGAAATAATTGGCTAAAAAGTCAGGGTAACATTCACGTTACGGAATTTAATACATGTGGTTGATGTTAAACCGCCAGTTGGTTACAAAGATGACCCAACATTAAAGGTGACCCAAAGGTGACTACCCCTTGAGCGTGTTACTTGGGTTTTTATTCAACACCAGAGATATCGCCTTCCGAGCATATCACATATAATTATTTACTGGATTTGAGTATTTGCATTGCTCACAGCCAGTAAATAGTATTTCAAATCTTTTCGCAGTATATTTGGCATATAACGTTCTATGTTTACTGTAATTGGTCTCAATAATAGTTTTTTAAACTTGTGAATAATCTGACAACAGTTTCACAGGTAACAGTCGTGCCATCTGTTGTTCTTATGTGCTAGGACATAAGATTAACAGATAAGAAAAAAAGATGACAGCACTGCTGTTCATGCATTGTGTTTTTTTTTTCTTTTCGGTGCTATTTTCTTCGTGTGTAGCCTTCCGCTTGGGCCGGAGCTAATGTTGCTATAGTAATCGTGGTCTGTCAAGTTATAACTCTGTACAATTTCGACTAAATAAAGAGTACTAAATTGTCACTTTTTAACCACATCGCGTGGTCACGTTTCAACCCAATCATTTTTCTCAGTGTATAAATAACACCTATCATAGTTCAATCTTGCCCGCTGCTGCCATTTTCGTCCCTTGGGGTTTTGGTAGTGTACGAATTGATTCCCGTATTCGACAAGTTTGTCTAACGATACGAGCCGAGTTGATTCCCAACACTACGAACCTTTACTGTCCGTGTTGATTCCCGGGCTGCTTTCACACAGTTCCTGCAGGTGTCGCTACTCACTTGCGAGAAACCAGTTCATTGTTTGCCAGCGATGGAGTTTGAAGTGATGCCAAGTGAAAAGGGCATGCAACTGTTGGTGATAGATGGTTACAAATGTTGTTTCCATAAGTGTCTCGTCGGTGGGGTTGAAAGATATAAAGGTACAAGAAGAAAATGTAAGTGTTTTGTAGAAAATTTGTGTGAGCGCCCGTCGAAACTCACACGTATCGAGTTAACTAATAGTGATATCGACACACTCACAACACGTGATTTAGTTCGAATTAGGAAAAATATTAATTCTGCTCGCTCACGCAAGTTTCCTTACCTAATAACTTAAAAGAACTGCACCAAGCCCTACAAATAGGGGCGAAAACTTTTTGTTTCTGAACGACTCAGAAAAGAATATTATTAGTTTTTCGTGTGAAAGTAATTTGGATTTTCTTAAGAATTCGAATATTTTATATGTAAATGGGACTTTCAAGAGCTGTCCTAAGCTGTTCCACCAAATATTTATAATTCACGGTGTAAATCAGAAAAAACTATTTCCCGTTGGTAATTTTTTGCTCCCAAAACAAAACCTCTGAGACATACTAGAAAGCTTTGTGCTTAATTAAAAATATCACCAATCGAAACATCATATACGTTGACTTTGAGACAGCAATCCACCAAGCAATTGCTTACGTTTGGCCCCAAACGACTATAAAGGGCTGCAGATTCCATCTCGGTTAGTCATGGTGGAGAAAAATTCAACGCTCCAGCATCTCCCAAGTAGCGGAAATGCTGAGTCAAAAGTAATTTTCTTCTTTTTCTGTAGTTTGTTCACTGTATAAAATTTCTCAAATTTATATTGCAACTTGCATCTGTTAAGTGAGTTATTCAAAAGTTGAAAGTTGGAATTATTTAGGATAGTTTGCTTAACTACAACTTCACAAGCAGCCAAGATGTGGTTGGTACACGTGAATCAGTACGGTATCGGAAATCAGAATCTCACGGTATGGGAATCAACTCGTACGCTAAGGGTAAATACGCACTCAGCAGATGGGAATCAACTCGTACGCTAGGGGCAAATCCACTGTCAGCTAATGGGAATCAACTCGTCCGTTTCGGAATCAATTCGGTATCAGCCATCTTGCCACTGTTACAAAGGATTAGCTCCTTTCTACTGTTATCATGAGGCACAAGGGAGACTGACTGACTCTAGAGGAAGGAAATAATTTTGTTTGTACGCAACATATATTAACATTTGTTGCAAAAATAAACTATATATGCAATCATCTAACTAACTAAATATAGTTTATACTTACTTTGCAGAGGAGAGAACAACCGAATGCTGATCAGATTGGATGATTTCTGTTAAATGAGTGAAAAGGGATTCTTCATATACAGACATTCCAGTGTATTGCTGAATTAAAGATTTTCGAGCTATATGCATAGGTTTTCGAAATACCATTATACTCCACCTGAAAATAATAAATATTATATTAAACATTTTTTACCTATTGTTCTAGGACAGCTACAGTACAACCTAATGGTATCTTTGATTCATCCGGCGTATTCAAACACTTTTTAGTGTCTTTCGTGGCGAGCTATTATTGTACTATTTCATATCGTCCATCTGTACGATTTTATTTCTCATCAGGCCTGACCAATTTGCAACAAAATTGACACAAAAGTAATTAATATCCTACTTAAATGGCTTCACAAATTTAGTATATATTGATCAAGATATACCTGAGGACAGGGATATACGCAGAGGGGAGTGGCTTATGGGGGTACGGAATCCACGAGATCCGGACTTTTTTTATACATTTAATATAATTTTAGAGGTAAATTTTCAAATTTTAGTATAATTTATCCTCATATTGAATCTGGACTCCCTCAAAACTGCAGTAATTTCGTTAATAATGAAAAATATTCTCCATTCTACACTTTCCCGATTTGTAAATGCTTTGACTTTAGTTTGTGTATGTAATGTTCTTATGAAGAAATCAGTATTTCAGTAATATTTAAAACTAAATATTAAATATTAAACTATAAATTAAAATATCGATTGTGATATCTGTTAATTTAACGACGAAACATTTTGTAGTTCAGTGACCTTGTTTATTACGTTGATCTACTGGTATGTAACATTATGTTTGCTTGGGATTCTGTATAGTGTCGGTGTCGCATGTCTTAGAAACAAAGGGAGGGAAAGGCAAAGCACCAGAACAGAAGGAGCATACTGAAAATGCGGTTTTAGCACTAGCAATTACTGTTAGTCACTAGATGTATTTAAAAGTTAGTTTCTTTCTTTCTTTTTTTTTTTTAAATTTCTTCCAGTGGACATTTCAGTTGCTCCGGTATGGTGAAACACTACCATGAACATGGATTCGGTGTTAAATGCTCCACTCTGAATGTCATACTGTGACGATATGCAGCGCACTTGCTCCGGACTGTGTAACACCAACTAAACCACACCCAAAAATGGATCACGCTGTAGCTGACACTACTGGTTTTGTGTGGAATTAACACATTGACGAAGCTGAGAAATCACCGACACAGTTTGATCTAAAGTTCATTCAATGAACCTTCTGATCCTGATGTAAACATTACAGAATGGTATTACTCCGCCAGTCATCGGATGATTGGCTATCGGTCAGCGCTTCTTTCGAGAAGTATGTGCTTGTACCCTGTCGGCGTTTTACGTATTCCTCGCACGCAGCCATACTGTAAACCGTGATTCGCGCGTAAGGTGGGTCAAAGCCACTTTCTGCGCATGTGCATTCTCTTTTATTGCATTAATTCAATTTAGTTCTTAGACACCGTGTTGTTTCTGTTATATAACTGTAAGGAAATTGCATTTCTGGTAATGAGCCTTACAAGCAACAAAAACATTGAAAAACAGCTTATTTGACAATGGACTATTTTCTTCTGCCCCATGGATGTTCCAAGGCTCTTGAACCAATAAAGTGAAGCAATTACCACGTGTATCTGTTTACATGAGGTACTGAACGTTCCTTGAATAAACTATAGCCACACGGTGTTTCTCAACCTGGCGCGTCATTTGGAAGGCAGGGAACACACGCCTTGAGTTTGAAAAGCACATATACAAGGTTATTAAAAATGGTTCATCGGGTCTAAAAGTGCTATATTTAAAAGAGTATCACATACAATAACAAATGATAAAGAAAAACATACAAAATCTGTCTAAATTTCATACATACTGTTATAAATGTGCGATGTAGCTTCCTTTCGCCACACACAGGTATGCGACAGTTTGGTTCGCTGTCACTCGCGCTCTAGCATATCCCTACTAATAGTAGTAAATGCCGCTGTAATGTGATCCTTGAGCTCATGCAAAGTTGATGATAGTGGAGGCACATACACTGTATCTTTTACATGCCAGATGCCACCACAGGAAAAATTCAAAAACTATCAGATTGAGATATCTAGGCGGTCACGAGAAAAGTGTTAACAGTGAGTCATCTTCGGCACATCATCCAATCGAACACGGTGGGAGTTATTCGTTTAGCTATTGGCACACTTCAGTCTATTTTTACACAGGAAACCAGTGTCCTTAAACTGTCGATATCACTTCAGGAAAGTTTAGTGACCTGGCAATGCTTTTGCAAACTGTCTACAGAATGCATACGGTACAGTAACAATCCTTCTCATAACAGTTCTCATATTACAAAATACAGAACGCTTTATACGGTATAGACCTCAGTTAGGAAACTAGGCTTGTGCTTCAATCTGTCGCCACAATCCAAGATTATGAATTAACTTTGAAATACATAATTATTAGTACAAACGTATTGTATTAATAGTTTTTGACATACAAGTATTCCACTTTAAAACCTGATGAACCATTTATATTCACCCTGTATTTTGATCAATGCATAGTAATATTCTAATAAAAATGTGAAACTGTTATTTGGAGCCCTAACAACACAATTACATAGCAGACACATGCCTATCCTTTTCCCTCTAGTACATGGGAATGTGCCCAGTATGTGCCTTATGTACCTATGAGAGAGAAATCACATGATTGGTAAGTGATAGTCACAGTCTACGTCCGCCCCTAGGCACATGCCTGACATATACCTGGGGAACATGCGTAGTATATTCTAGGTATGTTCTTGACAGAAGCGAATATCGTTCACAGCACCTTAGGTGCATTCCAGTCATGTAGAGAGCATGTTTGGGCTGTTTAATACGTGCTATGCATGTACCTGGCATGTACCTTATGTACTTCAAGTACCTCAAAGGAATATACCTGGCACTTGTAAAATGTACCCTCTTAAATAAGCAGTTCCCTTGGTGAAATTGATAATTTTGAGTACGTTCTTATTCATTATCCCTAACATACGTAAATAATTAACTGATCACATATGTATGAAAGATTCATCTTAATTTTTATTCATCAATTATGTCATATATTTTTTCTAAATTTACCTCTCAAATTTGATGCATTTGTCGCTTCTGGTACACAATCGCTTAGAAAATGAAGCAACAAATACATCAAATTTGGGAGATGAATTTAGAAGAAGATCATATAACTGACGAATAAAAATTAAGATGAATCTTTCATACATGTGTGATCAATTAATTATTTATGTATGTTAGGGATAAAGAATAAGAACGTACTCAAAATTATCAATTTCACCAAGGGTATTGCTTATGTAAGGGAAGGGGTTCGAGTGTTTGAGATGTTTGTAGAAATTGCGTACCTGAGTGCAAGAGTAGTTTGACACTGCAAAAATAAAGCAGGTATGTCATTATCAGGTATAATGACTCTTTACCTACCAACCTCGTCTTAGGCAAGAACGATTTTTTCATAGGCATCAACCACTTTATAGTAATAGGCTTATTACTTTTACTTCACAATAACACACAGATATGTATTATCGCTTGCCATTTGAAACAGGAACAGGGAGTGGAGAAGAAAGCGTGAGAAGCCGTTGCATATTATATGCGCATAAGCAAATGCAAACAGCTGACTGTCATTTGTGCGTCGCTGCAGATATCAATTATGTGTCATAAATATCTGAAAAAGTATACACCTAAAGGACGTACCTAGAACATGAAAGATGTATGTCCCAAGTGACCCCGGCTTCCAAATCACACTATTTCACATATACATCTGACACATATAAAGAGTCACGGTGGCTCAGTGGTAAAGAGCTTACCTCTGGTGCATGGGGTCCCTGGTTCGATACCCAGCCAAGTAAGTTTGAGGTGGATAACATCGTGTCCGTGGGTTTTCTTGGGGGTACTTCCACTTCCTCCCACTTTCTCATTCAACCAATATTCTTCCATCATCGTTCACTTGCTTTAATCATTCCCTTAGCCTAAAGGGCATAATCGTGGGACGTTAAACTAAATGATTTCTATTCATTTTTACATCTTCCATATAACTTATATCACGCGATCTGAGGCAAATAGGTTTCCATATATACGACCTTGAAGTGTTCACATATTTATAACCTTTTTAGTATTTATGAGTCCTTTCTCTATAATGACTGAGTACAATTCAGACTTACTTCCGCGTTGAATATAGTTTGGTAAACAATTCAATCTTTATAAACTTTTATGAAAGTTCTTCTAAAAAGTACAAACCTGTCCAGGATTTTCGTTGAAGCTTTTTCGTATCTTTCGAGTAGTTGGGGTACTTGAGCATCATCGTCGCAGACGCTGCCCCATCCAAGAACTCTGGCTAAGTCGTTTCCTGTTCCTAAAGGCAGCACTCCAACCTGGCATTGTTTCTGGAACAAAATTCATACATTAATATTGCAGTGTCTATTGTTTATATTCGTAATAGGGCTCCCAGATTTTCAGACTTAAAAGGGACTATTCAATGAAAATTTACAGTATACTCATAGTTGTATACTTGCTTTCTGCTAAAATATCAGAGTTAATTAAATGACAAATCATCATCCACCAAAAGTAAGTGACAGAAGGTAGTTATTCATTCCTGTTAGTTCAATAAGGATGACTAATAAACGAGGTAGTTTTTAAATATCGTACAAATGATATTAATTTGAGTTTTAGAGAAAAAAATAGGACACTTGGAATTTTCAATAGTTTTTTCTTTGGGGGGGGGGGATAAGAAAGCGAAGATGTAAAAGCAGGACTGTTCTGGCTAAAGCAAGACGTGGAGGCCGCGGTGACTCAGTGGTACAGCGTTCACCTCTGGTGCATGGGGTTCTTGGTTCGATCCCAGCTCGCGCCAATTGAGCTTTGTGGTGGACAAAAATCGTGTGCGTAGGTTTTTCTCGGGGTTCTCCCGTTTTCTTCCACTTTCTTCATTCCAACATTTCATTCATTTCTCATCATCACCGTCTCCTTTAGCCTAGGAGGCATAACCGCGGGACGTAAAATTCCATTTCATTTAAAGCGGGATGTCTGTTACCCCTAGTTTATAAAGGACATTTTAAAAAAATAAGTAAACTAAGCAAACTAAGTAAACTAAGCATACTGTAAGACGGGGTTGCTTCAGGGGTAACTTTGCATAAAATACGAAAAGAACTGCACAGTTCTCTGTGGGTAAAACCATAAACTGTAAAGAGAAAGTTTCAACTCCTACCGTAAGATAGAATATCTAACTGTATGTTGGCTATAATGTCGGCTGTTAACGTTAGTTCTAATTACCCGAAGGGTTTGTTCTTTAGAGGTATGGAAAGCAGTCGTTGTAAAGGCCGACACAATTGAAAAGATATCACCTACAAGAATTTCCGTCAGAGTTAAGACAGTTTCGTAGAATATTACTGTGTATAATGAGACTTTGAAGCAATAGTTGAAATTGAAGTGTGAAACGTTTTAGTCAAAAAAATAAAACTGGGAGGAGGTTTCAGCCTCTAATCGGGGTTACTTTGCACCGCTCCGAAGTAACCCCTTAGAAAGGATGTTATTACTGCTGGTAGCTCCTGCTTTCTAATTTTAGATAAACTTCCTATTTAGGTAAATCCCCGAATAGATTTCTTGTTGGACAATAAATTACGAAGAGTGACGGATACAGAAAAACAGTTTGAGAGGGGCTTCACTCAGAAATACTTCTTTTTTCTAGAAATCGCTAAACTTTTTTGGGATTGCTTGAAGTTTATACGCATATGAATGACTAACATTAGATAAAAGAAAAAAATCATGAAATTTGGGTGTGCTTCAGCCTGAAAACCCCAAATCCCGTAAATCTTCCACTAGTTACGGTTGGGATGATATTCTTGGACATAAAGAACAACCAAAGTAAATTAGTTCACGGGGATTTTTTTTCTATTCCTGAGTTTACATTTTTGTGGGGCATATGCTAAACTATCAGAATGTGATTCCTGTGTCGGTACCAGAAAATACATAATTTTCTTTAAAAATATTGATAGTTCATACTAAGCACTGACACCGGTACCATCATCCTAATATCAATATTTGTAGATGTATGCAGTAACATACTTTTTTGTATGTGGTGCAAAGTATGGGATTATTTTGCACCGAAGTTTATATTCCAATAACCATGGTCATAGTGAATGTTTACTAATGCAATTGCGCGAATGTTTTCCTTTAAAATATAGTGTTCTAAATCATTAAGTTTGTAAGTTACAAGCGATTTTCTTTAAAATTCCTTAAATCTGGTGCAAAGTAGGAATACGGTACAATAAATTAGTAAATATTTTGAGTGAACGTTGGTAATACAAATTTCTTTACTACCAGCTTCCTGTCTCGTACGGTAGGATATTTGCGTGTTCTCTAATTGAACTTCCTTGTGACGACATGGTTAGCGCACGCGCCTTTGACGAGGAATATTCGGTTTTGATTCCTGGTGGGAACTGAAGTGGTTTGGATCCCATGTTAAAAATTGAAAGTCTACGTCTCATATAGCCTCGGTGCTGATCGGGACGCTAAACTCCAAAACAACCAAAGAGTCAAACCGGTTGTTGTGATTTGAGTGGTAAATTAATGTTGAACAGAAGTATTTAATGGTGAAAATTGACAGAAAATTTTTAGAAACGGAAAATTTCTTACAAGTAAAAATATTCCATTTTTCTATCAATAGAGGATTAGGCCTGGATTTCGGTCCTTTTCTTTAACAAATCAGATCTGTATCTTATCAACAACAAATTTCTAAGAAATAAATAGCTTTCATTTTCCTGTAACAAAAGAGCATAAGTTGCGTTCTTTCATGAATCCACTTCTAATCCACGGATCGGCTTCATAGTTGAAATAGCACAAAGCGTAACCTTTGGAGAAGGATATGAAAATTACTGTTTTGTTCAGGAACTATAATTATTTCGGTATAGTTCTGTAACGAATTTGTTGTGTAAATTTTATTACACTCATGTATGTCTTTCTTAAAGTTGAATTTTTCACAAAGAGAAGGATAATACATGGGTTCCTTTTGCAGATTTCTCGCAATTCTGAAATACAAGTAAAAAGGATAGTAACTGATAAAGTATATACCAGTTTCTGTCTTACTTATCAAATTTCTTTTCTGAGGGGTCACATAGTTAGTGACGTAGTCTCTTTGTAAACTGTTTTCCGAGACTTCACAGATAAAAATACACGTTTCTCTACTTGTGTCAATTTTGATTTTATTTTTAAGTGATAAGATTTTTTGTCATTGAATTATTAAGAAGAAATTCACACAGCAATAAATAAATAAATAATGATGATGTTAAAACAACTCAATTTTAGCACAAGTCATTGGTCTCAGCGTGACTACCACTTTAACATGTTATTTCAACACTAAGGGCCCGGTGTCGCTGGTAAAACAGGTATGGTGTTACCGATTTGACACAGAGACAGTGTTTTAACGGTGTGAAAATAACACCGCAATGGTGTGACAGAACAAGTTGAATGAATAAAGGAGCATGGGAATAGGAACAGTACCATGGTGATCTTTCTATCCACATCATGTATTGTTAGTAAGTAACACCTAACCTAGTATGGTGAACACAGGATATTAAATTAACTAATATTAATAATCGGATTATTCATTATTGATCAACTAAACCTTTCCGACAATGACTCAGAAAAGGTATCAAAGTCGCCTCACAATCTTGTGTATCAGATAGACACACTTATACTGTAATTTTAAAAGTGCACATTGCCTTCCAAGAATAAAATAAATATCTAGCAACGAATAATGAGAATTTAGTTTTTATTTTTATGAGTAGAGTTTTATGTGATATATTCTACATTCACACCAAGTAACTATTAACTTGTTTTATTTCCTGTAATCTTTCACAAAAATAGTTTCTTGAACGTATGAATGTTCCCACCTATACGTGAATAGAAATGCTGCCATCTGTTGTTTCTCTTCTTCACCGAGTACATTTCATTCCTCGTAATCACTTATAAATAATTTATGCCACAGTTCATTAGTCTTTATAAGAATCATGTCCGTTAAATAAGAAAGGAAATGTTTTTGTAAAAGTAGTTCTTTAACAACTGTATATAAATACAAAACAACACCAATGGTGTGATAGGCTCATTATGTTAGGTAAATAGATTTTACCACTATCAAAGTGTGATGAAGTTAAAGTAGCATCAGGGGTTTGCCAAATTCAATAGAAATCGGGTAACAAACAGAGCCATAGTCTTGAATTCACACAACCTTTTTTTACTGTCTAGATTTATCTTGTATAAGCAGCTAGTAACTTGTAATAATAATAATTGCTACACGTATTTATCGATTTTTTTCTAAACAAGACTTAATTTCCATGTAGAAATTCAAAACATTTACTAATTAGAAGATTTTTTGATAACTGAATTCGAAATATTTCTTACCTGGCATGTTAGGAACAACAGTTTTATCGAACTAAAGATTCATCGTTGTTTGGTTTGTAAGTTGAGGTTTAATGTAATGTCAGTGGCGAGTTTGTGTCCCCGTCACGAAGAAACCAATGGCCGACACATACCGCTCGTAAAAGAACTTCCAAAATAAAAACAAGGAACAAAAGTATGATTTCTAAAAACAGAGAAAAAGTAATGAAACTTAATAAATGAAAACAAAACAAGTCCGTCAGAAACAAAACAAACATACCTTAATATAACAAACATAACAAAACAAATATAATATAACAAATATATATATAAAACTAAACAAATATATAAAACAAAATAGTGGTCATGAAAAGTCTGAAACAATAAAGAACAAGTGACAAGAACAATAACTATAATAAATAATAACAATAATAAACAAAATAGTAAAGGAAAAATGCAAAAGCTTCAGAGAACGTTGACTAATTCATTCTTACTTAATAAAAATGAGAGTACGGTCACTAAAGATAGTGTTATCTTCGAAAACCCGTCAAAGGTTACTAATTACTTCAATCACACAAAAAAGTGAGAATACGGTCACTAAAGATAGTCTTATCTTCGAAAATCCATCCAAGATTATATTAATTAATTCAATCATACTAATGAAAGAGAGAATACTGTCACTAAAGACAGTGTTATCTTCAGAAACCCGTTAAAGATATTAATTAATTAAATCACACTAATAAATGTGAGAATACGGTCACTAAAGACAGTCTTATCTTCGAAAACCCGTCAAAGATTATTCATTAATTCAATCACAGTAATAAAGGCGAGAATAAGGTAATTAAAACAGTATTATCTTCAAAACCCGTCAAAGATTATTAATTAATCCTAAACATTATCTGAGGTCTGAGTAAGTACTCTGGACATTCACTTCAATGTACTGAGCACTCATCGAGACGATACAATTTTCACGATATGGACAGTTGATGTCACACGCTAAATAAGGGCTTGTAAGATATGAGTGTAGACAAGTGGTTTATTTCATCTCCCCAATTACTACGCAACAATGTCTGTCATTAGCCCAAAATAGGTTTAATAGAATGCAATTTGTTTTCGTTAACCTGATTCCAATCTGATTCGCAGTAATAGAGCATCAGTTAGAAGATCGAAGAAATATAGCAGAGAGTGCTATCGGGGCATGCTTCGCTGCTGTGTCAGCGCACTCGTTTTTACATGTTCAGCTATAGATTCTGCGTTTAGAAACTACGATTTAAGGATCATATCAATTATCACAGGGAGAGATAAGGAGACATCTCCCTCCCTCTCTACATGTACATATATATACAGGGCCGGATTTAGGAGGGTGCACCGGAGCATATGCACTCCCCTTCACTGTAAATATACACTATCTAAAATGAGACCTAACAGTGAAAAAGCAACTTTTTCCGAAACTTTCTGCTGTCATGTGTCCGTTTGAGGCTTAAAAGAAAGCTTAGTCTTGCAAAAGCAATAGTTTAAATCAATTTTCTGAAGGTTGAAGGAAAAGGATTCACTGAACAAAGTGACATTCCTCATTCACACCACAGATACCTAAAGGCATTTAAAAATTTAAAAAAAAAAAATCAAATGTAGTGGTAGTTATTGGTGCACCTCCTTCAAGAATTTCTGGATCCGGCTCTGTATATATATATATATAACAGATAAACACTCATGTACAGATAAAGTGAAAGTCATTGATCCTAAAATCATTTCCTTTTACTTACTTGCATGTTCAGTCTATCAATCTCCGATAACACCCATCCAACTGATCCATCACCACCACAGACGAGTATCCGAAAAGGATCGAAGTGTCGAAACAAGCGTAATCTGAAATATTAACAAAATTCATAATAACTAAGCTAGATAAAACGTCCTTCTACAATTCAATATAACATCTATTTGTGATGTATGTACTCGTATATGTATGTGTTCACCTTGATGTTTCCTAATCAGGACTATTTCTTAGGTTGAAATCTGTGAAAGAAACGATAGTAAAAGAAGTCAATGAAACCATAACTTGAAAGTATGCACATAAGCCAAGACATAAGAAGATAAGATCGGATTTTCGATAATTATCGTTAAAAAAGTCCTATGTTGATTAAACATGGAGTGCGTTTTCTTAGAAGTCTTTAATTAAAATAACTAATCCTAATCTGTCTTTTTTTAAAGTTTTCCAATAACTTCCGTAGAAGAAAATCCTATTTTCATGAAAATTGATGAAAACCGGTCAAGAATAACGCCCGGAAACTTTCATTCAGCTTTCAAATCATGCACCACTAGCTTTTATTATAGGGTGATGATATGATTACTATGAAGTCGTTTCGTGGAGAATCAGGTGTTATTCATGATTGTCTCCGATTTTTTTGGGAACAATTCCTTTTGTCTTGCCTCACTTTTGTTATTGTTTTTGAATTGTTAAAATATACAATAGACCCTATCATAATTAAGAGCTTATATAGTAAGGGTAGTTTATATACACGTGAAATAGGAATATAATATGTGGAATTTTAATTATTAAAAAGCACATTTAAATGTATTTTCGTAATGTATAAACTAACAATGCTGATAATAGAAATCTTACATTATATAGAGGAATTTTTAACAAATGAAAAAAAAAAAACTCAAATTAGAATCAATATTTAAATATAAAGAACACGAACTATTTTATTAAAGTCACTTACAAAGAAATAACTAACTCTAATGAAAGCATAATATTAATACAATCGTCAAGATGATGATAAAGAAAAAAAATTGGAACAAGTAGCATTTACAGACATATGAACCATAGATCTTCTGGTAGTAACATTCATTTATAACAACACAAGCAGCATAGGTGACTTGGACTAAGATCTGCAACTAGGGGCACCCACTCAAAGGTTCACCGAATCCAAACCCTTCCCCAAAAAAACCCTTCGTAACTCTTTCTAAATAACATCTTTACCACGTGTGCACTCATGGAGTGTTCACACGATACAGATCCCTTCCAATCTTTCGAGTTTCGAGTTTCAACGAAAATTCCTCGGCGCGCGTCTGTCTGCACTGAAACCTAAAGCCTAAATGAGGTTGAGGACAAAGCAAGAAAGAGACTATAACGCCATTTAAAACAGTAGTGCAAGAACAACGTTGATGAAAATTGTTGTGGTACTTAAAAAGTAAGTCCAAAGTATAACTTACACTTTACAGTCAATTTTTTTTAAAGCTTCCTCGTGGCTAAGAGGTTAGTATAAGTGCCTTTGGCGTGGGAGACTCGGGTTCAATTCCCACCGGTGCTTATGTGATTCAGATTCCACGTTGAGCTATAGGTTCACGTCTCGTATACCCTCGCTGCTAAAAGGGATGCTAAGCCTGTAATTAAGTCAAATAGTCAATTTTCTGTTGAGTTTTACAGTTTAATTTTCTATTGAGTAAACAATGGAATGGATTTAATAACTGTTTTGGAAGATGTCGCGAAAATGTACAAGGAAAATAATTTTAAATACATCCTAGAACATTAAGGAACAGAGAGAGAGAAAGAAAGACAGAAAGAAAGAAAGAGAGGTAAAGAGAAAGATTTTTAAAATAGTTTCTGTATATACAGCAAAATGTGATGGTGTTAATACAGCTCAATTGTAACACAGATCAGTGGTCACAGCATGAAAGATTCACCTTAGGTTGGAGGAATAATATCCTTTTGTTTTTCATTACCATTTGACCATGAAACTAACGCCGGAGAGATATACTCATTCCTATACAAATGTGTGGTGGTGGAACATATAACTCGTAGGATATGGTGCTTTATTTTCAAAAATTTCAATACTTCTAGTGTACCCATAAAAATGTAATAAAGAAATAACGGCCATTTTAAAAAAAAATATTCAATTAGAACTGAACAATCTACACAAAATTTGCAATTGATCAGTGAAACCGGCATCTTTTTAGAGCTTGTGGTTTCTGAGACATCATTGTCGAAAGAATTGGCCACAAACATATAAACGTCCACAAACATATAAACCTAGCATTTTAATATATAGACTAGCTAAACCTGCGCTCTCTACACAGCGCATCATTCGCATATGAGCATAAATCTCCTTCTCATTCCTCACAACATCTGTACATGTCCCTTTACAGACTTGAGGCCGCGGTGGCTCAGTGGAAGAGTGTTCACCTCTGGTGCTAGGGGTCCCGGGTTTGATCCCAGCCCCCGCCAAGTGAACTTTGTGGTGAACAAACACCGTGTGCGTGGGTTTTCTCGGGGTTCTCCCGTTTCCTCCCACTTTCTTCATTCCACCATTTCATTCATTACTCATCATCATCGTCTCCTTTAGCCTAACCGGCATAACCGTGGGACGTAAAACTCAAAGATTTCATTTCATTTTCCCTTTACAGACACAAGTGAAAGACGTATTGATAAAAAAAATCGGCAAGGGGTATCATAAAGGGGAGATTTTTTCGATTATTTTTTCTCAATATCTCGCACCGTTTGCAAGATTTGAGCCTACTTCCGGTTGGAGTTTCTAATTCATGTATGACCAGTGTTTTCTTTCTTCTTGCATGCAGTATGTAAAGCAAATATATTACATATACAATTATTTATAATGTCAGTTATATATGGTGTTCATTGGGCAAAACACTCAAAAAATAAAGATTTATCTTAGACTCGAGAAATGGTTATCCTTCCTTTTTCATTATTATTTAGCCATGAAACAAATGCCTGAGACATATACAGCCCCAATATACAACATTGTGGTTTTGGAATGTATAGCGCATAGGATATGATGCTTTAGTTTTTTAGAATTTCAACGCTTCCAGTGTACCCTAAAAAATGTAATAAAGAAATAATGTCCATGTTTTTTTTTTAAATATTCAATTAGAACTGGACAATCTACGCAAAATTTCCAATCGATCAGTGAAAACATCATCTTTCTAGAGCCTGTACTTTCCGAGATCTCATTGTCGAAAGGATTGACCACAAACATATAAACGCCTTCAACATATAGTTTAAAAGAACTCGGAAGATGGAAGCTCAATTCACGTGCATTGATTTTAGAGAAGGCCTATTAAAATACAAAGGCTTTGAACAATAATTTTATATGATAAACTTTATGAAAAAGATATAGTTAACTAATTTAGACTATTTAAAGTACAAATACTTAAAACCTTTGTCTCTGTTAAATGTGAAATCACACATAACCGTAAATGAAAAATTTGAAAGCTAGAGTTATAGGTTGGAGCTCAGGCGCTTTTAATTACTATTGTAGCATTTTAATAGATAGATAGATAGATAGATAGATTAAAGATTAGAATTTGGAATGCCAGAGCATGAGTAGTTTCTTTTATACAAATGTTAAATTGCACATATCAATTAATATTCCTCTGATAGATAAAAGATGATCTCACTTCTTATAATATTAAAAAAATCCAATATTAGCTTTAAATACATTTTAAGTACTCTTATTGCGATAATGCCCATTAACAATACTCACCCCAAACCAGGCCCATTCTCGATCAGATCGAACACTTGGGCAGGATTAAGGAGTTGTTTAAAGCGTCTAAGAAATTTAACTCCCTGATTGTCACCTGACTTCGAATTAACGAAGACTAAAAGAGGAGAACAACCCTGAGGCCTAACTGCATCCCATGCCTCGTCACTTCCTGAAACAAATTGATAAACCTAATTAGTTCCGTTCAATTAAACTAAACCGTTAGTAACAATCTTAGAGAAGTAGGCAGACACATACATATTACAAAACAAAAACAAGAAAACTTGGTATTTGTTAAATTGGATTAGACTTTTATTGTATTCTAACGGCCAGTTAGAGTAATAACTTGATTAGGAGAGAACAATACGAAATATAATATAGATAATACACTATGCAAGATAATACGTTGAGAATCACTCACAAAAAATACAGTAAACTGATACGCCTACAATATATTATCCTAGGGATACTCCTAAGCTTACGCACGTAAACCTTACAGTAACATTCATTTATTTACACACACAGACACAACTTGCTAACTAGCAAATTCTAGACATTGTATAAACTATAATTTTCGTGTTTTTTAATTTTTCAAGTTCCTTTGTGTTATTGTAACTACATATTTGTTTATACGAAGTGTGATCAACAAGTATCGAATCTTTGGTTAGCAAAAATACATTGATTTGAAAATCCGAAACACTAATTCCCTTCAAAGTAGTTTCCTTGGGAATGCACACATTTCTCCCAGTTCTCCCGCTATTGTTAGAAACACTTCTGGAGCTTTTGGAATGGTGAGCACTTGCACCGTCACATTCCGCATGATGTCTTCTCTTGACTAAAATCAGGTCCCTTTTAGTGGCATTTTCAGCTTGGGAAATAACCAAAAGTTACACGGAGCCATATCTGGTGCGTAGGAAGCATGACGACACACAGAAATGTTCCTTTTGGTGTTGAAAGCCTGAATCAAATTTCAGATACACTCTTCTCATGCCCAAATTATCGTTCAAAATTGAATTCACCGATCCGATTGAATGATTTATACTTGGGCATTGCCAAGCTTTTTGCAAAATTTGATGCAATATCGCTGCTCAAGTTTTACAGTCATTTTACAAACCACTAAAATCCGACGACCGCCCACTACACGTCTTCACTCGTTGACCGACTGTCAACGACTGACGCTTTCCAAGACATGCTAAGCACCTTTCGGTCAGACAACTCACCTACGCACAGCTCTATATTTACCCCCTGATTATCATGTTGAAAGGTCAATGAATAATAATAATTATTAAAAAAATCTTTGAATGGCTTCCGCTTCGCCAAAGATGCTGAGGTACGATAAGAACTGATTCCATAGTCAACCAGTGCCGGCTTTCGGTCACGATATTCACAATTTACTGACTTCCTTGAGCCAGCAATGCTGATGTGTAACTGATATGTAATTCATGTATTTCTTTTATTTCCAGTATGTTTTTCATATATTCTACCCGATAAGCTATCATATAAATCAGAAATAGCCAATCGTCGAGAACATCATCGCGTGTGCGTGTCATAGACGAGCAGATGAGCGGAAAAATCCAACATACGTTCATACTCGCCACATAGGGACCACACCTGGCATTCTGATATGGGGAAAATAAGCGACACACTCCACTCGCCTCTGATTTTCGTTCAGGAGTGTATTTCTAATGAGTTATACATTCATTACGTCGTAACCCAGTTCTCCGAATTTGTGTGGACACTTTGTGGAAATTTAACTTCTATCAAGATAATACAAGTGTCTATGCTCCCAGGGAACCCAGAATACTCTACTCGTATTCGGTTTCTAGCCTAGCCTGCTAGGTCTATGGACCTAAATTCTAGGAATAAATGTGGGGAAAGGGGAGATGCTATTGGTTGCAAGCCGGTTTCCGACAACGTCAATCTTTAGCTAAGAATTGCAGTGTGTGTGAAAAACAATACCCAAGACAGACACTCACCACCAATATAGAATCAAAATAAATGCCGCAGGACGAAAACAGTGGTTATTAAACCAAAGAAAAACATGCCAACCATAGAAATTGGAATTACAGCAAACATTTCTGTTACCTAAGTAGTACTATTAATGAATATTTGAAATATGAACGCGAAATAAAAGTAAGAATAGGAATGTTGAAATAAGTAGACTATTTAAACCTATGAAAAAAGTATTTTGTGGATGCTTGAACTAAAAGTTTTGAAAAAGACACAGCAAATGTTAGGTGGAGTATTGTGCTATACGAAGCAGAACGTGAGCATTACGAAAGACTAATTAAAAACAAGTGCAAGCTTTCGAAGTATGGATAGGAGAAGTATAAAACTAGTTATATGAAACATAAAACCAATTTGAAAGAATTAACAAAACCTGATTCCAAAGAAATAGAACGTGTTAATTAAGAAGGTTAAAATTAATATTTGAGAAAAGTTCTTATTAGAAATGTAATAAATGGCGTGGTCAAACTTAATGAGGGAATGAAAGATGCCTTTAGGTACATATTCAGACAAATGTTTAAGATAGATTCGTTTTGTGTATATATGGTATCTTTACCTTTTATTTAGAGAAGACAGTGTACTTGGATAGATAATATCTAATCCATGGAATGTTAGACTCTCAATTCTATATTTCATTTTTTCAAGGGATGTCATAATCAGAAACCAAATCAAACGCCGAAGGCCGAAGAGGATCTTGTTTTCAAAAGATTTAAGAATATTGTGGTGGGCTGGCGGTACGCGTTTGTGTAGATCGGCACCCACACAAAAGAGTTTAGTAACGAACCAAAATTGATCAGCAAAGTTTCTGCAAACCATAAATTATAACTCGAGTGGCAAAGTTACAATCTGGAACAGGAACTCAGCTACAAACCCATCTGGAAGATCTTGGTTTACTTAGTAGCGCTGGCCGCGGCCAAGACTAAAGTTCTAAAAACAGGTGTTCATTTCCTGATTACGACTTGATAGTCACCAAGCTTAGTGGATATCTGAACTAAACAACAATCGAAGAGTTTTTTTTTTTTTTTTTTTTTTTTTTTTGCAGAGTGGCTGCATTTATAGTCCCACACATAAAAAGTCCACAAGCTGGGTATGGTGTGTGAAAATTGTCTATAGCAATAGTGAAATTACAACTTACGTGATGTGATGAGCGATCTCCAATCAAGCGTGCATAAACAATGACAAATATTTTCACTAGACTGGGAGAGCTCGAGTCAAGTCCTAGTACTTGGGTCAGATTTTAGGTAGACAGGAATATCTATTTGGTCTACTGGTGAGCTACGAGCTAGCTAGCTACTCTTTTCAGGATTTCTTCAACCTAGAGTCTATTCGAACTCACAGCAAATAAAGGAATAGTCATCTTCGGCGGTCAGCTTCCTAAGAAGGCCAGCAGTTTCTGTGGCGAATCCGGTCTGAAGTCAAGCTTTCAAAAGCAGTTCCAAGTTCGAAAGGAATCAGACTTTGACCATCAGTTTCCTAAGTAGGCCAGCAGTTTATAGGGCGAACCCGAGCTGAAGCCAAATTTTCAGAATCAAGTTAGCCAAGAGGATGAGATAGGATGGCTTCGCTAGGAAGTCAGGCAGAGTGACTGCAAGGATTTACCAGCAGTCGGGCTCGGAGCTCTGGGTTAGGCCATACCTAAGACACTGCGTTTAGATAGTACGACCTTCAGAGACCCAAGAGAAAGGAGAATGTCAAATGGGGTCAGTCGTACCAAGGCGATTGCAAACTCCTACCTAGGGCACGATATCCAAGAGTGAATCCTTGGGCACAGAGTGCCGATGGAGTGCAAAACATCAGTTTATAAAACGCTCAAAAAGCTTTGCGCTCGAAACTAACGCAGGCAACGTGCGGAAAAATATAACGGGCACAGAAGTTGTACTAGTTGCATAAGGTTAAAGATTGGGCACGCGTGGTAACCAGAAAGTTCTCTGCGGAGGAACGAAATAGTTGTTACCATTCTGAAAAGAAGGTTGATTGGTATGCGCAAGGCACAGAAGTCAAAGTAGTGTTGAGAAAATCTCCTTTGGGTGCAACCGAAATACGTTGATTGGAAGACGTCATATGAAATAAGCAAGAACATACATTGATTAGTACACGTCAGAAAAGATAAGTACAGTCGGATAACCTGAACGGAGCTGAGTAGAGAAGAGTTCTGTTAAGCACATGCATGTCTGTGGTTGAAGGGCAAAGTGTCCTTGTAAATGTGTGTGAGTTACTCAAGGATCTGGATAGTACTATTACATTGATAATACAATAATTATACATAGCACTATTATAGTTAATTAATACAATAAGGTTTTACATATTTGTAATATTGGGCACCCTTTACATAAAAGAACACATTGTTAAAAAATACGTAATATCTATATATTGAGTAAAGAACTTCTTTATCTGGTTTGAAAAGCAAGAAGAAAAAAATATAAAGATAACAGACTTCTTAACAATATTCTACCACTAATAATAATAATATATGGATACATGTTTACATGTTATAGACATTGGCTTGTTAGAAATACAGATATCTCCTCGTTAGAAAAAGGGTATCTTTATCAATCATAAATTGAATTCGGTTGAATACGTTTGCAAAAAATAAAAAAGACAGCAAGAAATGCAAGAAAAGAAAAAAATGAGACGGATTTGGGATCGCTACAATATTTTAGAAGGATTATTGTAGATGTACTTTTAGTTTTCGATCTTTTAAAAATGCAAGTACCGTAGTGTTATTTAACAATATATATTGAATCATCTACAGATAGTCATAAAAATAATGAAAATACATGTAAGATGTCAGATGGTAACAATAAGAATATGTATATAGAGTCTGGCCATTGTTAAAAGTGTTTTAGGTCATAATATCTAGTACGTCAGGCGGGGTAGGACAGAGGCATGTGTTGATGAGGTAGAGAGTATAAATTCAAAATGTGAAATCTTTCTGAGCTTCGAAGAGAGAAGTGAGTGGGCAGTTATTGGCGAAAGTGTATCTGAGGTGCCTAGAGTCTTAGGTGTGACATGAGAACAATTTTCCAAGATTATAACGGCCTACAGAACTTATGGCAAAACAAATCGGGGATGAATAATAGTAGACGGAAGGGAAGCCTCAATGACAGGGATCGCAGAGCACTGAAGAGGGATATAATCAAGGACAGTAGAGCGAAAGCGGCGGCAACAGTGACCGCAGAACTTAATCAGCGTCTGGAAAGATTGTTGCGACCGCCCAATGAGAGTTGCGTAATATGAACATCCGCGGTAGAGGTTCCAATTTTCTAAACCTTTGATCACCGGTAAACACATAAAGGGTGGGCCGTCGACTGGTTTCTTTTTTTTTTTAAACAAATAGTAGCAAAGAAATACACCTTTCAATATGGTTAAAGTTTGTACACAAAGTTGCGTACAGCAGGCACGGTTGTTACATTATTTCGACGAACTTTCTTTTGAAATTTTGCACTGTTTTAGCAACACAACATTCACTTTGGAAATAAGTTTTCATTATTTCGCAGCTTTGTTCAAGCTAAGTTGAGTTTTCTCGATTTAGTTTTCTAAATCTCTAACCACAGAAACATGATACTAGGTTTCTTTCACTTGTTTAGGCATGAATGAGTTGGTCCATTCTTTTAGAACAGTATGCTTCGATGTGTTCTCTTTCACCTTATTTCCGACAACATGCCGTATTCATGCATGATGAACGTCCAAAGAAGCTTATGATTCGAATTGTCTCTTCTCTATCGTGAAACATGGCAGCAATTATATATAATACTGTGGGACGGAACTTCCTGGTGTATAGTGAATCTTGTGATTATTTTCACAGAATGCAACCATGTAAGTGATGTGGATATGATTCCCGGTTTATAACGCGATTTTCCACGATGACAATGCGCCAATTCAAACTGCTGGAAGTGTTGAGTCGTTGATTGGTGAACAATGGAATGAAATAAAACAGCTCCCCTGGCATATCCCATCCTCAGACCTCAATGTTATTAAACGCCTGTAGGGAGTTCTGGACCTAACTGAGTATTATACTACATCAGGAATTATCAAGTATTCCTCTGGAAACTATTTATGATTTATTGTCTCTATTCCATGACGAATCAGTGCTAGTCCTATGTTGTATCAGAGAAGTGGATTTTTTTAAAAAAATATCCCGTTATGTCCATAAGCATCTTTATGCATTTAGGGATTTGATTATTTCTTCCATGTTTCCCAGAAACAGGGATAATTTCCCAGGTACTATTTCTCATATTTTAAGGAGGTATGGTGGCTTAGTGCTAAGTCGGTAGGTGTAGCCGAGTGATCTAAGGCGTTAGGCTGACGATTGTGAGTTGAAGCCGATTGAGTGTTCGAATCCGTCTGAACAGCATCCTCGATATTTCTGTGTTCGTGTTCCTGTCATGTTTGAAGTACATTGAAAATACGTTTGATGTCCATGGCGAACAATATCCTGGTTGGGGTTAATTAAAAAAAAAGAAAAGTGGTAGAGCGTTTACCTCTGATCCGTGAGGTTCCTGGTTCGATTCCTGATCAAGTTAGTGGTGGACAACGTCGTGTTCGGGGTACTCCCGTTTGCTTCCACATTCTCATTCCACCAATTCTTCCATCATCATTCACTTGCCTTAATCATCATCTCCCTTAGCCTAACGGGCAAAATCATGGGACGTTAAACTGAAAGATTTCATTTCATTTTTTCTTGTATTTTAAGTGATTCCTTTGTAAATTTTCACACGTTTTCTATCCTTTTATATGCTTACACACTATTATACTGTTTACCATTGTTTGTATTACTTCATGGTTTATGTTTAGCAACATTAATGCTTAAAACTTCACGTAGATCCATGCAGTGATTAAAATGCATAACAAAAATGTTTACTACTTAAGAAACAGCGTAACCGTCTGTGGAAGACTAATGAGAAATTAAATCCTCTCTACAAAAATTCATTCCTGTTATTATATAACAAAGTGCTAAAGTTTCGAATTAGGATACATTCTATTTCCCTATTCTTTTTCTTTTTTTAAACATTTCTAGTTTCACGCATCGTATATACAAATACTATTATACATGATTATTCAAATTTTATATTAGTTTCAGATCGATATATGTATATATATATATATATATTGGAAAATAAAGCTTGTTTATTCGGGTTGCAGATTTAAAAACGAGCCACAAAGCAAGACAGGGAAGATAGTGTTAAGTGTTCGAGTCTTTCTTACTTCGTTTGTTTAATATTTTGTGTGGTGTTATGATCAATTCTCCTCTCCTTCAAATTCCACGAGAACGGCTTTGGCAGTGTAGTTATTGTTGCGATTCTTCTGTCTTATATTGTTGCTATGGATGCGTCATCTATTCCTGATTAGGTGCTGTTTGTTTATATGTATATACCGGCTCCGGAGGTGGAATACTGTTAAGTGTGATTTCCATATGGGTTCTCTATTTTTCCATGGCTAATGACCCAAAATTATTTGGTGTCGAGGATTGTTGGTTGTGTTTTCTTTCTTGAACACTTAACACATTCTTCTTGGCCTATATATGGATTATCTTCATGATTTTTCTTATATTCAAATTCAGTAACTTATGGTGTGTAGGTTTGCAGGGCGGCTCAGTGCTTCGTGAATCAAGCACGCTATGCATTTGTGTGACGTAAAGATTCGATAAGACTATCATGATTACTACTCCAAAGCAAGTGGGAGATTAATATTAAAACCAAATAGTCTATGGGCCTCATTCTGTAACGGTATTCGCACAACTTGCGGATCGAAACACAACACAAATAATACATGGTGATTATAAAAGATTCGATGGGTTTGAAATGGCTGTATTTTTAAAAAAAGTGTAACGTATACAATAACGACATGAAAATCTACCGAATGATACATGAAAATACGCCGCACATGTGCTACCTGAACGAACTCCCACGTCGTAGGATTGGGGATGTGCTGAAGATGAATTAGCACTTTTCTCATGCCCTAGATCTCCCGATATAACAGTTTGTGATCTTTTTCCTTTGTGGACTTGTGAAAGATAGTGTATATGCCTCCACTATCAATAATTTTGACTGAATCCCAGGATATCACTACAGCTGCTTTACTGACCAGTAGTAGGTATATACTTGAGCTAGTGTGGGGCGAACTGAACTATCGCATAGATGTCTCGTGTGACGAAATGATGCCATATCAAATATTTGTAACTGTATCTCCAAAATTTGGACAGTTTCTGTATATAATTTCATGTATCATTCGTTATTGTATGAGTTATACATTTATAATACAAACCTTTCAAACCCGAAGAATCCACCCTGCACAACAAGTAATTATAATTGCTACCAGTATGGAAAATAAAATGCATATTTTGGCTTGCGCTGACGAAAATAGCTATGAAATGCGGCACCCATATCTCTGTTCGGGTTCACACACATTTCTTTACAAATTTTCCCTCTTTTTCCTGAGATGCGCAGCTAGATGCTGTTCATATACTGTATATAAAACTCAAATACTCATATAATAATTCTCAACTACTTACCGATGACGTGTAATGCTGTTGGAGGAACAACGCTGACCCTGCATGGACCTAACAGGCACCGTCGTGAGTGAAGCGGTTGACAAGCAGTATGAACAGTTCCACGGCACCATAAACACCTCCAGTCTTGTAATCTAAGAAGGAAGGAGAACAAATACGCAAGAATTATAATATATTTTCATATGGTTATTTGAAAGAAAACTTTAATTTTATTATTGGTCATTTTACTAACATGTGAAACTAAAAACAGTATTCTGTAACTTCTGAAATTTGCTTAATAGGCCACATAGCAGCTACGACGAAACCCCATAATCCCTCTGACCTATTGTTTGCTGATGAGGCAAACTATTACGTGTCAGATGAGGTTAACAAACAGAACGTGCTTCTGGTCGGATAGTAATCTGCATTGGTTTAATTCATCCGCAAGTCTTCCCGGCAAGGTGGTGGTGTGGCGGAATCACGTTGTGGATCCATTTTTCTTCGAAGGAACGCTAACGACAATAGGTTATCGGCAAATGTTAGAAGACATATTGCCATCACTGCTGTAGGAGGATGGGTCATTCAATAAAGTTTCGCAGCACGATCACACTACGGCACCTGTATCCGCGAATACCTCGATCAGCAGTTTTCTAACGCGTAGGTTGGTTGGAGAGGTGCTGTGTGATGGTTTCTCGTTTTCGTAAGCTGACATTACTGGACTATAAGCTGTGGAGCCAGGTGAAGTTTGTTGGGTTTGCTGTAAAAATTAAGGATATTCAGCATCTCAAAGAGCGAATTGTAGACGCATGCCCCAACATTACAGCCGATACTTTGCACAAGGTTTTGCAGGACTGGAAACTCAGAATGCATCTGACGATCAACCGGAAAGGGGAAGACAACGCGTCTTTGCTGTATGATTAACCTCTTTTGTTGGGATACAACAAGAAAACAGTCATAACTGTAATGGTTAGTACTAGAGCAAAAATAACAATGAAATTCTATTTTTACAAAAAAATGCTATTAAAATGATATGTCACATGCTATGGTTTCTATTTAAGATAATTATGTAAAATTCAAGATGGTAGACATGAAGATGGCGGACATCATTGTCATGTACCCTCAAACACTTTCCCCTCGTACCTGTTCCCCACCTATATTGTTACTTTGGTTATATTTTGCAGCATTACAACTTTGTAATATGTTTTTACTCTTTCGGACCACCCTGTACAACAAACTTAGGTTATATATATGTAGAAGAGTTCATAACTAATAAACTGATTAAGTTTGCTGATTGATAAATTCATTTAAAGTTTTATTTTTATTTACTCAGGAATGGCTTTTTAAAAGTTAAGAATTTCTTTCCTTTACGAAAAAAAATTCTAATCTTATTTTAACTCTCTAACGCACCATTTTTCCGATCCGACTGATTTTTTAAAAATTTGGAGTGGTTTCGGTGTAGGAAACACGGGATTTTTAAAAAGAAAACATTAATGTAAATAATATGGGGTCTATGAGATATTTTATGGTATTTGCATAAAGTCTATGCAAAGTTGCGCGTCGACATCTGCAAAGTCGACTAAAACCAGGTAGGACCAATAAAACGAAATGAATGTCAGCGTATTTGCACTTTTGTACTCATTACACTTCTGTCTATAACAGGAAAACTCAACCGTTCAAAACTCTCCATCTAAACGCGCAAAGAAAGCTCAAAAATGGCAATATGGCGTAACTCCGCGTGCAACAGGTGAAACAAGTCCAACGCTGGCTTACTATGACATCTAGGGAGAAATTCAGAACTTCATTAGTGAGAGGGCATCTTAGGTGATACGCAAAGCTGCTTTTCTATGTCCGAACTAGAAACTAGATAGTGCAATACAATTTCAAAGTAGACTTTGCATATATGCAAAGTTGCGCACTAAAGGGTTAAAATATTTCGGAGTTAAATATACCTTGATATTCCACTTTATATAGAACTTGTTAGTTTCAATGGAGTTTAAGGATTGATGCATAATGCTCCTATTTTTATTATTTTTCTAAAACTCTTCCTTCATACTGAAAGTCTCTTTTTGATAAAATATGTGAATAAATAAACGAACAAAGTGTGTATCATTTGTCGCTTACAACAAGGACTCCTTTACATTAATCAAAAATGTATTCAATATTCTCTTCTTCATTTCTTTTTCTTCTCTCTCTTTCGTTTCATCTTCGCGCTAAATTTGATTCGATTCATCAATACAGAAGGTCCAGCATAGAGTAGAGAGTACATAATTTATAAATAAAAGAAACAAATTAAGGATTATTTTTCTTCATGGAACTAATTTTTATTATTATTATTTACGACGAAAGTTAGTAAATGAGGGAGAGGGGATTTGAAGACGTGCAAAATTTTTCAATCTTCGCGTGCAAAGTGACCTGCCACCAATAAGCCGAAAACTTATGATAACGGTGTGTTGTAACAATAAGACGACACTTTTAATACAAATACGCTCTATAATGATTTGCAACAGCAATTGATGAAAGGAAGATTTAGTTATCATTTGAATTATGTTTAAGAATGACATTTTGGAAGCAACAGAGAACTGTTATTAGGATTATTACTAGGGCTTGGAAGTTGAAGACCTAAAAATTGTTTAAAAAGGACCTATAAAAAGACCTAAAAATATCTAAAAAGTGACCTAAAAACTGGAAAAAAGGACGTAAAAATAAGACCCATTTTAATTACAATTAAATATTTAATTAATATAATGCTCAAGAAATTCAAGTTTCTGGTAGGTTAACGGTCTATCTTTCCAGAAACTGAAGTGCAGTACAAACTAAAATAAGAGAACTTCCCCACCCTCACATCCTCTTGCTGGAGGACATTGTTACGCCTCCTTATCTGACGTATATGTGTGTGTGCAGATCTGGTCTTATCAGGCCAGTCGTTGAAGGAGGTCTTATCTTTTGAATTTTCTTTACTAAAGAAAACATGTTTAAGAGGTGGTGGTGATTCTAATTAATGGCCAGTAAATTTATTGTCGAAAGATGAAATGCAAAAAAAGACGTTAAGACCTATGAAAAGCTTTAAAAAAGACAAATAAACAAAAAAAAGTTAATTTTCTTCAATGTTAACTATCAAATATTCTTAAAACTTTCAGTTGAAGTTTATTATTTATTTACTTATAATTTTAACTGCTTTCTGATTATTATACTATCGTTATTATTTCTTTTCCGTTACTTTTTTCTTGATATTATTGTAATAAAATGTTCCAAATTTCAGCTAAGTTAAAACTTCTCTATTCATGTTTTGTCCCCCTACTTTTATTGCGTCCCTTTAACAACCTTTCACGAGAAGATATCAAAATGTTTGTGCAATCATCTAGAAGGTGACGAACTACCAACCAACTTGGACATGCATTTTATAGTTAGGTCCTTATATGTTAACCAGGCAAACACAGCTCGTGCCGTGTGGACTTTGTGGTGGACAAACACCGTGCTCCTGGGTTTTCTCGGGATTCTCCAGTTTCCTCCCACTTTCTTCATTCCACCATTTCATTCATTTCTTATCATCACCGTCTCTTTGGCCTAGCCGTCATAATCGTGGGACATAAAACTTAAAGATTTAATTTCATTTTCTGGACTCGTTAGATCAACTCTTTCTTTCTTTTTTCTTTCTTTTTTTTTTTTTCAATAAACCAGTAAAGGTGCGATCATTGACAAACTTGAGGTATGAAGCGTCATTAAGTCCTCCATCTTCAGGAAAGCAGATCCACAAATACATAACACACATAACCATTGGTGTTACGTGTGTGATAGGTATGAGTTATGATTTTGTCTGGAATATAATTCACAATTAGCTGCATCTTGAGAAAGTGTCACCACGGTGCGTACCACAACTGCTCATACCCTTACAGAAGAGAAATCGTGAGGACGCTTCAGGAGAAATGCTGCATCGCTATGAGGAGGTTGAAGGGGAATTTTTCAGTAGGCTAGTGACAATGGATGAAAGTTGGGTTTATCTTGATGACCCAGAAAAAAAAATGACCAAACAATGAAACACTCCTCCTCGTCACCCATAAAAGACACAAGTGCAGAAGTCTGCCGACAAGACGATGCTTTCCGTTTTCTGGGACTGTGAAAGGGTCATCATGAGAGATTACCTACCACAGGGCCAAACTATTCCTAGTATCTATTATTCCCATCTCCTGACTAAGGTACGAAAGGAACTGAAGAAGAAACGTCGTGAAATGGTCACAAAAGGACTGATGCTTTTGGCAAACAATGCACCAGCTCATTCCACCCATGCATCCATGACGAAAGCAGAGGAATTAGATATGAAATATAGCCCCATACTTACCGAACTTAGCACCAAGTGACTTGTTTCTCTTCCCAGAAATAAAGCGTCCACTCAGAGAACGCCATTTTGACAGTAAAGATGACAGCCTAGTAGTTTCTAAGGTTGAACTGTGGATTCTGAGCCAAACTGCAGACTTTTACAAAACAGGCTTACGGAAACTGAAAAACCGCTGGCAGAAATGTAGCTAGACACGGTGACTACGTAGAGAGTCAGAGTTCTCCAGAGTGGATTTCTTTTAGGTGATTGCACCAACTTTCTGATACCTCCTCGTATATCCAACCGTGATTTTACTAACAACTGACGTGTTGTCAAGCAAAATTTTGATTTTCTTCTAGTACATGTGTTGCCAATTCTGATTTTTCTGATTGGTTTAACCGTATACCGTATACATTTTACGTTTCTTACGTGATCTTAATTGTACCTCTTTAAGGTGGATCACCACTCGGAAGTCAATACATATTTTAACTCATTCCCTTAATTACTGCGCAATGAAACGTTACATATTATAGATATTGAAGTATAAGATAAAATTATGTTTCAGCTACAAGACACTGATTCATTTGGTTGTGCCTTCTGATATCGTAAAAGGTAACAAATAAAAGAAAATATTTGATTCGTTTTACAAGGAGCACATAAGATGGCACTTGCTGTTAGTTCTTACTACAAGTGCTCAGTTTTATGAAATGTTTGTTTTTATGTGTAAAGTATTTTAAAGTAACGATCTTATTACGAAATAGATGTATTGTTTGACCGTTTTTCGTGTTATGTTTCACAGTTTATTTAAATATTAATTTACATGTGAGGAAATAGATTTTGAGAAGAAACTTGCGCAGAACGCCATAATGTGTTGTTGCCAATTTGTACGTTTACTGTGGTAGTCACAATAACAAAATTCTGCATTCCAGGGGCGGATCCAGTGGGGGCGATCGGGGCAGAAGAGGAAACTTTCTTATTATATATATATATATATATATATATATATATATATATATATATATATATATATATAAAACCCATTCCAGAGTTTGGAGCTCTTAAAATTAGCTCTAAGTAGCAGTATTACAACCCACCGCCCCCCCAGAAGTCCGTACTGGATCCGCCCCTGCTGCACTCTAGCGTTGCAGTTTGAGAAGCGGAACTTAGCTCTGAATTGCAGTAAGAGTCGAAAACTAATTTCTCCAGTAAGTATCCAAACAGAATTCCATCATTACGCACTATTCAAGCAGGTTTAGCATAGCACCGAGAACACCTAGTGATCTACCTTAAATCACATTGACGTGTGGTTGAATAAATATTTGAGACATTCACAGAGTCACAGAGCATAGCATTTGTCTGATCTTTTAACGTGGCTGTAAACTGATCTTTGACATTTATTTAGTAAGCAACTTATTCTATTAGATATGTTATGAAAAAATGGAAAGAAATCGTTCAGTTTTACTTCCCACGGTCATACTTTTTAGGCTAAAGGAGACAGATGATGTTTAATGAAAGTGAACAATGTGGATAGACACGGAAGAACCACGGAGAAACCCACGGACATGTCGACACGATGTTGTTCACACCAAATTCACTTGGCTTGGGTTCGAACCAAAGACCCCTAGCATCAGAAGCGAGCGCTCTACCACTGACCCACAGTGCCTCCCCCTTCCCCATTGTTTTATAAATATAATATATGAATGCTAACCTATGTTTCCCTTCATCTGAAGTGCTTTTTGAATTCTGCTCCTTGTTACACTTCTGGCTTTTTGTGATTACGTTATTCGTTCCCCATTCTTCAGTACGCTCTGCAATATGTTCTACATTACGTATATCTCAGGCCACTTTCAACTTGGCTCACTGCTAGAAATGCTAAGCACAAATCATTCCACTACATGTACGCACTGATTTATCTTCCTTGTATAAAGTTCGTGAATCTAATGCTTGAACCTTCCTCCATACAGACTACGACAAATGGTAGAAACAGCCTTTCACATTTACACACTCTACATCCTGAAAAGTTGAATATTTGGGCGGCAGTGCTAAATAAATAATAATTGGTCCCTTTTTTTATTAATAACAATTTGACTTCCTGAACTGTGTGAGGAGGTGCTTCGAAATCAAGTAGTTTCAGCAATGAGAGACACTGCAGAAGACAATTTTGCTCACAAACGGTTTCAGCAAGATGTACAGGACTGCACAACAGTGTAGATATGCGTCGATTTCTTAACACGGAATTTCCTGAATAACGGATTGGCAGAATGTAAGATTGGGTGGACCGTTCTCTGTTCCCCTGATTTATCGCCACTAGACTACTTTTTCTGGGTTTATCTAAAAACTGAACTTTGAGAAAGCATCTAAAAAGCAGATGGATCTCCTGACTCTCGGATGTAAAAAAGAGTGTGCCAAGAATTAGACTATCAAACTGATATATGTTGAATTCATCTTGAGCAACTTTGACAAGAAACATAACACGCATGTGTTTATAAAAAAATAATTTTGAGTTTTCTCTCATTTAACATAAGCTGTATGTCATTGTGACTAAACAAACGTGAGTTATTAACCTTTAAAATGGGGAAGATCATTTACAATAGCCCTGTACACCAATAAAGTTTCTTTGCGCTTTATCCAGGTTTTGTAAATTTGTTTTCCTGTGAAATCTACTTTGACATTTGTGCTTTTACATACTAGTGCGAAATGATTTTATTTAATCTGTCCATGTCACGTGATATTTAATAAACATATTGGTCTACTTTACCTTTACAATTCTAGGGAAGACGTTTCTTGTTGTAAAACACAAAAACTTTTCTTCCCATATCGTAATAGTCTACCATGGTCGCATTGAAATGTAAATGAAAGCAATTTTGTTTTATGCTAAGCCTTTTTAAAATATTGGCCACGTATTTAGTGTTTTTTAATTGCATGTGTTTTTCTCGAGACATTTAGTTTATTATCTATTCCAGGTAGCGCACGATGATATTTCTTTTTGTGATTACAGCGCCATCTAGGCGGATAACGAAAAGTACTTCAAATAAAATTTGCGTATTTTCAATCACAAAATTCGAATCTGCAACAAAAATAGGGAATTCCCATTTCAAAACTTTCAAGTGGGCCCCTGGGGCCCTATGATGGGAACCCTGGAGGCACTTGTTGTTTACAGAATTTTATAGGCCCCTGACATGTGTACATTCTTACGTAACTAGATTTGTCACATTTTTTATTATTTAAGAAGTATTTCAGGTCGCAAAAATTAGGGGACGTACGTAAGATGATATTCATTTTATTGCGATTACAGCGCCATCAATTAGAATAATGAAAAAGTGCTTCAAGTAAAAGTTACTTAGTATTGATCGCAGAATCAGAATCTGCGATAAACATAGTTTTTTTAATTTAAAATCTTGAAGTTGGCCCCTGGGGTCCTATGAAGGGGCCCATGAGGCACTTGTTTACATACATTTTTAAGGTCCTGGCATGGGTGTATTCCTGCGTAACTAAATTTGTCATTTTTTAAATTCATTTCGGAAGTATTTCATGTCGCAAAGTACTCTGGCCCAGAGGGATCATTATTGGCACTAGGACCCGCGCGCACCTAACGTCGCCTCTGGTCACGACTGTGACCCGGAAGCAGTCAGATTCAGATCTGTGATCTGAAGTGACCCGGAGACGACGAAAACTGCCTTACACAATGATTGAAAGTATGTACAAGGCTACTAATGTAATTACAATAAACATGATTCTCTTCTCTCTCAGTTTCTCTCTTCTCACTAAATCTATAATTTTCTCTCTCTTTTGTTGCGTGCGTCTGTCTCTTTCAAAGCATTGCAATGAAAGATAACTACACTATCACACAATTCACATTTTTCTTTAAATCAAGATCTATCAGAGTATAAACGGATTAGAATTACAGAAAAGAAAAGGAACGTGTTTTTCTTGTGTGGAATTGTCAAGCGAATCTATACAATTTGTCGTGTAGAATATAAGAGATGCCGCTGAGGCCATAGTGTTACATTGCGTCTTTTTCCTTTAGTATTTGTTCAAAATCCCTGCATTATTTTTCAGTACGGTAAAACCAATAGACATGAAATTATTTTTAAAATAGTCAAGACATGGCACCTGGATTAAGAAATGGTGAACCGAGGATGAAACTCGCGGATATTCCAGCACGAGTAGTGGATATCCTTAGTCCAGTTTAAAATTCTGCAGAAATGCTGTACAGCAGACATTTCGTCTGCTTCCGGCACATCGGCTTTATTCTGGCCACTGCAGCTGAGATGCGAGACCCAGACCGGTTGACCCGGACAAACGTTGTGACCCAAGTGATCCGGACAAAAGTCAAGAACCAAGTGACCGGACAAAAGTCGTGATCCAAGTGATCCGGACAAAAGCCATGATCCAAGTGGTACGGACAAAAGTCGTGATTCAAGTGATCCGGACAAAAGTCGTGACCTAAGGGACCCAGACAAAAGTCGTGACTCAAGTGATCCGGAAAAAATCATGACCCAAGTGATCCGGACAAAAGTCGTGACCAAAGTGATCCGGACAAAGGTCTTGATCCCAGTGATCCGGACAAAAACCGTGATTCTAGTGACCCAACAATAGCCGTCATCCAATCGATCCGGACAAAAGTCATGATTAATGTGATGGGGACAAAAGTCGTGATCCAAGTGATTCGGACAAAAGTCGTGATCCAAGTGACCCACCACAAGCCCGCCATTCAAGCTGGTTAAGACCGGATAAGATTAATTGATCTCCTTGTGATTTTTTAACAAGAAAAATCAAAGGAAGGATGGAAATGAAAGTTTAGGATTTGCAAACAGTAACGGCCATACTCTTAATTTCTTGGAGGGAGTAAGTGGAGGGAAAGATACATTTTTGTAGAGGCAGTTTTGGTGTATATTGAAAATAATGATTTTCTATAACTTGATGTATCTTACAATACAACATATCATGGTCAGTCAGGAGCGGCAATGCCACTGTGGACTCGAAACCCCTTGCCCTCCATTTAGCGTCATCACTATCATGTTACATAAATATTTAGAAACAAAGCTCTTCTGGCGCACTGAAAAGCTGAACAGACAAAAAATGGTTTGTGTGCGAAATGAAGACTAAGACCTTGACATTCAGAATATACTCATATGAATATACATCTTCTGTAAAGGAAGGATTCAGCACTAGAAATAGCAGTCGTCTAGATGAGCGAGTAACTGTATTTCCTCATCGTATTGCTAGTTTTGAGAAAACTCAATTTCCCCTCTGATTTGGGAATAAGGAAGTCGACAAGATGCCTTCATTTGTGTGACATCCTTTTCTGGAAAGCAGCCAACGTTCGATCTTAGAATCAAGAACCAATACACTCTTTCATTTTCTTTTTCTCTTTCTTCTCGAGAGCATCTTCAAAAGCACTTGTAAGAATCTTTTTTTTCATCGATTTCTTCCATTTCATTATCTTTTTCTCCCTGTTTTAACTTTTTTCCCTTTTTTTAATTAAAAGAAAAGGAACAAGGATTTTTTGCTTCCTCTTATTTCTCGATGACCGACCTTCAACTATCTGAAAAGTCACTTTCCGTAGAATTGCACCTGTAACCTCTTTAAGAAATCAAAGTGAAGTTCTGATTTTAAAAATATAAGACGAAAGGTTTACAGTTGCATGCCCGACTCATCTTCCATTCAGATAACCTTCATGCTCGTACTTGTATTGGGTAAGAAGTAATGTTCATTTATGTGGGTTTTATACGACTTACAAAAATACCGACTTTCAGATGGATCTTGTTATGAGTTATTTATTAAGTAGTTTCATTATTGCATGTTTTTCCTTTAACTTCCACACAAAGCTACATATACATAATAATAGGAAGTTCTATAGAACGACTATGCCCATCTGTCTGTTGACAGGTATCAAAGCAGAAACGGTGATAGAGAGCGAGAAAGAAAAGGTTTTCTGATATGAATTTAATATAAGTCCCAAGAATAAGTTCCCTCCCGGCCTTATCTCTCTGTTTAAACCGGAAGTGATACAATTCTACCATTTCCGGTTTTAATGTTAATCGAAATAAACTAGAAACGGTAAAGGATAGGAAGAAACGGGTTATTGATATGGATTAAGTACCTTAGGAATAGACATCTCTGCTCTTATAACCCTACTAACACTAGAAGTGGTTGCAAATCTACTGCAACTTCAACATTAATCCTCATGGAGCAAAAGCACTAATAAAGAGCAAAAAAGTGATTTTTAATGTGGACTAAGTGTCCTCTAAATAAGTTGAATCTACTGTTCACATTAAGTGGTCCATTGTCCAATCTCGTTGTGACCAGGTCTCTTTCATCTATTGCTTCCACGCAGCACCATTATCTTGATGGCTATCCATGCATACACTAATCTCCTGGTACAAGAAACCGTCTTCCTATATACAAATAGGTCGACCATGTGACCTCTTTCCAACGGTATCGTCTGCTGATATTGCTCTACCGGGGAAGGAGAGGCTTGTTCCATCTCCCAAATGTCCGACTAATACGTGCCATTGGGTCCGGTAGTGTACTTGGTAACTCAGTACGCAAATCGAACGCAGCTCGAGATGGGCACAGCAGTGATTATAGCTCCCTGGTTTCCAGAGGTTTCCAGAAATGGGTTAGACTCTTCTGGGTTGTGGTCATACCATGAAATTTGTTACCTGAAGGTGTTTCGGCACGGGGGCTTACCTTCACGTTCCGGCACCGACATTAGAGATGTCACTAGAGGACTTCCTCCTACTAATAGGTATAAGTGAGAAATTGGCTTCTGTCCATTGTGCTAATGGGCATCTCATTACCCTATTCGTGATTTCGGTTTTAGGTGTTTGTGGCATGCACTTTTGAACGAGCAATTACTGAAAAGCCGCTGCAAACATATACCGGTTCAAACTTTGAGGCATCGGTCTTGAACCAGGGCGTCACCTATGCCAAAACGGGAAAAGAAGTGTTGTAGTAGACATTACTTTCGATTGTTCATATTGCTCCATTTTACGTCGATGAGGCCATAGTGATACTTGCTCGCATGATTTCTGTTTTGTTCACGTTCTACTACTAAAGTGGTGCATACACCATCAGTTTCCAACCTTTTTTTGATTGACGGCACACTTTACTCAACACCCACAACTTCGCGGCACACTTTCTTGATGTTTTTATTAATAATGATATAAATTGTAGCAGTATAAGACTAAGTTGTAAGATAAGATTAAGTATAAGATTAAGTTGAAGTATAAGATTAAGTATTTTGTGTTATTGCTGAAGCTGGAGGCGTTGACTGATACAGTCTGTCTCAAAGCTGATTTTAAGTAATTATTAAATGCTTCGTGATTTTTAATTCTAAAATTTCGCGACACGCCCTATGCGACTATGTATACCAGTGTGTCGCGAGAGCTCCTTTATGGCTAAGCGGTTAGCATACACGCCTTTGGCGTGGAAGACCCGAGTTCGATTCCCGGCGGGAGCTCATGTGGTTCGGATTCCACGTTAATCAGTAGGTCCCGTCTCATATAGCCTCCCCCGCTGCTGAAAGGGACGCTAAACTACAAATCAACTCAATCAATCAGTGTGTCGCGATACACAGATTCGGAACTACTGGCATAAACTATTCTTACAGGATACTACTTCACATGCAGAACCGAGGGAACTGCTAGGCTCATAAACGCGTCATCCCGCTGAAATTCTAATCATTCGTTGGCCAATTACTTGTATAGGACGCGTTCTTTCTAACTATTTCTCCCTAACGAATAATTTTCATTTTGAAGAGTGGACGTTTCGGTGTAAATGTTGGAACTGTTATACCGAACCAGCCTTACACCTAAACGTCCTTACACCGAGATACCCATACAACGAAACGCCCTACAGCAAAACGTCCTACACCGAAACAGCCGTATTCTGTAGATTTCTGCAAATGATTAAGCGTCGCAAGAATATTTCCATTTCCACTTTATTCTCTCTATTTAAACAGAAAATAGTAGAAATGTAGTACTACTTGAGGGCTAACATTTATTTCCATATAGCAAAAACGGTAACAAATGGCGAGAAGCTTTTTTTTCTTCTTTTCTTTTTTGAAAAAAAAAATTAACTGTCCCAATAGCCACTGGCATCTGGAGGGGTCAGATGAATCAAAATCAAAATCCTCTTTCCTTCAGAAGTTATATATGTATGCAGAGTAGTATAGTTTCTTTAAATACACTTGACTAAAATCTGGGGAGACGCGTCTTCCCGACCCCCGCTAACGGCCCATGCAACGGATCTTGTTGATCAACCATTTCCGGCTTTAACGTTGATTCCCATATAGTAAAAACGGCAATGGATAATGAGAAGCAGTTGCTATAGATTCAGTACCGCAAGAACATGTTCGCTCTCTGCCCTTATTCATCTAGTGCGTGGTTCTGAACCTAATTCCTATCTCAATCCCCATTTTATTACATCTTCTTGGCAGCGACCCCCTTATAATTTCTGGTTTGTAATAAGTTTGTGTGGGATTTTTAAACTGCCTATTGCGGAGATCTCATGATATCCATCTACTTTTATAATAGCAGAATCCATTTCTTGAATATAGTGGATACAGTAACTTCTCTAAAAGCGAATATATTAAAACCAAATGTGGTTAGTTCGGTCACATTACAAAAATCGAATCCGATCCGTCATACTGTTTCATTTGTATTTTAGATCACAGTTGCATTTGTATTTTTCTGGTATTTCAATATGCAGTTCTCATTAGTTTCATATTGTACCTCTTTCATTCAAATTGATTTTTAAACAACTCTGTACATGTTGAAAATGTTTACTAGACGTTGTTCTTAACAGTATGTATAAAAGTAAAAATATACCAAAGAACAAAATTCAAAAATAATATTTAAAAATATTTTTCTGGTATTAGATTCTAATTACATTTATCTCTTCCGCTTATCTTCGCGACCCCCAGGTTGAGAAACACTGATCTAGTGCAACCGAAAGTTGTAGAAATTGAACTATCATCTGCGGTTTGAATATTAGCCTTCATATAGAAAAATTGGTGCGACGGAGCAAGAAGTGGCTTTTTGATATGGCTCCAGAGTCCCAAGGATAAGTTCCAATTCTGACCTTATCTCCTTATTACAACTGAAAGTTATAGATCTACTATGGTTTATTTCAGTATTGAGTTCGCATAGCTTGAAAGTCCACTGTAGTTTCACAACGTGGAACAAAGCTTTTATTTTTTTAGACCATGAAATTGACAATACCAATTTGAACAAAAATCAATTTATTTAATAAATTTGAAGCTAAATACGTCACGACCTAAAAACACGAATAGCGCTTTCAGTGAAAGGTAAACATAATCAACACCAGAAAGCGTTACTTCGGTTAAAAATATAAAAGTTTATTTTTCTATTGAAATTCAACTGACAATGGGTGTGTTCATTGTTTGCTTAAATTAACGTCAAAAACACACATTACCCGACAAAAAGTAATTTAAATATAGCTTTGTTCTAATATGAACACAATGCGTATTAGTTTGTAAAATCATAATTGGGTTTGCTTCAGTGAAGTAGATTGCCGTTCCATATATGTTGAAATACCAAGTTACGAGTTTATTGATCTAATTTCAGAATGGGAACTCGAATCCCCATTCAACAGTATAAAAAAATAATTTTCTTTTTGACTCTAGCGCCAGAATTTAATTATGTACATACATGTTTATAAAGCAATGTAAGCTTGCGTTATTCAGATATTGTAAATACGTATTTGTTGTGTCAAAATATTTAGTGTTTCCCACGTGACGAGAAATCAAGAATGAAACGAAAAGGACCTTTTTGAATTCGAGACGAGACGAGACGAGAAATTTCACAAGTCTCGCAAGCAATCTCACAAGTCTCGCACTAGTTCTTCTAAGTCTTAGATCTCAGGCACTGTTTTTCAGTGTCACATGATTCAACAATGTTAATTAATGAAGTGAATGTACGTAAACAATGAAGAGGAGATATTAACGTTAAAACCAGGGTCGTCATTTAGGAGAGGCAGAGGAGGGCAATTGCTTCATCCTGAATTTGATTTACACATGTTTTAATCAATTGTACTAGTACACTCATAAAAAAAAATTAAATTTTTGTATAAGTGGAAAATCTTGCCATCTCAGGTAAAATGTGAAGTGATGCTGCTGGTTTAAAGATATGCAAGTCATTACATAATATACTACTATAATAAATATATTTTAAATGTTGTTATATCACTCTCTTCGAGGACCTCTCGTGACGCAGGAAGAGTTGAGTTGATTTTAAGTTAAGCGTAAATTTCAGCAACGAGGCTATATCAGACGTGGACCTACTGGTTAACGTTGAATCCGAACCACATGAGCTCCCGCCGAGAATCAAACCTGGGTCTTCCACGCCAAAGACGCGTACGCTAACCGCTTAGCTACGAAAGAGCCCGTGACGCAGAAGGATTGTGATCACTACCAGTTGTAAACGAAATTAAGAAAATATCAGGGCACATATTTTGAACATAAATTTACAAAACAGGATGAGATGAGAAAAAGCTTTGTGAGAATTGAGACGAGACGAAAGAATTTCTGCTAGAATCGAGACGAGACAAGATTTATATAAAATTTACAAGACAAGACGAGAAAACCTTATTTTTCATCTTTTGTCTCGAGGGCAACGCTAGTTTTATCTACGTCATGGTGTTTATGTAGTCATTTCTTCCGAATAAAAGATTTAACTACCTCTACAGTCATAAAGAGCTTTTAAAAAAGAGCTTTTGCCTGATCTAGAAGACAGTTAACCTGGTGACGATGATAGTATCGCTGGGAAGTGATGCAAGTGATGGTAATGGTGTGACCACATCGATATTGAAATAAATTTACCGGACGAAATAAGCATGGGAAATAGTTCTTAAATTCTAGTGATTACGAAGGGAATTGGCATTTTCTCACAAAGTAGAAAATAGGCTTCACAAATATGATACCTGTCCTCCAAAATTAGACAAGTATCCTGCAAGGAATATATTATTTTAGCGTGGGGCCATAAAAGACCCTAGATAGGCACAATGTTGCGTTTGAGCCGATAGAGAAACAGGATCAAATTTTAAAAAAAAAATCCGAACTGGGTTTCTATCATATTACTTTGATTAAAATATATATCCTGAAGGAAGAGCGGGTCATAATTTATGCGAAAAATTGAGTATCTTACGAGCCCATTATTTTAGGAAGATGAAACTCGGTATATCAATTCCTCGTTTAAAAAAAAAAAAAAATATATATATATATAAAGAGAAACAAGTTCCAGAGTTTGTGAAATTTCCATTTTAAGGGGGAAAGAAGGGGGGCATTTCAAACATAAACAAAAATGAAATGTAAAAATATTTCACGACCAATTCCTCCAAGACCACTGGATCGAATTTAATGATTTTTTGTTGCATGAGCACACCATGGCCTAGCTTAAGTTTTTTTTATCACATTCTCGGCATTGGAGTGAGGGGCGGGGATGGAAAGAGGGACATGTAAAAATAATCGAAAATCGACCAATATTGTTCAATCCATAATTTTTGTTGTAGCGCTGAGATAATCGTGACATTACCTATGTCATGCCGTTTAGATTCGCATCGACATATGGGTTAGCATTTAAAGATAATACAAAATGACCGATATTAGTGCCTAATCCGTAATTTTGACGGTCGCTGAGATGGATATTGACATTTCCGATGCGTTTAAATACAAATTCATCCCCCATCGCTAACAGAGCGAGGGGTGGAAGTTTAAATTTGTGTACCATTACGGATTCTTATCACCACATTTTCATTGTGAATCCTAAGGGAGAGGAAAAAACGGTTCAAATAGTTTCTACAAATCTATTCCTCCCGTGCGAAGAACAGATATTTCAGCTAATACTGTATGAAGTATTCAGATATATTTCCAGTCCAAAGTCATGTGCGTTTGCACATTTATACATATGTACGAGTAAATATCACATTCGATACATTGGATTAAGTTCTCGTTTACATACATAAAATACCGGTAGAATAATATATAGTCTTTGGTGGTATCTAGTACTTGAGAAGCTATTAGATCTCGCAATAGTCAATGTTCATTCTACTTTTGATAATGTTATATCTTTGGATAATGTGATTTGAAATTTTAGCTAGGAACTTAAGTACTACTCAGATACTCACCTTAAGACAGATCCGCATGTTTTCCCACATACAGCACATTTAGCGGATACAGGAAGGTTTCCTTCCATCCACTGGTGAGGCATCGTGATGTTCTGCAATTAAAATAATGATCTATATTTTACAATGAAGAGTATATTGGTGTTAAAGATTTTATTGAGTACAGTGATTGGATCGCTTTTATATTTTTACTTGCGTACCGCCTGTACATAGATTCCTGATTATACAGGTTGTTGGAGGAAACTATTCTTCTTGACTAGTTTTGACTATAGGGTGAGGAAAAAGTCTGGATACACCACTATAAAAGTCGAACGGGGTGAGGAATTATAATATAATTTGGTATGGAGTGTCTATATTGAGGGTGTAACTTATAGGAGCTAAGGCGACAGCGACAGCCATCTTGAAATCCGCCATCTTGGATTTGGGTTACGTTTTTTAAATGGGAAGGGGGTCACCTGAAACGATAAAGAAAATTGATCACCGCTTTGCAATTTTAAAATTGAACAGTTTATAACTCCCACACAAAGATATTGCAAAACGGATTGTACAAGTGTATTCCTCAGAGAAAGGCAGTGTAAAATGATATGCGACATGAACCCCTTCCCATTTGAAAAACGTAACTCAAATCGAAGATGGTGGATTTTAAGATGGTCGCCGCTGTCGCCTTACCTCCTATAAGTTGCGCTCCCACCTACAGACACCCCATACCAAACGGCATTATGATTCCTCACACCGTTTAACTTTTATAGGAGCGTATTCAGACTTTTGCATCACCCTGTATAGTATGAACAGATTTGATGCTTTCTATCATTGAGTCTCTTCTAGGTTTAGCGATTAGAATTCTAAATAATATTGGAAAAGATTAGAAAATAATAAACAAACTCATTCGCACAGGAATTGGATCTTAACAATACTTATTTAATTTCCCCCTGACAAACCTATAACTTTTATCCTTTACAAACAAGGATACGAAATATAAGCAAATGGTACCTCATAACTTTAAGCAAGGTATAAATGACGAATAAAGTTTATTTTATTAAGTATCTCATAGAACAGACTAATGCTGTTATAATTAGAATAAATACATTTTAGATATTCAAATAATGTAATTACTGAGAACAGCTGTTTGAGATATATATCACAGCGTTTTTTATATAATTTACATTTCATATAGGAAATTGCGATTTAAATTTCAATTTGTATAGCAATTTGTAAAATTCGTATCGTATTTTCATAAAAGATTCATAATTATAGATTCATAAAAGAAATCCAATAAATACGAAAGTACTTCACAGGTACATTCATTATGAATAGAATTGTGAATTACTTTCGTATTTATTGGATTTCTTTCATTGATTTATTATTATTATTATTATTATTATTATTATTATTATTATTATTATTATTATTATTATTATTATTATTATTATTATTATTATTATTATTATCTATAGTTACGCAGAAACAAAAATAAAGAATTTTGGTAAATCCAAAGCGTTGGTCGGCTCATTACAAGCTTAATAAACACGGAAGGTAAAACGCACTAACCATATCCAAGCCCCATTCATGCTACCCAAAAGAAAAATGAAATGAAATGAAATCTTTAAGTTTTACGTCCCACGCTTATGCCGGTTAGGCTAAAGGAGACGGTGATGATGAGATACAAATGAAATGGTGGAATGAAGAAAGTGGGAGGAAACGGGAGAACCCCGAGAAAACCTACGAGCACGATGTTTGTCCACCACAAAGTCCACACGGCGCGAGCTGGGATCGAACCAGGGACCCCAAGCACCGGAGGTGAACGCTCTACCACTGAGCCACCGAGCCCCCGCTACCCAAAAGAATAGTAATATTTTTCAGCTTGCTCCTTATTTTAGCTTCTGTGATAATAATGAAAGATGCAAAGATGCATCGCAACTTGCGATACATTTTGTAATTTGTGTCGTATTTCCATGTTCTTGCAATGTTATATATATATATATATATATATATATATATATATATATATATATATATATATATATATATGGAATTTTAAGATTATGTTAGATCTTCACATCTTTCTGCCTTTAGCATCTTTCGTCTTCATATTTTTATTTTGTTCCTAATTGTGTATTCCCATCCACTGATCTCTCCTGCAATGTTACTGTACCGATCACCACGCTTTCCGCCAACCTGACAGAAAGAACTGCTACTTTACCCCCAGGGCAATTTTACTCTACGTAATACACTAGCATTTAGTCCAATTGAACTGGTGGTGTTCTGTTGCCATTTCCCGCTAATGTAGAATTGAGACTCACTGAAGAACTAATTCTGCAATAAGTGTTTAGGAAAATATGGTGTAACTTATATCATGGACGTGTCTGTTTCAAGATATATCATAAGAAGTAGTAAAATAATAAATAATAACAAACAAACTTATTATTCTGTTGCCAATCTGATAGGAGATGATGTGAGGACAATAGAAAGAAATTCAATTGTTTTATTAAACACCAGCCAGAAGTATGGATTCAGAAGAAAATGCAGAAAAAACTAAATATATGAAAATTAATCATGATCGAAATAATGCAAATTGTAGATACGTTAAAATTTCAAGTAATACTTCCGACACTTTTTCACATCTAGGATTAATATTAACAGAGCAAAACCATATCCACAATGAAGTCAAATATCGACTGAGAACAGAAAATTCGTGTTGTTATTCAGAACAAAATCTTCTTTTGTCTTCGCAAATGCTGTCAAAGAGTTTGAAGCTAAAAAGACATAAAATAATAATTATACCTATAGTGCTGTATGGTTGCGAAATATGGTAGCTAACTTTAAGGAAGGAACACAGACTGTAAGTACCTGAAAATAAAGTTATGAGGCAAATATTCGGACTCAAACGAGATGAGAATGGAAAATGGCGTAAATCTCATAAGGAACTGCCTAATTTATATCGTTTAACTCACATTGTTAAACAGAATTAGTCTAGACGGTACAGTGGGCTAGTCATGTAGCTAGAATTCAAGAAAGTATTAACGTATTCAAAATTTGAACAGGAAACTCAATCGGAAAAATATCATTAGGAAGACCTATGCGTAGATGGTGGAACAAGAATACAAAGTAGAAACTGGATCCAGTTGGCTAAGAACAGAATTCAGTGGAGAGCTTTGTGAATACAGCATTGAGTCTTCGGCTCCATAGGCCATAGAATTAGTTAGTTTTTATTACTCTGTTATTAACTGCAATAATAGTTTATTTTTGATGCGATAGTTACAGAACATTTCAATTAATAAGATATTATACTACTTACCCCCTCATCGTCTTCGATTATATCTTTTCCAATGCTAGCTAAGGTAGTCCATTTGCAATTGTTTATAGCCTTCGGAGCACATCGTTTGTGAGCTTTGAACTTGCATACCTCGCAGCTGAGTCCGTGAGATGTTACACCTGGAATACACAGAATAGATAAAGGGGAAGTTAATCATTTGGAATTAGTCGAAAACAAAGACAGCTTTAAATTCGAAACCTTTGCGATCACTTTATTATCCAAGTTCAAACTCTAACCGATTTCTTTCTCTAATGCGATCAATATTGAAACTGGAAATAGTATTTTTCTATAGGTTTCCAATGCAACTATCTGCACTGGGTTTACAATGGAGCGATTAGGGCGGAGATTGAAGTTATTCGTGGGACACTCGCATATGCTGATGTCAGAAGGACGGATATTCTCATGAAAATCAAGGCACTGAAGTAATGATGGGCTGTAAATATGAGGATCGATAGGCAAACATATTTTCGAGTGGACACCAAGAGACAAGAAGCGATGTTCTAATACAAGATGATGTAACGAAATCAAGAATCACTGAGGACTAAGTTGAAGAGAAGTGCCCAAGATAGTTGCCTATTGACAACAGTTCGAGAGCTGAAGAGGCTTTCATCCAGCAGGGATTGAAAATGATTGACTACATATACATATACGTTTTTCGCTATCTATCAGGTCGGTGTGAATAAAGTGTCCACTCCGGTGCATCATTTCCAAATGCCAAAACTATGAAAAGTGCAACACCTGCTCAATCAAAATGGTCGCAGTCTGCAACCGCATACATTTTTTCCATTCCTCAGGCAATGACTGGACTCGTAGCGAAAGTGGTCTGGAGTCTGCTATGCGAATAAATCCTCAAAAGCACATTGAACCATCAGAAAATCAGGGAAGATCTTCCCTGCAAAGAAGTGATCGAGATGCTCGAAGAAGTTGTAGTCAGTCGGAGAGATATCAGGGAAATACTGGCTAGGTGGGTGAGGAAAGGCTTGATTAGAACTTGCACTGTCCTTTGCGTGACATGTGGGCGAGCTTGGTCGTGCATCATAAGAACACAATTTCTTCTAAACTGTTGCGGGATGCAAGTTTGAGGTGCATTTAATGGAGTTCAGCAATGTAACTATCTGCACTGAAAGTTTCACCTTGACGGAAAAAGACATTCCAGCAATAACCCTTATGAGGTGAAAAGGTTTTTTAGGGAACCCTCTTGGACTTTGATCACGATTCAAGCATTGTCCTGAGCCTGACCGTGACGATTAGTATCGCGGACTCATTTTTCATCTGAAGACACAATCCGAAGCAATAAAATTTCCTGGTTATTCCTTACACTCTACAAATTGTACAACTCTAGATGGTGATTCTTTTTGTCTTAGTTTAACGTTCCATGTTATGCACCGAGGTTAAGCGAGTCAATGTTAATGAGATAGATGGAAATGGCGGAATGAAGAAAGTGGGAGAAAGTCGGAGAGCCCCGAGAAAACCCATGCACACGGTGTTTGTCCACCACAAAGACCAATTGGCGGCTCTGCGATCGTTGCCTTGTGTCAAGTCATGCGTAACTCATGAATCACACTTTTTTCACCTTATTAATTGCACAGAGCCGCCGAATGGCAGTAGTATGGTTTATACCTAATTCGTCAGCAATGACAAGAACATGTTTGTGAGGTCTCCTATGGTGTTCATTCCACCATGACGTTAGTCTGTGCCCATGGAAGTCAATTTGCAATGCTGTTTCAACGGAACAAAATTTGAGAAACTAAAGGTGAATGGCACGTTAATTCGTTATTCCTGGCCCAAGTTGACTGTTAATACATTTCCGGCTTGCTGTGTAGAATGTTTCAGTTTGAATTCGTAAAGAAAAACAACTCTCAATTATGTGTTCTCCATGGTGCATTTTTATAAGACCGTGTTGGGCATGTTCAACAACACATTGCGTCCTGACTGTCTGGGTACTCCAGCCTGTTTGCTGGACGTGTACATAGTTCTTGGCGTTAGATGCATGACCATAGTCCCTCCCTGTGTTCTGTTTCTGAGATGAGTTGTACAACAAACATCAAAGAGGACATTTCCTTCACACAAACCTAATGTTACCGCTTATGCTATATCAGTACTGAAATCATAAATTGCGGTAGAAACATTACGTTCTTCCATATCTCATACTAATTTTGCGTCCTGGAAATCAATATAGAAATAAAAAAAAATGATAGATTGTCACTACTTCTGGTTGCAAGAAGAAGATAGAGGCAAAGATAGAATGTGTTTGTGGGATAATAAATCCATGTTCCAGTAGATATCTAACGTTCCTCCATATTTCACACTGCTTTTGTGTCCTGGTGATCAACATAGAAACCAAAAAATGATAGATTGCTACCACTTCTGGTTACAAAAAAGAGATAAAGGCGAATACCAGATGTCCATTCATAACTCTGTTACCATCTTTGCTGTAGTATGTGTTAACTGACGAACGGATGGATATAGCCATTGTGCAGAACTTGTTACGTATGTGGCATGATTTTTGAGTTTTAAAAGGAACTTTCCTATATGTACCTTTAAAAAGAACTTTCTGGTAAACAATACGACAGAAAACAATAAACAATCTGTAGCTACTTTAAAAAGGCAAGAAAGTTACACAAGTAGGCCTATAATGAGAGATAACTTATTAATGAACTCACAACTCATAACTCATTCTGGGGCCGCGGTGCCTCAATGGCAGAGCGTTTCACCTTTGGTTCATGGGGTCTTTGGTTTGATCTCAGCTCGTGCTAGTGAACTCTGTGGTGGACAAACACCGTTTCCGCCCACTTTCTTCATTTCACCATTTCCTTCATTTCTTATCATCACTATCTCCTTTAGCCTAGCCGGTATACCCGTGGGACGTAAGACTTAAATAATTCATTTAATTTTTTCATAACTCTTTGCTCGGAAAAGTGTAATCCTGAAGTCAAGAGTCATAACGCCAAAATAAAGAATGAGTTAATCACTTAGCACTTCGTAGTAGCACAGCTCAATATTCTAGACATTTCATTCTAAAAAAGAAATCTCCTTTCTAAATGTAAAAGTACTCATGTTTTAAACATATATCGATCTCTAACTTGAATGTTTACAGCTACTACCGTCATTCATTTCTCTCTCTCTCTCTCTCTTTCTCCTACCTCATCTCTCTCTCTCTTATCATGTTCTTAATTTTCTGAACACGAATTCATTTCGTCTTACAAAGTTGAAAATAAGAGAAGCTCAACTTTAAAAACCCGCATCACATTGCTTCCAGAGTGCATTCTCTTGTAGCTATGCATGCGAAATGTAGCTTTCATCCCTGTGGGAAGCAGGATTATTTCAATTGCCTATTGTCCTCAAGGGATTATGCGACAAAATACGTCATTAATGGAAATGTGTTGTTTCATTTAAATAATTTCTTCTTTCTTTTTCAGAAATACTTCTAATGTTATTTAAATTAGTATATATATATATATATATATATATATATATATATATATATATATATATATATATATATATATATATATTTTAATAATATATGTAGCATAACAAAGAACCACGTGTTGTACGTAGAATCTGTAGAATCTACCCCGCGGATCGCTAATAGCTGGAACGAACTACTACTATTGTATGCCATTAATTAGGAAGTTACATTTTTGTATGTTTTTGTTTTTATTCTGGCAACTCTGTATCATTCCAGTACTATTTCTGCTTGTTTAATTTTTTATATATATACATATTATATATATTGTATTATATTATATATATAGGGAGGGTGTATCATTAATCTTCACATATCCTTGCAACTTTTAAACCAATAAAGGGAAGATGTTGTAATTTTTCTACCATGCAAATTTCGTCAGAGAGTCATTGTCTGGCATACCCTGCGATACCACATTGTATACAGAATGTACCATTTATCTTAATACGCCCGTGTACAAAACCTTAATAGATACAAAAACTGATATACACAAAACGCTGAAATTTAGTACCATGCAGATTGTCGACAGTGGGATATGGTTTGACATACTTTTTCAGTACCACCAGACAAATAGTGTTGCTAATTCAATATAAAGTTACTTTTCTTTTAAATAGCATTCGTCAGGTTATTACATCAATATAGATGTAAAACATATATATATAGATGTAAATACATATAAATATAAAACGAAAACTTATAATTTCACACTTGTTATGCAGTGTTGCAAACTAAGAACACTACAGTATCACAAACAGTAATTCTTTATACAACAGTAATTCTACAGTATCACAACAACAAAACAGCAACACAACTTCTTTGAGTCAAGAGAAGACATCATGCGGAATGCAACGGAACGGTTACTCACCATTCCAAAAAAAAAGAAATTGTATTCCAGAAGTGTTTCCAGGAATGGCGGGAGCGCTGGAAGAATTGTGTGCATTACCAAGAAGACTACTTTGAAGATGATTAGTGTTTGGGATTTTCAAATTAATAAATGTATTTTTGCCAACCGAAGGTTTGGTACTTTTTGAACATATCTCGTATATAACGATAATTATGCCTGCTCTGCTGTATGTTTACGAAACATGGTCGCATATTTTGAAGGAAGAACGAAGGTTGAAAGTGTTTGAAAATAAAAATCATGTGGCGCATATTCAGACCCAAGAGGGACGGGAATGTGTAATGCCGGAAACTTCATGGCGGAAACTGTATAATTTGTACTGTTTACCAAACATTGTTAGATTCATTAAGTCTAGGAATCTCAGATGCCCAGATCATATAACCAATGGAAGAAAATTCGAACGCTTTCAAACTTTTAACAGAACATCCAGTAATAAAAGAAAGACCATTACGAAGATCTAGGGGTAAAAGAGAAGACGGTATTAAGGTGTTTTCCATAGAAATAAAAATATAAAGAAAATTGGGAAATCGGATCCAGTTAACTGAAGACAATGTAGAGCTTTCGTGAATACAGTATTGAACTTTTGGTTCCCTTTCTGTTTCTTTTTCTTTTTCTTTTTTTTTTTTTTTTAATTCAACTGTGCCGTCACTTTCCATCAATATCTCAAAGAAACATAATGTTGTATGATTCACCTATGATCATGTTTCTTTACGTATGTTTTGTTACAGGTGGGTATTCCCTTGATTTTCGAAACATATTCTGGACAACTGTAAAATTAATTAAGAAAGGATAGGATAGAAACCACACTCACAAACTGCACATCCAGCATAACAAAACAGACTATTCAAAGTAAAAAAAAAAAAGAAAAAGAAAAAAAAGAAAAAAGAAAAAGAAAAAAAAGAAAAAAGAAATGCACCTTCTTCTGTTAAAAACTATGACTAGGTAAACATTTTCTATTATTGTTTAATTAACTTAGGATACAGAAGCCTGGATTTTGCAATTGGATAGGATTGCCCAATTTTCAGACAGTGTGTGGAAAAGAAAAACTAAAAAAAAAAAAAAAAAAACTCTCGCATACCTATGACAATGGTAATAGCCTAAATCTCTTAGCCTGACTGTTCGCTTTTTTAATCAGTAGACTTCGGATCGATATGCACTTAAAAACCGGCAAAATATGCATACAAATATGCGCTAAAAATGACGAAAATATGCTATGAAAATATGCAAATATGCACTAAAAACGGTAAATATGCACTATTCGAAAGCTAAAGTTAAATGAGGAATTTTATTATCTGTAGAGAAAAATAGTGTATTACATGAACTACATATACTTGGTGTATAACTATGATGCATTCATGCTACAATACACAACTACGTAGTTTTCGGTGTTTTCTGGCGAAAACATGCATTTATCAGTCATACCATTATTGTACGCGGAAAATGTTCCTTCCGTGTCACGGGTCGTTAAGAGACAGTATTTCAAAGAAGCAATGTTACTTGCCGATAAATCTGAAATTCGTGCGTCGTTGTTCCCAGAAATACTTTATTTACATTAGACAAGAATTTTATGCCAAGATTTTTCACGTCTATTGACTGCGTTTCGAAGAAATGTTTGTCCGATTGGTCTTCGTGGCGTCTGTTTCTTTATTGAATAAAACTGCTCAAATGCAAAGTCCTAATCATCGCTCTTGTAATCTCGTTATGATCTTTGAAATTGAACTGAAATGATTATTGATAAACGCAAGGTCGCTTTCAATGCTTTTAGCTCCGCAAGCATCCAAGGCTTCTTGAATATAGGGCCTATTTGGTTTCTTCGGGTTCAAACAGCTCACAGTCAGTATGTGTATGTGAAATCAAAATATACATCTACTTATATAACATACATACATACACACATACACACACACACACACACACACAGATATATATATATATATATATATATATATATATATATATATATATATATATATATATATATATATATATGTATGTATAAATTTACAAATAAAAAATGCTCCAAGTATCTGTCAATACAGAATAAATATACCCAGAGAAGTAAATGAACATTTCTAGCATAAGCATATAATAAAACCTACCTAGGGAAATTGAACAGGACTCCCAAAAATTGCTGTTAAAAGTTTTAAAGTTAACGAGGATAGATGTAAGTTTTAAAAAAATAAGTAATATACATACATATAATGGACATAGCGAGATAAAATAAAATGTTATCTATACACTTACCGTATTCAATTACAGTATTTATTTGTGATACGAATTAATACACATAAAAATTACAGTGAACCAAAAAAAAATCTACCTACGGTTTCGAAGGCCAAGATAAAAAGTAGATGGTATACCCTTTTCAGCGCTCCTCCCTCTACTGTTGACTCCCTGTTGAACTATTACGTTCCTTGTCCCATGTCTCTAAACCAACTAGAGAACGAGTTATTGGTATTTGGTAATTACTATGTGGATTGCACTTCGTTCAAAAAGTCGCACGGTACCTAGGGCCTTACATGGTGGTGGACTAAAGGTTAAATATGTAGGGAAACAAATAAACGAAGAACTTTACAGACAACGTAGTTCATATATTTAATCTTTTACAAAATGTCGATAAATTTTCTAAATGCTTGAAAATTCCGGCTATATTCCGGAACTTGAAAATTTCCATTAAAAACATATTTTAACATCTGTTCTTCGCAACATAGATTCCGCCTAATCAAGAGAATTTAACCATGTTCTTTTACCTTTAAATTCATCGGACCGTAAAATATTTCCGTTTAAAATAAATTTCCGTTTAATAAGAGATCTGTTGAAGGCAGTTCTTACTGTATTAAAAGCCTGTATTCAAAAAACCTTATGTGCTTGTTTAAAAGAAAATAAATCCACTTGAAATTACTTTTTGTGTCCAATTATATGTAAATCCTAAAATATTTCCTTCTAACGTAAACATTTTCCGTCCGTTAACGTAAACAGTAATAATTTACAATGTATAATATTGATACTTTAAAATGGAATAAAGTGATTTGAGCGAGACATGGAGCATTAATGGGAAGAAGGTAAAGTTATCGAAAACATAACAGAAGACTTACGAGGAAGGTCCATAAACCGTGAGAGTTGAATTTTGATTAAAATTAGTGACAAGATTCAGTTCGAGATGCTAAGTAACGTAGTAATAGTCACTCGATGCGCAAATGCTTCGTTGAGCTGCTACACCGACGCCATCTTGAAATCAAATAGGCAATGTCCAAGAATATCCTTTTGCCACAAAAATGAAAAAGCTTTTGGTAGATCTGACTTCAATATTGTAAACCGTGATAGGGCATCTATATGTGGGAGTATTTCCAGTGCATGATCGCCATCCTGAAAGGCGCTATATTGAATCGCGGTCAAATATGATAAATGGCAAGGGGGTCATGTGGGGTATCAAATATCACTGGAATTTACTCCTGAATCCATTTCCGTAACCACAGTTTACATATCTGTTTTCACTTCAGAGTTAAGAGCTCTCACCCACAGGAACATATAAAAACTGTGTGAGTTAGATTTGTGTTATGAAATGCGGTCGTGCGAGCAGTTGCAGAAGTAGTCACTTGATCTACAATAGAAACTATACCAAACAAGTCTTGAGCCTAATGAGAGAAATCATTAATTAAATTGAAATGCCTGTAGTGAGAAATGGAATAGCAGCACTGTAACAAATTATACCTATTTCAAAGTGTGATGGAATAGACTGGTGGTCGATGAAACACATGTTTAATAGTACTTACGAGCAGAGAATACCAAAGGGATTGTTCGAATATATATGAGAAAATCCACTATAATCAGTAGGTTTACGTCTTCTGTAGCGTAGGAGGCATAAGTGTGGGACGTCGAACTGAATCAAACCAAAAATCTACTTTAGGCAACTTTACATGGCCCATTATATTGTATTAAGTTTTTTTCTCCAATCTTGAAACCTTACGCAAAGATCCTCATTGTTGCAGAATATTGCGTTCTTTTCCAATACTCATACTTCACAACCTATAATTTACCGTGTATATTACGAAGTTAAAATACTTTAATGTATTTATTGCCAGTTTGTCTAAATACAATCGATTTATCGCTGACGCATTGAACAATTAAGGGGATTTAAATTATCAGTTCACAGCCTATTCTTAGAATATACACCTGGAAACTTAGAATTCTCTTTTTCTTTTGTCTGTTCTGCTATTAGTGATAAGAGAATGCATACACACCTGCTAAGAAGAGATGGCAATAAAGATTATTACAAGATTTAATATCAAGTTGCAATCCATAAATCAAGCCTCTTTCTTTTTTTCTCCTTTAATATTAAATAATTAAATATCTGCATCTTCCCACCTTTAACGACACAACACTCGCTTATAATAAGGGCAAGACTAGTTTCTATATCAAAACTGTGATAAATAACTAATTGTAGCAGGTGTTCCAAGGATTTATTTATTATGTAAATCACGTACTTGACAACTCAAGAAATTCAGTTTGGGACTTGTTTTCATGTGCTTTAACACTCACAATGATATATATGGCTCTTTTTTGTATTTGAAATACCCTATGGGACTGTGGTGAATTCCCCCAATATTGTACTCCGTATTATTAAAAACTAACAAAGTAGTAGACTTATTAGTTCTCTTGACTTTAGACTATTGTTTAGGGTTTTAAGACATAGCACGCAGAATTTAGAGTGTTTTCCTACAGGTAATTGCAACATGGATGTGCTGTGAGGTGTATGGTGTCTGTCTCCGAATAACAAACGGTAGTAGTACAGCAATTTTGGTGCTGGCAGGCGTGTGACGTTCGGTACGAACGTATTTGTTGGACCAGTGAAACATTCGTTCCGTGCATAAAATGTGAACAATTAATCCGTTAAACGTAGTCAACATTTTAAATCAAGCACTGGTGGAAAAATATAGTGTCGTGAGTGAGAATGGGGTAGAAGATAAGACATTTGCAGGAACATTGCTTGTAATGATAGCAAGCAAATATGATGGTAACGTAGTGACACATTAGATGTAGACATTGACACAGAGTGAGCATGAAGATTCGACAAACGAAATGGATTTGGAACAGGTAACTAGTCCATCAATTAGTGACAGTGAGCCTTCTACGAGCGAGTTTGAGATGTGATCTCCAAGTCGGACGAAATCTGTAGGGCTACGTGTAACAGAAGCTGTCGTTAACAAATACAAATTCAGGAGCACGTTGCATTATTGAAAAAGAATGGGAAACGTAACACTGTTGCAGCTGAAGAAATTCAAATGCAATACGACATTTGTGTATAAGACTTTGAAATTCTATAACAAACCTCCTCGCTCTCATGTCATGTCACTACTAAAATACGAAGTACTAAAGACGTTCAACATTTATCGCACTAAAAGACTTAGGGTACATGACTATCATTTAAAAGCGTGGAGGTTACTGACAAGGAAATTGAACTATCCATTCCGTGCTTTTCGTGGTTTCATTAACAAATTTGAAAAAGAGCACAGGATTCGCTCACGAACGATTACTCAATTTGTAACGAGGAAAGATGTTGAAAATGAAGGTAATTTACTTGATAATGCTCAAAATTTTGTAATTAAAATTAATAAAATAATACATGAGAAACCGTAGAACAGTGAATGCATCTTTAATAACGATCAGTCTAGGTTTGAGTACGAAATGACCTCTGGCAGAACTCTATCAGAAATAGGTGAGAAACATACTACAGCATTCGTTCAGTCTTTAGCCTCACTGTACCACGCATATACCATTCAAATTCACATTTCCCCAGTACGGCTAGGCACACACATACACATGTGTTTCCAGGAGCCTAAAGGCGTGTTCGGACCAAAAGTGAAACAACAGTTAGCTAGAGAGACACCTTTCAACATTATTATTGATGTGAGCAAATCAGCTAACTCACTCGCGAACACGTCAAATGGTGGCTAAAAGACGTGTTTATTCCTGATGTGAAAGAGAATTCCTTGCTGTTGTTTGACTTGTGGAGTGGACAGACGAGTGCAGACATGCGAGAATTGTTGCATGGGGAAAGCATTCGTGCTGAAGTTATACCACCAAATTTATTCAGCCTCTTGATGTATACTTTTTTTCGGCAATATAAGCTGGTAATTCGGAGACTTGAGGATTATTTTCCACATAAATTCATTGGTTGTGGCACAAGTTATATGACAGAATTTTTATAATGAAAATGCATTCTGTTGTATCATCAATTTTGTGCGCCAGTCCTAAAGGACACGCTTACATATGCATGGCAGAAATGTGGGTAATAGTTGGTTCATTCACAAATATTCTGGAGACTATGTTGCAAGTAGAAAATAGTGTCTGTGGTCATGAAGATTGTGACGAAAATGAATTTGTTAAGTGTTTGTACTACTCCATGATGCTGTGTGCTAATCACTTCGTTATGGATCTCCACCATCACAATTGAAGAGCAAAAGGTTAGTAGGTTAATATTTGCTTATATGCACCAGTTTATATTATTTTTCTGATAATTTTTCTATTGTTTATCTATTAATTTTCTAATAACTTCAAGACATATCCTTGTAAAGTTATATGTGCCGTTGCACATAACTTATATTATAACATTTAAATGCTATGCATAATCACAACACACACAGACTCATATATATAACGCACTTCGTAGTAGGTATAATTTGTTACAGTGCTGCTATTTCATTTTTCACTACAGGCATTTCAATTTAATTAATGATTTCTCTTATTAGGCTCAAGATCTGATAGGTATAGTGACTATTGTAGATCAAGTGACTACTACTGCATTAGTTAAAACTCTGCATTTGCTCGCACGACCGTGTTTCGTAACACAAATCTAACTCGCACAGTTTTTATATGTTTCTGTGGGTGAGAGCTCTTAACTCTGAAGTGAAAACAGATATGTAAACTGTGGTTACGGAAATGGAATCAGGAGTAAATTCCAGTGATATTTGATACCCCACATGACCCCCTTGCCATTTATCATATTTGAACGCGATTTAATATGGCGCCTTTCAAGATGGCGATCATGCACTGGAAGTACTCCCACATATAGATGCCCTATCTCGGTTTACAATGTTGAAGTCAGATCTACCAAAAGCTTTTTCATTTTTGTGGCAAAAGGATATTCTTGGACATTGCCTATTGGATTTCAAGATGACGTCGGTGTAGCAGCTCAACGAAGCATTTGCGCATCGAGTGACTATTACAACGTTACTTAGCATCTGGAATTGAATCTTGTCACTAATTTTCATCAAAATTCAACTCTTACGGTTTATGAACCTTCCTCGTTAGTAGAAGAGTTACGTTTTGAGAAACCAAGGTACCTATCAAAGCAACAGAAGCTTATATTTAAATGTTCTCAAAAACTCTATAAAGGAAAACTTGGGAACTTATCTCCTTATCTCAGAAAGTAACGGCTGTGACAAGTTTTAGATTTTGTAAAGCAAATATTTTAATTAATTTAGAGCTCATTTCCAAAGGGTTGTTCATTTCTTCCCGAAATACATTCTTCAACGGTTCTTTTTTTTGGAAGGGGGGGGGGTGAACTGTCGAGTATGCAAAAAAAAAAAGTCACATCTGAGTTGTTTCACATTTGCATAAACTCATTATTAGGCCTGAAGCTGCTATAAAAATATAAGAAGGCCAAACAATTGAGCGTTGCTGACGTTTGAGCTTTTGCTGTCGAAAATAATAGAAATGTCCTCTTCTGAAATCAAGCTTGCTAACTTCGAAAATATTACTTGTTTAGCATACACTTTGCATAATATATTTTCTTCCTGAATTGTTAACGTCTCTCAACTTAAATCCACTGTTTCGGAAGATATTTCGGGCCCATTTAGTTGTAGTGCGACACCTTTGTCCAATTTTTGTCCACCGAAGAAAAAAAAATATGTACCATTCAGGTGCTGGAAATGGCTCTCCTTTGTTAATTTGAATGGTACAAATCTTTTTCTTGAGTGGACAAAAGTGGACAAAATCCTGAGCTGGTTAAAATTCAAATTTGAAAATGTCGCACTACAGGTGATTGAAGTGGCCGAAATTTTGAAATGATCAGGGCCGTAACTTGTGGGGGCAGGAGGGGCAAAGGAGGGCCGTTTCCAGCGCCGTAATTTGGATTTTTTCTGGAGGGGCAAGCATTAACACTTGGGCCCCCTAGTAAAAGTTGTTTTCGGCCCTCCCGCAAAATTCAAAAATAGGCCCCTTCTTTCTATCTTTTTTACTTTTTGTGGAATCCCGGAGCCTGTGGGCCTTACCGCACGCTCCTGGGCCTGTTCCATACATGAAAAATTAGTTAAGGGGACAATATTGACAAATCTCAATGCCATACGAATAAATATTATTTCTAGGGCCCCTAATAGTAGACATTTTTACTAAAATTGGTCCATGATTCATTTTTATTTTATTTACCTTTCGTGTGCTGTTGTGTTTATGTAATGTGGTGAACCTATTTGGTGCTTCATTTCATGTTCTTATCGTATATGGAGTAAGAAAATTTTGTCTTAAAGTGGGCCCCCTTGAAAGGCGGAGAGTTCCTGGAGGGTGCAGTTGCCCCCTCCTGGCCCCCACAAGTTACGGCCCTGGCCATTTCAAAATTTCGGCAACTTTGATCACCTGTAGTGTGACATTTTCAAATTTGAACTTTAATCAGCTCAGGATTTTGTACACTTTTGTCCACTCAAGAAAAATATTTGAACATTCAAATTAACAAAGGAGGGTCATTTCAAATTTTCGGGCACTTCAATCACCTGTAGAGCGAAATCTTCAAATGCGAATTTTCACTAGCTCGAAATTTTGTCCATTTTTGTCTACCCAAGAACAAATTTTGTACCATTCAAGTTAACAAAGGAGGGACTTCCAAATTTTGGTCACTTCTATCACCTGTAGTGCGACACCTTCAAATTTGAATTTTAACTATCTCAGAATTTTACCCAATTCTTGTCCATTTTCGTCCACCCTAGAAAAAATTGTACTATTCAAATAAATTACGGAAGGCCATTTCAAAATTTCGCCACATCAATCACCTGTAGTGCGACATCTTTAAATTCGAATTTTAACAAGCTTAAAATATTAAATTTTTGTCAACAAAACATTGTGTACCATGAAAATAAACGAGAAAGGGTCATTTCAAAAATTGGCCACTTCGATTACCTGTAGTGTGACATCTTCAAATTCGAATTAAAATTATCTCAGAATTTGCCCCATTTCTGTACATTTTTGTACCATCAAAAAATTTGTGCCATTCAAATTAACAAAGGAGGGACAGTTCAAAACTTTTGCCACTTTGATCACCAGTAGTGTGATATCTTTAAATTCGAATTCTAACTAGCTTAGAATTTTCCTTATTTTTTGTAGGTTTTTGTACCACCAAGATAGTTGAAATTCGAATTTGAAAATGTCTCACTACAGGCAATTCAAGTGGCCAAATTTTTAAATGACCGTCCATGGTTTATTTCAATAGTACAGAATTTATTCTTCGTGATACAAAGGTGTTCAAAAATTCAATACAATTCTGAGCTAATTAAAATTCTAATTTGAAACTGTCGCGCTACAGGTGAACAAAGTGGCCGAATTTATTGAAATGGCTCTCCCTCGTTTATTTGAATGGTACATTTTTTTATGGACAAAAATTGGATAAGATGTGATCGATGTGGATAAATTTTGGAATGGTCATCCCTCGTTTATTTGAATGGTACAAATTTTTCTCTTGGGTGGACAAAAATGGACAAAAATTGAACAAAATTCTGAGGAAGTTAAAATTTGAATTTGAAGATGTTGCACTACAGGTGATCGAAGTGGCTGAAATTTTGGAATGGCCCTCCTTTCTTAATTTGAATGGTACGAAATTTTTCTTGGGTAGACAAAAATGGAGAAAAAGTCGACAAAATTCTGAGCTAGTTAAAATTCGAATTTGAAGATGTCACACTACAACTAAATGGACCCAGATTTTTCTTTTGGTATTCCTATGCTGCCACAAGATCACACAATTTCAAATCCACACACACACACACAAATGTAACTGCCGAGACGAGTGACGTAGAAATTTTGTTGTAGGTGATTTGACATCGTTATTTATATCTTCTTCCAAAAAGCTGACATTCATGCATCATTGCCGGGAGAATGAATTACCCACCCTTTTGTTATTCTCCTTTCACATGACCTTGGAGGATATTCTAAACCTACAACACTGAACCATTTAAATATCTTGAGTCTATTTATTTTAGAAACTTGAAATTCAATTTATAAGGAAAGTGTTGGACGTTAAAAATTATCAATTTGGTCATTCTTTGAAATATGCATTTATATGCAATAACGATACAAACATGCACTAACCTCCGAAATATGCAAATATATGCACTATAAAACTGCTATTTTGCCCCAAAACAGCTGAAACAAATTTCTGTTTAAAGAGCATACCATTATCACATCAGGAATAAAACATGCAAATATGCAAAAATCCGAAGTCTATTAATCAGTAATTGTTTTGTTTAGTATGAGTATTTTTACATGAATTAATTGTAACTCACCCGTGAATACATACGTACATACAAACACACACTTAAATTTTAATAAAATAGTCATTTTTGAAAGCAGAAATGAAAATTGTAGGTCCAACATTAAATGATTTTCTAGTATTGAACTTTTTACTTCATAAATCGTACTGTTATTTCCAATAAGTATATGCCATTCACTCATTTTAACTTTCATGCGGAAACTAAGACACTCATATAAATTATGTCATAGTCATCTATAAATAGTTTCAATAATAATTATACTATACAGTTGATTTTTCTCCATTCGTAATAACAGGATCTTTGACAAATGCCATACATATCATATCGAATGCTATTCTATACAACTAAACTGCTATTCTGCTTTCCAACTTATATTATATGCCTCTTTATTCACAACCAGAAACAACTGAACATATTTCATACCTAAACCAGTTGAGAGAACATTGCCAGAACGAACTTAAAAAGAATTAATTTTCAATCAATAACTAATGCCGCAATAATTATTGAATCAATAACTAATAACGCATAAGTCAACAACTAATCACTTATTAGCAAGTTTGCAGTTGCTTGGTATTGGTATTGAATTCAATACTGGTATTGATCAAGCGCCTATATCATTTCTCTATGACTTACGGTTCCCGAGATAAGGCTTCTTAAATCTCCCGAAATCGGAACTTCTTTGGCCAATCTCTTGGAAACGGTAAGAGTGACACGAAAAATTCCATCACTTCTTTCGGATAGTTTTTGATGCTCTACCGAAAGGAGGGGTCAAAATTGAAAAAAAAAAAAATCGCAAATAACAGACACACACACACAGACATAGAGAATTCAGTAACGAACTTTTTAAGTTCGTTGAAAATATATAATATTCCTTAAAATAGCGAAACTAACAATCTTGCCTCTATGAATAATAATAAGACAATATCCTTCAGTTTCCATTATTTCATCATTAAGATTCTTTAGCTATAAATACCAAAATATCGATCTCTGAATAAGACTATTATACAACTTCAAAACATTTACGAGTTATGGATTGCATTAATACTCTAGGCGAAAATAATTAGATCTCGTTCCTGCGTATGATATCACATGCACACGTAGATTACTTAGATTACTACAAATAACTACATAATATAGTCACATACATTTAGTGAACAAAAGAAATAAAAGGTAGGAAATATAAAAACCAGCATTTTTAAAAAAAGATATTAGTAAGCCTCTGCTTAGTAGACTTATGGAGGATATGCTCAATCGACTTCTTAAATAGTGTGATTGACTGAGATTGTCTTGTGTTGGATGGAAGGTCATTCCACGCACGGATAGTGGATGCACAGAACGCATTCGAGTAGAATTTTGACGAATGTGGGGTAAGAGAAAGTAGTTTATTTACACCTGATCTTGGTGATCGTGGTGAGCATTTAGTGGTTGCAAACGTTGAAATAAGTAGGAAGGTTGCTGAAAGCGCAAAGTCTTAAAGAGAAGTGTGAGTCGATGCAAATCACGTCTATCGGCAAGTTTCAATAGGCCCAGCTTTCTGTAGTATGGGGTTAAATGATTTGATCGTTTGAGATTATATGCAAACCGTATACAGGCATTTTGGATAAGTTGCAAACGGTACGCTAATTCTTAATTTAAGTCTGATAGAGCTACAACACAATATTCAAGGTTAGAGATTTTACAAGTAGTAGCTTTCTTTCAATGGGTAGAATTTTCTTTAGTCTGGTGAGTGAATGCAAAGACCAGAAAGCTTTCTTACATACAACATTAATGTGAGGTTTCCACTCAAGGAATTGATCTGTTACTACACCAAGATTTGTAACAGTTTCAGAAAATGGAATAATTGTTTTATTATCTCTACTGTTGGTATATTTGAACGGTGCATTTGTGTAAGTCGTTTAGAGGAGACACAAATGCACTTCGATTTAAGTGGATTTATGGTTAACCCATTTTCATTTGACCACAAGTAAATGCGGTGCAAATTGTCATTCATTTGTTGAATTGAATTGTCCAAATTTTCGAGTTGATCTGAGATATTTATTTGAAAATCATCTGCGTATAGATGATACTTACAGTTTTGTAAGACGGAAGGAAGGTCGTTAATGTACACACAGAATAAGAGAGGGCCAAGGACACTTCATTGAGGGACGCCGTGAGTGAGATTCCGCAGTGCAGAAGAAGTATCGGCTACGGTTACAAATTGCTTCCGTCCCTGTAGATAATTTTTGTCCCATTTCACAGCACCATTGGAGAAGTTAAATTTCGTCGCCAATTTATGGAAGAGAATCTTATGTATAATTGATTGAAAAGCTTTAGAGAAATCTAGTAGAGTAAGAACAGTTACCTGCTTTCTTTCCATTGCTAGTCTAATGTCGTCAGTGACATAAGTAACAGCTGTAGCAGTACTGTGGTACTTTCTGAAGCCTGATTGAAACGGATAAAAAATACTACAAATGGGTTCGATGGGTTCGAATTTGATCACTAACAATGTATTTTAATGCCTTTAAAAGAGCAGGTAAAATACTAATTGGCCGAAAATCATTAATACTTGTGATATTACAATAGGAAGGGCAAACTTAACATCTATTATTTTTTTCAGTCCTTTCTTATTGCTGTAATAACGTGTCCTTTCAGTGCATGTGATTCCGGGTTCAAATCCAGCCCAGGATGCGTTAAGTGAATGCTTTTCATTTGCTGTAATCTATAAGGCATACATTTCCAGTTACTTGAGCTCTATTTCCTACCATTAAATCTTTTTAAGTTGTGAGATATTGATCCAAAAGTGGTAAATAATAATAATAATAATAATAATAATAATAATAATAATAATAATAATAATAATAATAATAATAATAATAATAATTATTATTATTATTATTATTATTATTATTATTATTATTATTATTATTATTATTATTATTATTATTATTATTATTATTATTATTATTTATAATAAAAATATCAAACAAAGTATGTCGCGATGTCCTGATGTTCAGTAAAGCGTGCCGTCATTCTAAAAAGGTTGAGAACCACTGAACTAGATGTTAATGTTATTCTTCGTTTAAAATCCAGAAGCTTTCAAAGAAAGTCATTCCGTGTTGATGTCATTCTCCGTTTTGAAATCCATTCCTCTTTAAATAAGAATTGTTTCCTGTTCATATCATTTTTTCATTTCCTGCGCTAACAATTATGATAAAAGAAAAAACAAATGAGAGAAGAAACCACCTTGTCTTGTCTAACAACATTAAAACAAATAAACAAAACAACGTCCGATATATTAAAAGGACATCAAAACCCGAAGTTCTGAGAAATGATAAAAAGGAAACTGATAAGAAAAAAACATTAAAAACAATATACGTTCAACTACATCAGCTCCTCCCAACTTCTCAAGCATTGTTCTCCAAGCTCTCAAACACAGTCAAAAATTAAAGTGGTCATAAAGGGTGAAAAGCTAAAAAAAATTATATCACTAGGAATGATAAATAAGAAATTATTCCACAATATAAGTAAACTAGCCTTTGGCAAACTGGTGACTTCGACCCCAGATCCCCGCGTTTGGTTGGCCTATGACCTCGCATCTCATAATGTATCAGCCTTTACTTTTTAATTGCTTAATCACTCGCAATTTATTTTTACAGTAGCTTTTGTTTTGTCATTTACAATGTATAGACTTACTTTATGATACAAAACAACTGTTAAGAAGACGTACAGCTATATCCATTTTAACCCGGCCTACAGCCTCACATATCTTAAACCCAAAATTCTACCGAATTTCAAGTTTCTTTTGCTTTTCAATTACCTAAATGATACGATTTTGTATCCCAACAAAATGCCCATTTATTAACATGGGGAATTTCTCCATTCCCCTTTATATCCCCTACAATTAATAATATTCACTTTTGGCATTTTTTTAAAGGTTTAGTCCCGGAAGGCTACAATCTTACCAAATTAAATCATTGTAGACTTACAGGAAGTGCCCAATAATTTTGGAGTGTAACAGGTGTGCAATATAAATAACATGGGGAAGATTTTTCAATTGCCCTAAAACACCACTACAGTTGGAATTTTTTATTTTTAGTGATATATTTAGGTAACACTAACGGAATCGTACAAGCATACCGAATTTCAAGATTTAATCCAATTCCAAGTACCTAAAACATGAGATTGTACGTCCATAAAAAAAAGAGCCATTTAAATAACATGGGGAATTTCTTCATCCCTCCTTTAGACACCCTAAAAGTTGAAAATATTAACTTTTGGCAATTTTCTTGTGGGTTAGTCCCGGAAAGCTACAAAGGTGCCAAATTTCAACTTTAAACATCAACCGTAAGTGCCCGTTATTTAGGGCCTATGTTAGTGAGCGAGTGAATTCATGTAGATTTATATACAGAGTGGCCCAAAAATAGGTATACACCCCTGCATTCATCAAGTATAACATTCTACTTTATAGGTTTATTTGCTTCGGCTGTTCCGAGCTTAAGATAACACATTAAGAACAAATAATAATAAAGAAACTAAGTCTACCTGAAGGATAACAATAAGAAATGACAAACTGCAATGAGCTGATCAGTATGGTACTGTATACCTACTTTGGGGCCTCCTCGTAGTATATAGTTAGGATGTTTGAGTATTACAAATAATTATAGTTGATCAAGGTTGACCAAGGTAAGGTGTATACAATTTTCTTCATTTTTTCCTGTAATATTAAGGTTAACGTTCTTTTCTTCCTATCAAACTACGTTGTTTACTAGACCTTTTCATTTATTTCCTTATCCATATATTCCACCCAAAGCAAAGGCAGCAAGCAATTAAACACGTTTGGATGTCCAGTTACTCAGTTGAGTTTCTGGTAGATAATTAAGTACTGTACACCATTCTGTAGCTATCTCAAATGATTATTACAATATAAATGTGTTTCGTTTTCCATAAAATTGCATCATAACTTATGTGCATGTATTCCTTATATATATATATATATATATATATATATATATATATATATATATATATATATATATATATATATATATATATATATATATATATATATATATATATATAAAAGCGAACAATTATACAGTTTCATTAATTACAGTCAAACAAACATATTCAGAAAACAAATCCTTTTTCTGTGGAAAAATATTTTAAAAAAGGCCTCACGCATATACCTACATGATCACTTATATTTGTATTCAATTTTCATTTAAAACATAACCATTCTTCTAATTTTCTTCCTTTTACGTAATATCATTACTTATATAATAATATATTATTATTTAGAACACAAAGTATTACTTCTACTAATAACAATTAAACAACAATAATAATAAAATGTTTAAATATGACTTGCGATAATAATATTAATAATAAAAATGTTATAACCAGTGCGTATCCTAACACCTTAAAAGTAAATAATAATAATAATAATAATAATAATAAAATACGTATAGTAGTTTTAAAACTAGTGTGTGTCAGATGCATCCTAAAGTTAGCCAACCCAAACAAATATACTGTATGGCAGGTTGGATACTAATCTGTCAAAGCTAGTGTGTGTCATATGCATCCTCAAGTTAGCCAACACAAACTAATGATTTGATTTTAACGTCCTGTTCACCGGCGAGATTATATGAGACATGGACCTACTGATTAACATGGAATCAGAACCACATAAGCTCCGGCCTGGAATCGAACTCGGGTCTGCCAGGCCTAAGGCACGTACACTAACTGTTTAGCCACGAAGTAGCTCTAACACAAACTAATATACTGTATGGCAGGTTTCATACTGGTCTGTCAAAACTAGTGTGTCAGATCCTCCTGAAGTTACACAACCCAAACTAATATATTGTGTGGCAAATTGCATACTGTTTTGTCCAAACTAGTGTGTGCCAGATCCTGCTCAAATCAGACTACTCAAACTAATATACTGTGTGCCAGGTTGCATACTGTTTTGTGCGAAGAGCTGTTACTTCTGCTAGTTACTTCCACAGAACTAAATCACTACGACTTATAATGCCAAGAATATCTTTTTGAGAACAAATTTACTGCTAACGATTTCTGAAACAGGCACAAGTTACCAATCTTATTTTACATAGATTTATATCTAAGACTTATGTCTCCAAATTACCATTTTAGAAAATATAGTGAATGCAGTAACGAAATGATCAAGACGAAAAAATGTTATACAAACTTAAACGGTTTCACAAACACAAAAAGTGATACATAGATATTGCACTTACTATTATTCTTAAATAAAACGAATAACATAAAGTAACGTCACAATCTTTGTGTCACTTTAATATAGTTTGGTTAATCAAAGTACTAATTCTTCTTTCTGTACAGTTTCATACTATCTCCCACTGAGAAAAAAATGTAGGTGGCGTACTTAAAAAGATAGGTTACATGCGTAATTCCAGTAGTTTTTGAACTTCACGAACAGCAGACGTATAACTGAAAACGCATGTTTTATAATACTTTCTGTATAAGTGTTCCATCTATACGTACTTTCCGTATGAAACAATGTAGGCGGTCAGGATCTCACATACAAATGGACGTACATAACATATAGCTGACGAATGTAACATAAGTATATGCATGTGATATACGGAAAACTGTTAGATGTCAGACATCCTGCAACGGCATGATGTAACATCTAACGGCAGTGCCTATGTAGCATACGGATAACGTATGCTCCGTACATATTTCTATAGTAAGCAAGAGGATACCGTATATTTCTACAATATACCGCTGTCCGGAGAACGGATTTTTTCTCTGTGCCTGCTGGTCTAGTGTCTCACGCATTTGTAGTCGGCATGGACGGTCCGGGTTCGAATCCCGGTGCGCGGTCATGTACATAAAACTAGGTATGAAATAATTGCAAATTTGGAACGAAGCGATATTTATTGATTAATCATAGAATTTTTGGTGCATCAATTGTTTACGTCAACAAACATAACAGTTGAATTTGGTATATCTGTGAAAAGAATAATGGCTTTGAACAATTGTGTTCGCGCTTCTCGCTATTTCTAATGCTGAAAATTCTATATTCCATTGTTAACTATGAGAATTCGCATACCAACTGCTTTTCTCATGTTAAATCTATGGCATTCCGTTTTTGGTAATTATTCCTCAATGGTGTGTTCGATCGGGACATGCAGATCCTTTAGACACAGCGCGCGTCTCGAATCACTATATTCCCGGCGGGAGCTCATGTGGTTCGGATTCCACGTTAATCAGTAGGTCCATGTCTCATATAGCTTCGTTGCTGAACGGGACGTTAAACTCAAAGTCAACTCAACTCAACTCTCGAATCACTATGTCAAATTTGTTTAAGAACTTTTCAGGCATATCGGAGGAATACCCGGACAAATAAAGTCCTCCGCCTAAGTTAAGTAAAGAGGAACTTCGCTCCAATAAATCTCGTTTTCCACAGTTTCAGAACCCCAGTAACAAACATGCAACATTATTTAAACTCAAGTAAAGTGCTGGGGCCGCGGTGGCTCAGTGGTAGAGCGTTCACTTCTGTTGCTTGGGGTCCCGGGTTCGATTCCAGCCCCTGCCAAGTGAACTTTGTGGTGGACAAACACTGTGTGCGTGGATTTTCTCGGGGTTCTCCCGTTTCCTACCATTTCATTCATTACTCATCATCACCGTCTCCTTTAGCCTAACCGGCATAAGCATGGGACGTAAAACTCAAAGATTTCAAGTAATGTGCAAGATTAAATTTTCATGCTACATCAATCATTTCTCTGTTAAACAAGTATAATTTTATTGAGAAAGTGTACAAAATGTATGTTGAGTTGGGAAATTTTAGTGGAGTTTTGTCAAAGTGCGGACATCCCCATGATTGTGCTCCTGAGCTAACATCCTTTTTCTTTTAAATCAAAATCCTAAATATTGACACTTGCATTTTATGCCCCAAATAAAATTAATTGCAAATTATTTTTGGCATTATATTTATTCATTTCATAAAATAGCTAAAAACATTCAATAGTATAGAAAAATACACACCACTGCATACATTTATATATATAGATGTTGGTGCAAAAATAGTCAGAAGTGCATAGTTTCATAGTTATAGGGTACCGAAAACGTAAAAAATGAACTTTAAAGGTCTATACTTCTGCTACTATAGGGCCGATCGTAGTCAGGTCAAGAGACCACTGAGGAACTAGTATGTAAACTGGAACCTCTGGTACTTGCACAATTATTTTTAGAGAGGCTCTTTGGTAGTACCTGATCACTTCCCACCTACCTCTCTAAAAATTAGCGTGCAAGTGCTGGAGCATTCTTAAACATAGATCTCTGCATAGTTCACATACCAGTTCCTCAGTGATGTCTTGACCTGATGATGATAGGTTCCATAGCACTGCAATTAGGAACTTTTAAAGTTCACTTGTTTCACGTTTTCGGCACCCTATAACACTGAAACTGTCCATTTTGGAGCACAGGTCCATATGAACTTTTTTTCTTATTTCGACGTGAGAAATCTGTTCCCAAAATATTGTGACACATATTTGTTACACCCCATACGGGATGTTAATGAACTAGACTGCCAAACTGAAACAGGTGATTCCTCACAGCAAAATAAGTAAAAAAAAAAATTGATATGGACCCGTAGTCAAAAGTGCATAGTTTCAGAACTAGGACTGGGGCTACGGTGGCTCAGTGGTAGAGCGTTCACCTCTGGTGCTTGGGATCCCGGGTTCGATTCCAGCCTCCGCCAAGTGAACTTTTGGTGAACAAACACCGTGTCCGTGGGTTTTCTCGGGATTTTCCCGTTTCCTCCCACTTTCTTCATTCCACCATTTCTTTCATCGTCTCCTTTAGTCTAACCGGCATAACCGTGGGACGTAAAACTCAAAGATTTCGTTTCAGAACTAGGACTGTCCAAAACCATGGGAAAGTTAACTTTGAGGGCAAATATCTCCAAAACTATTGGCTATTGAGCTAAGATGGCATATTATTGTCTTAGACTTGTAATCTGCTATACCCAAAAATGCATGATTCTGAATCGTTCAGTGGCGGCGCAAGGAGTCCTTCCACAGGAAGTCGGGGTCCCGGCTATTTCGTTAAGACAGATGGGTCCGATTCATGATAGATAGATTAACGTACCACCAAATAACAAAAAATCGTTGAGAGACCGTCAATAGTTGGAACAAAATCAAGATGGCGAAGGATTTTTTTGTGTGTTGAGCGTAGTTGCATAACAACTAGAGTTAGGGCTGAATGGTATGGATTAAAGGAAATTAAATAAAATCATTACATATTCAGGTTCATGAGCCTCAGTCATGACCTGTGTACTAAAGGAGACAAACATTATTAATACGTAATTATTTTGGAAAAAATAATCCAATGAGGATTTGCGAGAAAATGGGAGTAACTTCCCCCAAAAAACGAAAATAAGAAGAATAGATAAAATGTTCTTCATCACAAACTCACTTGGTCGTAGACCTAAAGTGGAACTCCTTGCCATATAGGTGCATACTAACACTGAGTTACATGTACCCCTTTTCCCCCTCCCACATAGCGAACAACAGATTGTTTCCATCGTATGGGACCTGATGACACATATAAACAACAATACTGGTTATGTAACAAAAAGAGGGAAAAGTCATATTAAGAAGATAAATATCTCGATAAGAGTTAGTAACTTATCTTTTCAGACTTGTTTGAAACAAATTAATATTCCACAGTGTTGCCTCTTAGGGTAACGAAAGCGGATAATTAAAGAAATATGGAAAGAGTTGGGGAAATGAAAATATGCTATATAATGGGAGAACCGCGAGGAAACCAAACGTGATATTCCAACAGGATGGTGCCCCACCTCACTGGTGTTTAGATGTTCGTAGGGCTTTAGGCCGAACGTTTCCACAACGATGTATTGGACACGATGGACCCACTCTTTGGCCACCGCGATCTCCAGACGTAACCCCCATAGATTTCTTCCTATGAGGCTATGTCAAAGATAGAGTCTACGCCACACCTGTACGTGATATTCCTATCTTCATCACAAAATAGAAGAAAGCATCAACTCGATCATACCGCACATGCTACACAACACAGGCGGGAGATTGAATATCGACTGGACATTCTGAGGGTTACTAACAAGATCCATATAGAAGTGCATATATAGAACAAAAAAAAAAAAAAAAAACTGTTTGAGTTGCTCTTCAAAATGCTGTAAACCGTTATTCTATGGCACTAATAGTTTCCATGCAATTAATATTCGTAATCAGGAAGGTCTCATGTGGATGCACTATATCTATCTATCTATCTATCTATCTATATATATATATATATATATATATATATATATATATATATATATATATATATATATATATATATATATATATATATATATATATATATATATATGTGTGTGTGTGTGTGTGTGTGTGTGTGTAGATAGATATATAGATAGATAGATATAGATATACGGTCTACTGATGGTTGAAGTTGATCGTTTTGCGCTAGGTATCATGTCCTGACTAAACTTTGACTTCGGAACTTGTATGGTAATTTATGAGCACTCTAAAAACACTTTAAAAAAAAAATAAATAAATAAAAGAAATATTTTTTGAAAACTGATATATAACTCTAAGACAGTCCTTTCAACCTTTTCCTCATAGTGAAACCCAATTAGTATTACACGACATCCATTCACTCGTTTTCCTGCAAATATCAAACACTCCGATATTTAAAACATACTTCATCGCTAAATCATGGGAAACTCAATTTTAGGAATTTCTCATCAGACAGCCTCACTTTTGTGTTCTAACATGAAGAAAAGAGATATCTAGTGCTAATATTAAAAGTTAGTCGCACCAAATTGTGGAAATCAACATCTCGATCACGTAGTTAATACGCTGAATGATTTAGTATTATTATGAGTTCTGCAATAGTTTAATATTCTAAATGTATAATAAAACGATCTTGATGGTACCACGTGACACACAAGTTGAAAAGTTCTGTTCTAAAGTGAGACTCCCTTCGTACTACAACGTATGCAGTACAATTCAAAATTATTTTTATCGTTTGGTTGTTATGGATTATCAATACTTATTAAAAGCGCACGTGGATAAATCTCACCAAATCGTGAGTGTGTATATAAACGGTTGTATTGAAAGAGTCGTCTACAGAAACAGACTCAAATGGTTGCTATGGAAACTAGCTTTCCCATGTCGAGGAGGAAGGCTTGCGAAAGAGCAAAAAATTTGCATATATATAGTAAAACAGAGTAAGAGAAAAGCTGTTTTATTGTCTTAGCAAGAAAGATTTCTTGTAATAAAGACTTAATAAAACTTGTTTATTTGCTTAATAAAAACATCTTCCCATTTTCTAAACTTAAGAATATTAAAATTTCAATCAAAAATCAACAGGAAGACAACCATGGTGATAAGAGAAACGTTAATAGAAGCGCATTAGATTCAATTTTAAAGGGGTAAGTTCAATATACAGAACGTCAGTCTTTTGAACTATTTATATTTTGCATAGAAAGTTTGTACTGACCTATTGGGCTGAGCACAAGACGAGACAGAGCTATTTCAATAGAAATGTGTATATATATTTTTCGAGACGAGATATACTCAAACTTATATCGTGCCCATCCCTACTTGATCCCATTGCGATGTCACTGGATTAGGCCCTATTTAATCTGCATAGTTAACTCGGGTTTGTAAAGTATGAAGAGTTTCGAATTCAAGTTATGGGGATTTAAGGGTGGACATGGAGCATAGTCCGATGCTCCTGAATCTATTAAGAAAAAAACACTTCTTATCTCTTACTGCTTTAGCTTATAGGAAACCAATGTTAAACCAAGAAGTGGTTACATCTACGCTTTTGGCTTCAATAGACATTAAGGACGGGAATGAACGCTATTCTTGAGGCGCTAAATCTATATATTATAACGAAATACTTTAGTTTGTATAATATTTACCTGTACCGTGGGCAAAAAGTGCTCATAAATATGTAATATACTTAGTAGAATGTTCATTTTAAATTAACAGAAAAGAAGAATGTTTTTAATATATGTAGGGGATTATTATGGGATAGTTGTGACTATGTACATGTTATGTGTTGACCTAGTCAAGTGAATTTATGTATTTCACGGTTTTAAAAGGAGAATATTTAAGTCATAACAAGCAATAAAGGTGAGACTAATTATCTTTGAATGTCTGAGTTGATTTTTGCATAAAGAAAAGTAATTATCGCTTCGTAACTTATATTTTAAAAGACGAACCAGGTTGACGACGCTTTTCTATAGAGTCGTTATAAAAATTTGGTTTACCAAACCCGGGACTTTTGAAAATTCAGTTCCCGAAGAAGGAAAGTAGGGCTGAATTTACTTGGATATTACCATTTATGAATACGAACTTAACCGTATTACGAAGCGGTAAGATCATCATAAGAAAAATGGATAGTGAAATTGTGCAACAGGAATCAAATACCAGTAATCAAGGTGAAAGTAGTGCAACACCAAGTTTGTCATCTGAGGATCGACTTTTGTTAGCTGTGCAGCGACAAATTATGCAAATGACGACCGAGATAAAACAAACCATGGAACAGAAGCTCAATGAATCTAACACAAACATGGAACAGAAGTTCTATGAAGCTAGCAAGACCATGGAACAGAAGTTAAACGAATCTAACCAGACCATGGAACAGAAGTTAGACGAATCTAACCAAACCATGGAACAGAAGTTCTATGAAGCTAACAAGACCATGGAACAGAAGTTAGACGAATCTAACCAAACCATGGAACAGAAGTTCTATGAAGCTAGCAAGACCATGGAACAGAAGTTAAACGAATCTAACCAGACCATGGAACTGAAATTCAACGAAGTTAGCCAGACTATGGAACAGAAGATAGAACTGAAATTCAACGAAGCTAGCAAGCAGTATGAAGAATTAAGTAGACGGATAGAACGGATAGAACTGAAATCAGACGATACGAAACAAACAATCGTCCAGGTGATGAACGACATATCCTCACAGTTTGAAGAGAAATTAAAAAGGATAGCCGATGAGTGTCAAGAAAAGCACGATCATCAAAATCATGAAATCTGTGCTGTAAAAAAAGATTTAACGTTAATAGAATCTTCCGTTAAACAGCAAAAGATCCAGTTGGCTACTATGCAGGAAGAAATTAAAACGTTACAGGCTAGAGACAACATTTATCGCAATAATCTGGGCAGTGATCGCTTCGAGTTTCCCCAATCACCGGATATAAATACGCCTTCGCCGGAATCTGAGGAGGATATTATATTAGAGGAAAATTGTCCGAAGATCACTGATGAACGAAATATTGATGGTATCATGACACAACACGACACGGACCGGAACAATCACACCACAGTAACAAGGAATGAGAAAAGAAAGGTAAAGTTAAGTGTCAAGATGAGCGAAATCAAAGCCATGAGTAAATTTAGTGGTAAGTGCAATGAAAATGCTAGTTCTTTCTTAGAGAAATTCCAAGACGAATGCAATATAATGTCTATCGACCGATCACAATACATGAAATTAATACCCCATGTATTACTCCCACCTTGTTCCTTATGGTTTAAGGCAATACGTGATCACATTAGTACATATGAGGAATTTAAAGCGGCATTGATCGCGAATTACGAAAATGACTTTTTGCTGGCAAACAGAGATGCCACTCTTAGAAATCAACATTTCAATCCTCGATTGCACAAATCTATTGTAGAGTTTGTTGTAAATGTCTATAATGAATTAAAGGTTGTTAATCCCTTGCAATCGGAATCAAGAATAATTGCATCGATTCGCAATTTGCTTCCATTTAAATTACAGCAGATCTTATTTTCCACCCAGTGTATGAGTTTCAGTCATTTATTAATGCTTGTGCAATGCTACGAAACTCAATATCATGCTATGAATCTAACACAACCAGGAATGGGTAAAAATAAGAATACTTCAGATCATTTGGTCCCTGTTCGGAATTTGGATATCAGAAGTGTGAATAATACTGAACCGAACCTAAGACGAGTATACTCTAGCAATCAAAATGAACAAAATAGACAAGGCTATGTAGGGAATCCGCCTAACCTAATCAACCAAAGTAGACACAAAATTAATAGAAATACATGTCGAAATCCTAGAGATGCTACCAATCCTATGTATAGACATAATCATTGTTCACGAGATGGTACTTCGTATCCAAATGCAAATCACGATGCAAGACATGTACAACCTAATGTAGAACCTAATCACGATTGTGCTGTACAGTGCACTTTATTGGATTCATATGCCAGTGCGAATGTAACATGATTACCGTTAACGAAATTAGATTAAACCCATGTTGGTTATAGATTCTTGTGAATTTTCGTTTTAAAGTTTGTGTTAATATTAATAATGAAAACGATTGTTATAAATATTTGAAATGCATCTAGTTAAAGAGTTAGTAGCACCCAACATTCTTGATCAAATAAATAAGAATGAAAAATAATAATAATAATGAAAAATGTGTTTATATAATAACAAAAGGGTGTCTTTTGTTTCTGTAAAATAAATTTATTTACTTCTATTTGATTATTCCAACGTAGGTTATGTTTAATTTTTATTCTTTCTTATTAATGTGAAGAATCATAATTCAATTTATAATTAGTTAAAGGCAAAGATTATTTATATTAGATTGATTTGTGTTTAATTGTCAAAGATTATGTTAAGAATAAGATCCATTCTATAAAATCAATTATTCAATAACTACCTTGAATGAAATTCTTCTTTATTTATGACATCTTAGTGCTACTATGTATACATTACAATTGCAACATCTAACTTATTTGTTATTCATTGCGCCCGAAAAGAACAAATATTATTTGTCACATCACCGTTTTATAATGATGATCGAAACTATTAATCTTCATAATTTGTGTTTCACCCTCGTTAGTTATATTTATAAGCAACGATGTTTTTAATAATAAAGAATAAATAATAATGTAATAAAAGATAAATATTAATGAAATCAAAGATTTATTGTGAATGTATTTATGTGAATGATAATAAATAATATATATATATGAGGGTTAACCAAAATGTAATGAAGATATATACGAGGTGTGATCAAAATATAAAGAACATAGGTGATATAAAGAACATTAATGTAATCAGACCAGCGGTTCTTGAATATAAAAGCCAAGCCCACTCATGACTTTTATATTCAGTCCCTTTATCGGGCGACATTTTCTATAACGAAATACTTTAGTTTGTATAATATTTACCTGTACCGTGGGCAAAAAGTGCTCATAAATATGTAATATACTTAGTAGAATGTTCATTTTAAATTAACAGAAAAGAAGAATGTTTTTAATATATGTAGGGGATTATTATGGGATAGTTGTGACTATGTACATGTTATGTGTTGACCTAGTCAAGTGAATTTATGTATTTCACGGTTTTAAAAGGAGAATATTTAAGTCATAACAAGCAATAAAGGTGAGACTAATTATCTTTGAATGTCTGAGTTGATTTTTGCATAAAGAAAAGTAATTATCGCTTCGTAACTTATATTTTAAAAGACGAACCAGGTTGACGACGCTTTTCTATAGAGTCGTTATAACATATACCTAGTGTTGTAAATAGAAAAAAAACGGTTCGTATTTTTTCAGAAATGTACGTTTTTTTAAAAAAAAAACATTGCCTCTCGTTTTTTTTCTAAATTTCGTTTTTTTTCAAATAGTCATTTGTAATGCATCTTACGTCTATTTAAGTATGAAATATTTTTATGTAGGTGTAATCACCGTAAAATGCAACATAAACGCTAGATACTGATACGCTACAAATATTTTACAATTTACATGAATACCATACCTATTAACAATTCGGGTTTCAGTAGTTTTCATCAATATCAACTAAGAAATAAAAGTAGAAATGGAATTTTGTTTTTTCGTGAATGCAGGCCTTTAATAAGTACGAAAATAATGTCACGAACAGTATAAAATTCCAATAATTTGACTAAAGATAAAAACTAATACTAATTTGCCTAATAGTATTTTTCTAAATGTCATATATAAATAATTTGTCGACTAGATATATATGATATGCAGAGCCGGCTCTACCACATATGCAGTGGCGTATTTACGATTTTGTTTCGGGAGAGGCTTTGCTAACTTTCGGGGGCATTTGCCTGAAAATGTGAAAATTCTGCAAGATATTTCATATACTTTACTATAGTAAGATTTCGGGGGGGCTTAAGCCCGGAAGCCCCCCTAAATACGCCACTGTATATATGCAACACGTGCATTTGCGTGGAACGGCAAGCTTGGATGGTCCGACAAAGTCTGTTATAAGTATATTATTTAAATTAAATATTTCTTGTTGGAAACAGACTTCATGATGATGATAGTTACATTTACTAAGCTGACCTTTTTGTTTGAATACAACGTTCACAAATTATGTTTAGGTTGCATTAGTTTAAGGCCACATGGACAATGCTAAAGCAAATGGCCGAATAAATCCTAGCACAAATTGCTTGATTGTTGTCAAATGCAAGAATTCAATTCTCGAATATTAGTGAATATCTGTTCCATTTAGTAAGTTATCACAGTTTTGATATGAAAGTAATCTTGTTTTTGTCAAAAGCAAGTTCCTTATCATTGAAGATAGAAACAAGTTTTTTCTTTTAAAAAAATGTTAGAAGATGTAGAAGAAAAATCAAGAAATAAAGATAAAAGAGCTAGTTGCACTGCAATTGCAAACTGATACATCGAGATTGAAGCTCGATAGTGAATTCTATAAAAAGGATTACCATCTTTCCTCTGCAGGTGTGTTTGCTTTATCTTTCACTATCATAATAGATTAACATTTAAAGAAAAAAAACAGACACAACGGAATTGCATTTTTAGTAAGTATTTAAGCCTTTCTGAGCGCGACTGCACTTACCCTCACCTTTGTTGTTCATGCTGGAGTAGCATACTTAAAATCATGACTTCTAAGATTTGTTCTTTCTGGAGAAAGGGGGAGGGGACAAATTATGCCATTGCACGAGGCGACAAATTGACTAGGACCTGAATATAGGATGACTCAATTTGAAGTAATGCAGGGTGTTTCAAAATTAATATTAGGGTTTTGAAACTTTGTAGTATCTATTACAATTAACTTACAATTATAAATATTATATCAAATGAAAGAGCAACTCAAACAGTTTTGTACGCACGCATGTACATGCGTTGTTTCTTCTGTCTGCCGTTAGAAAGAGCAAGTAGCAAAGATGGAGACTAGAGAGCAAAAAGCTTTTTGTTTTAATAAAGACAGAACCTGTACAGTGCAACCGTCTGTGTGAAGAATATTAAGGAGACGCTTGCAACTACGTCTTTATTGTTTGCAGTTGCTACAGGTCTAAAGCCTACAGACTACGGTTTACGTGCCAATTTTGCAAGTGAAATATTATTGCATAACAATGAAGATTTTCTGGATCGTGTCGTCTTCAGTGATAAATCGACTTTTCACCTAAGAGCTAATGTGAACACTGATAATGTTTGCATCTGACCGTCAGCAAATCCTCAGGAGATGGTACAATTGAAACGAAACTCCCCTAAATTGAATGTGTTTTGTGCCATATGGCGGAAAGTTTATGGGCCTTTCTCGCCTATCGACTAGATGTGTGCCGTGTGACGAATGAATCTCACATTGAACACTTGTAGCAAAAACTGTTTGAGGTGCTCTTTTACTTGATGCATTGCTTATAATTGTACGTAAAATGTAATAAGTACTACGAAGACTTAAAACCCCAAAATTTATTTTGAAACACCCTACATTTCTCACCAACAGTGTTGGAACTAAGATGTAAAAAGGAGAGAAAATTTTCCTTATAAAGTTATTGTTTACAACGATATTATTATTAGTCGAGACTATCACTACAACAACAACACGAGTTAGTAGTCAAAAAATGTAATCAAATGTATACTTGGTGGCCCAGGTGGCCAAAGTGGCACACACAGGTGTGTCACTTGTTTAATCCGCTCAAGTATGGACACTGATTAAGATATCGGGATATTATTCTTGCAAAATGTAGTTGGTTTATAGTTTATCATATTAATTTCTTTTTCTTCTGGTGTCGAATTTCTTTCTCAAATTTCACCCCAGTCAAAAATTCGAGAATTTTCTAATTTCGAATTTCCTTTACTTTTTTTTCCTGTAGCTTCCTTCGTTGTAGAAAGACATCCTTAAGACTTGCCAGGTAGATACCTCGGGTGGATACCTAACTGTTGACATCAATTGGACGGGCCTGCGCGCAGTGTTGCCATTTAGGAAAATTAAAATTCTCCTATATTTGGGCAAAAAATTAGAAATTTTTGTTTATAAATCCGTACCTGTATGTCCGAGTGCAAGTCAACTTACGCCAATCGAACATTTGTCCTTACTTAACAAACGAAAGTACAGATCGTTACAATGGGGTAATTAGGGGGCGCACGTAAAATTCGTATTTAGGTTCTAGCCCTTGATTTTTCTAGTTTTCCCTTACTTTTCTGTTTACCGTAATATATTTTTGGTAATTAGAAGCTTTGTTCCTTAAATATCACCATAATACTTGTAGGATATATTAGTGGTATACCAATGTTTGATTTAAGATAGTTTGCGTCTGTTTGGTAGCAGTGTTGCCAGCTACAGAATATTTTAATTCCAGATTTTAGGGGGAAATTTTGGAAAAAATTATATGTTTTGTCTCTATTATTTCCCTTTTGTTGGCTATATCGGAACAAACGTACCAGTGTCTGGAAGTCTCGTCTTTGCTCTACACAATGCACTATAGAATGTTTCAATAGAATAATTAGGGGAAGTACGGTTGAGGTTTACAGTGGACCTTGTCCTCTAATTGGAAAGATAACTGTGATTTTTTTAAAGGTAGAATGAGATATTTTTAATTGACATGCTTACTTTATTAGATATCGTCACAATACTTGTAGGATATATTAGAGGGATACCAAAGCTTGTTTTAAGATAGTTTGTGTGTGTCTGATAATAGTGTTGCTAACTACAACAAATTTTAATTCCAGATTTTAGGGGCAAATTTTGGGAAAAATTCCCTTTTTTATTTCTATTATCTCCTTCTTGTTGGCTACATTCAAACAAATGTACCAGTGTGTAACAGCCTTATCCTTAGCCTACCCAGCATACCATAAAAAGTTTTACTAGGATAATTAGGGAAAGTACAGTTGAGGTTTATAATAAAACATGTTCTGCAAATGGTAAGAAAATGGTGAATTTCTGAGGTAGAATGAGATTTTTTTTTAATTTCATGCTTACTTTGTTATATATTGCCATGATACTTGTAGGATATATTCTTGGAGCACCGCGGTTTATTTTCAGATAGTTTTCGTCTGTCTGATGGCAGCGTTTCCAACCAAAACAATTCCCGCTATTAGGTGAAAAATTCGGAAAATTTCCCTTTTCCCCTCTATTATTACCTTCTTACTGGCTACATTGAAACAAACGTACCACTACCTGAAAGCTTCCTCTTTGCCCTATAGAACGCACCATAAAAAGTTTCAATAGGATAATTAGAGAAGCTGTACCCCGGCATATTTGATTTTTGCTTCTGAGGCGTAAAAAGTGTCAAAATTTCATGTGTATGACAGAATTTTTTCTTTCCCTCTTTGAATGGAAGCCAGCGACTTCAGGATTTCACTGTACCTTGTCAACACACCAAAGATTTGTTTAGGTGACTTGAACCCATATAGCAGCAGTGGTACTAGATACAAAAAAATTTTGAAATTCGGTTAGGGATTTTTTGTAAATTTTCACCCCTACATTTCCCTCAATAATTTCCCACCCGTTGGCAACACTGTAATACAACTTACACCAAAAAATAGCCACATCCATTTTCTTAAAAACAAGGCTTTAACCATATCAATGGAATGAATAGTTTTTGAGCAATAAGTGACTAACTGGAAATGTAGGAAAACGCCAAAAATGACCTTGGGCCGAAAGAATAATCACACAATTTTGCTCGTATACGAGGGCTTCGACTCAAGTTCTGTTGATTATTTCAATAATCTGCAACATAAATCAATAAATAATAGTTGCCAGAAAAAAAACAGACTTTTGAAAAAAAACATGAAAAAGAACGATGTTTTTTATTGAAAAAAAACTTCACAGAAAAAAAACCGTTTTTTTACAACACTACATATACCTAAGTTATATGATAAATATTGTCACAAGTTTGAATGTGAATAACACAGAAAGTATTAACACCAAGGCAATTTATTTTGGTCATGTTTTACATTGATATGTTGTACACCTGACCCACGAATCATTTTTCGAAATGTCCCCCCTTGGCTTTGATACAGGCAGGAAATCTGTCCGGCCACTGGTCAATGGCATTACGCACCACGTCCATGGGAAAATTGTTCACTGCTCGGGTCAAGGATTGTTACAGACTGTCGACAGATGGATGCCGTTTATGGCAGACCTTTCCGTGAAGGACTGCTTAAAGTTTGTAGTCCAACGGGTTAAGGTTCGGGCTTCTAGAAGGCCAATCAGCGGTAGAAATGAAGTCGGAGACGTTCCGTGCCAGCCAGTCCTGGGTTGTTTCCGCTTTGTGGCCTGGAGCGGAATCCTACTGGAAGGTCCACCTTTCTCCAGGGAACATGGTAGCAGACAGTGGTTTCACTATAGGTGTTAGCACTATGTCCTGGTATACCTTGGCAGATTTTTAATACCTTGTTCGCAAAAATGCAACTGGGATGTGCCTGAGTAGCTCACTCCCCACCAAACCATCTCTGAGGCAGGATGATCTGCCCTCTGAACCCTTGGAACTGCCTCAGCAGCTGCAGTAGATGACGTGGCATACACACGGTCATTTTGGGCGTTGTAGGCCTGCTCAATTGTGAACACCTTTTCGTCAGTGAACAGAATCTTTCTGTGCAGATTGTTGGTGTAACGCCGCAACAGTCTCTTTGATTTAAGGACTCTCTGCGACATTAATGTTTGGGTCAGAAAGTGACCAGTCCGCCTCTTCTACGGCCGTAGATGTAGATCACTCCTGAGCACACGAGACATGGAATTTTTACTGATGTTCATCTCAGCAGCCATCACACTTTGTGTTCGAACAGATTTCTTCGAATTCTTGCTGCGACTGCTTTCTGGACCTGCTGAGTTCGTAACGTTCATGATCTGCCATTCCTTGCGCGGTCCGCTGCCGTTCCTGTCCCGGTGTATCGCTGTATGGCGCGATACCCGAATCTCTTGCTGATTTGTAGGGGTTTCAGGAGGTTGAAAATCTCACCTGCTGTCTTTTCGACCTTGTGTAGTGCAATTACTGCTACATGATTTTCGTAATCGCCCCACTCCATCAGAACTCAGTACATCAACGTATGTCATGAACAGTCAAACACACACTATATGCATCTTCCACTTTATACACAGATGGCAGCACTGTGCCACTCCGGATGCCTACAGCGCCACTCCAAACTCTGTGACAGTATTTATGATATAACTATATATATGGGAAAACGGGGTAATTACACGCATCCCTGTTTACAAAAAAGCAGAAGAAGGAGAATGCCTACGTGGTGCACCACCCCACCAATAACATGCCCAACGAACCTCACTTGAGTGGGAGAAAGCTGCAGGGGACGTACTGAGGAGTATGACCATATATTGCAAATCTTTGGTTTTCTTCAAAATATTCACCAGTTTATTTTAGTGGTTAAGTTCAAACTTACTTCTGGGGTACGGTATTTTTGTAGTCAATATGTATGAATAGTCAATTTAGAATAAACATAGGGTAAGTATTTCGTTATAATATTTACGCATGCCAGTCAAGAACAAAAAAAATCAAGATGGCCTGATTTGGGGTAATAGGATGCATGAACACAAGGGCGTGTGTGATTAAAAATGTCTCATCAGGCTTTGAAAAGTGTGGAACGTTCCCCATGAAGCCAGAAGTTTTTATAGATGCTGATTTTGCTGCAAGTGATCAGTGTTGTAGTCAGACTAAAGAGAATATGGAAGCAGACAATTCTCATGATGCAATGACTCAACGAAACAAAAATTTAGTGACGTTTTTAAACTGTCACTCGCTGGACCATCAAGAGAAGTCACTAATTCCAAAAAATTCTCCGCAATAGTTCCACTAACGGCTATTTCTCCAATTCCTAGCCAAAAACCATCGTCAGCGAAGCGGAAGGGAAAGCACCAAAGCTCAGAAATTCTAACAGCAATGCGTCGTAAGGCTCTTTTGCAATAAAAAGTGCAAAGAAAGCAAATATGTTTAGGGAATATCATCATATGGAAGTTTAAAAATGAATTTAACTAAGAACTCAACTGTTGCGTGCTATAGCCCTCAACTGACGCAGTGTAAGGTTTCAAATTTCCGTCTGCTATCTCATAACGGAGAGTAATTACGCAATAGTTCCGAGTTATTTCATAGTAAACATACGTAGGTATGTACAGCACTATTCATTAGAATCTATGGTGCTCTCTCATTGCTGCTCTGAGCAATTAAAAAAAAAGCGTGTCATAACCCCCTTTTCCCATATATATATATATATATATATATATATATATATGAACAATTCAATAATTTGCATAAATAGCCAATATTGAAGCAACATTTTTCAGAATGACGTATTGTGTATTTGGATACCTTCTTTATAATACCAGACCCTCAATAATTGTTGAAAGTGATTGTACTCTTTGTTGTGTCCGTTTCTCAAAACTTCTATTTTGTTTCTGAGAGAGAACATGATCATTCAATCATCGAATATATGCTGGCTAAGTTTTAGGCCAGTGATGAAAGAGGCAAAGATGAAACAGAATTCGCCGAAACCCACCACTAACAAAAACAAGTTGGGTTTGGGGAGATTCGTGGTGTTTTCATTCAGGACGCATTTCAGTAACAAGTTCAATCTGGATTAAAATACAGTATAAGAGATATGGATTGCAACGGACTTCCGAGAGTTAGCGGATACAATGGCAAATGAATAGGAACAAAAGTTAGAACACGTTATTTTTTTGTGTCACTTACCTTAGATAGAAGATATCTTCTCGGCGACCATTAGTTCTTGGATACGTTTCTCTCTCTCTTTGTCTCTCTGAAAAGCTTGACAATCCCTAGACCAAGCCGAAGTTGACACAAAATAACTTAGCCGTCGTATAGGGTTCCACACCATGACTTGCATGGCCACATTTGGCAAACTAGCAGCTATGGCGTACGATGTACTTATATGCCAAAAATACTGGCATTTCAAACGTCGGAGGGGGACTACAAAAACGAACGAGCTTTTAATGATAATACCAATCCTTGACATATTCCGGGAGGGATTCAAACTGACAGTAAGAATCAGTGAGTGAATGCCACCCAGTTCGAAATGACTCATCTATATGATCTAGTATTGAGACTGAGTGCTCCCATTGTAAAAGCACGCTCCTCTGTCATACATCGGCCAGCTGGAAATGGCTGATAAAAATATTTATGTTATTGAGACTATTTTACTAATTTGCTTTAATTGTTAAAATGAAATAATGACTAAGAGTATTGAATATGCAGTTGAATTACCTGATAAGGCCTCTCGACATACGTTGCAATACGTAGGCCTGGCGTGGAATGCATCGTGCCATGTGTGGTCCCCGTTGATTAAGGTACGCTCTGCTCCAGCCTGCAAGAAAGGAAATAGAATGTTAAAATTTAAGTATCATTTCCTGTACAAATATATTATCATCAAACATTCTCTACTCTATACTCGCTTTAAATCAAGTCAGAGGTTTTGAACAATCGAATACTTTCTTGTGAACTTCGGTCCATTAATGTTTTCTAAGTTTCGTAGTTCAGACTTTGTTATTTGAGAATTACCTCCAAAATTGGATCTAATTTGTCTTTCTCAAAAATGAGATCTTTGTCGCTCACAAATACGGTTCATTGGAACTGTTTTTGAGATAAAACTTATACACATTACTGTAAACATTCTTATAGTCAATCAAAATAAGTTTTATTATTTATCCAAAGTCATTGTTCGATGCTGCCTTATCTTTTAAGAAATATTCAGAATACTGAGGCTGGTGAAATAGGACTTCCTCCCTGCAACTTCCTGAAAGAACAACCCGAAAGTCTTTAAGTACAGCAAGTGGCGTACACGGACTCAAAGAATAGAACAATTGTTTGGGCTGTTTTCAAAATAAAATTATACATGTTACCAGAGTCACTTCTTTAAAAAAAAAAATCCTGAAAAACACAGTGGGCCTTATGCAGAGTCGTTCTGACGCGTGATTATTGCAATACCGAACAGTTCGACTAACATATGTTTCCTGCAGTAGTCAGGCCTTTAGTATGACGCTAATCTAACGTCAAAATGACTCTCCGTAAGGCCCAGTATGTATAGTGGAACTTAATTACCCTCTAGAACCGCATAGGTAGTTATTAGGACAAAGAGTCGATCGTACAGACAATGAATGCCTATCTGTGATAGGCATAACACGCTCGCTGTAAAGCTTGGTGTAGCAAGCGATGATTGTTGCCGGAGACCGTCTGGCGGTCTCACAATATTTCAGTTATTCGAAAGTCCCTAGATATGGAAATCTAACAGGCAAGAACAAAACGTATATTGCTCGAGTTGAGTTCATTTAATTTTAACTCCCGTTCAGCAGCGAGGCTATATGAGACATGGAACTATTGATTAACGTGGAATCTGAACCACATGATCTCCCGCCGAGAATCAAAGCCGAGTCTCTCACGTCTACAACACGCTTGATTACCATGTGGAATGTTGTATCGGAAAGCGCATTATCCTCACTGTAGATGCAATATGCAAATTGTCCAGGTACGGTCGAACGACACTACGAATGCACGACGCAGTAATTATACATCTCTGAATGAAGACCAGAGCCGTCTCGTGAAGTTTGCAGAAGTATTGTCTCGTCTCGATTCCCTAAAAGATTTTCTCTCCTCGTATCGAAATTTCTCCCGTTCCATTTTGTAAATTTATTTACAGAATTAACTCCTGATTTTTTTTTTCATCCGAAGTGGTCAGAATTTCTCCGCGTCACAAGTACACGAAGGGTGCGATATAACAACATGCAAACCACATTTATTGTGTAATGTGTAAGTATATTGTGTAATGACTTGCATATCTTTAAACGTTGATAAATACTCATAATTATGTTCGTACAATCACTTTATCAATTTATAGTTGTTTATATTATGAACCATGTAACACTGAAAAAGTATTTGAGATCTAAGACTTGGCTGAACCAGTGTTGCCTACCTTACTCGAGAAAATTTTCGTATGGTCTTGAAAACGAGACGAGAACTATCATTTTTCTTGTCTCATCCCTAATTTAAAAAACAGCTCTCGTCTCTTGGCCAATATTAATTGCCCTATACTAGAGGGTTAATTGCGGAGAAATATATTGCCTATGCAGACAATGCTGGGGTTTTCCATTCCCCTGCACGTCTACGGACATACACAATGCTGTCACGGAGTCCGACATAGAAATGATCACTGCCATCTTTCACCAAGTTACTGCTGTTACTACTGACACCAGCGAAGACGTTCTGGGTGGTAAACAGGTTTAAGCAGTAATCGTAGGAAAGGAAACGCAGAAACAAAAACCCGTTTCCAACTATTGTTTCTACGCTCACATGAATAACTGTTAGTACTGACCGTCGCTGTCCTGTACTCTAGGAGTAGGGCGACCCGAACAATCCTTCTGTGTTGTGAGTGCACATCTGTTGTGGAAATCCTCTGCCTCCCACCATGTCAGATCCCATGGAAGCAGGAATTCTTCATAAAGATTACCCGATGCCCTGCAGTTTTACTGTACGGCCACGGTTAAAGTAATTTACTTGCACTTTAGTCGTCCTGGCATTGTAAATAAATTCTGTAATTTATATACAATGCGCAAGTAACTAGATTCATTGTGTTGTGTAATGACCTTCGAACTACTTGCAGTGTGTCCTCTACAGACACTAAGATCAATTTGCCCTCTATCATGTTCGCTGTGCTGGGAAATTTAACCCAAGATCAGCATGTCCTCTACGCACATACACATTCTGTGAAGCGAAATTCATTCGAATGGAACTGTATATACAGGGAGTTTTATTAAAAGTGCGTTTTTACCTATGTTCTAAAAAAAATAGAAGTTTTACATAGAACTTAAGTACATTCTTGAGGCATATAGTTTTCAGGGAACCTTCATTAAATATTTTGCTGTTTGCAAGGAAACATTGCGATATTTTGTATTATAACTATTGTTGTTTTCAACACCTGTAAGACATGAATCCACGGACATTGGTGCATCAATAAGAATGAGTAAACAGGAAGAGTACTAGTTTCAAAAATTGTGTTAAGTGTCAATGAGTTAAACTTTAAATATATGTAATAAGAGTTCTTGATGTACTACATTTCACTTAGCGGTCATACTGCTGATGCTGAGTCATCATGATAACTGGTTGATACTAAACACCGCCAAGAAGAATGACGAGAACCCATACATATCTATAAAGTTGTTGTGCACGTAATGTCCACTACGACGTCTGGTGGGAAACCCACCTCAGCAATACAATACAGGGATGGACTAATGTCACGCATCTAACGTCACAAACTCTGTACACGGAGTGCAAACAGGCTTGAATACTTAGACAGTGCCTTGTCAAATACGGTTGTATTAAAGTGCAAAATGGAGAACACATAATTGCGAATGATTGTCTTGTACAACTTCAAACTGGGACATTCTGCATAGAAAGCCACATACGCCCACACAAATATTAACAAATCATTCCGGCCAGAAATAGCGAATGAACACACCAGTTGTCGTTGGTTTTGTAAAATTTCGTTCCGATATAACAGCATTGCAAAATGAGATTAGTGTGCACCAACCAACATCATGTTCGAAAGAGCTCCTCAGGAGCATCGTGGAAGCAGACTCTCGAAACAATGTTCATGCCATTGTAGACGAGTTAGGGATACACCATACTACTGTTCGACGCCTCCGTGCATCGGAAAGATGAAGAAGTTGGACTCATAGTAGGTGGCAGATGAGTTCATTCCGACCAACAAGAATCGACGTCTAGAGGTGTACAGTTCTCTGACTATAAGCAATAAACAAGAAAGTTTCCTACATCGGATTGTCATTTCAGATTTTTTTTAAAAAAATGGAACTATCATGAGAATCATAAAAGTCGGAACAATAAATGGATCGTGATCAACATCGAAAACTGTTTCCAAAACCAGCTCTCCGTTCAAACAAGATGTTATTGCTGGTATTATGTCTGGTGGGAGTGAGCCATTATGTCTTTCTCAGACTAGGTGAAACCATCAATGTAAATCGTTACAGTGCTGTAGTCTATAAAATGCACCTCAAACTTGTCCACAAATATCCAGGAATGGTCAGCAGACATGGTGACCTTACACTGGGAGGACAATGCTCCACTCCCACGTGTTACCCAAAGAACAATCAAGACTATCTATAAGTTGTAGTATGAAACTTCTCCTCGCCCACCGTATTCCCCGGATATTTCTCCCACTGACTCATATTTTTCGGCGCCTTGATAATCTTTTGAAGGAAGATGATGATCGGGTGGGGTAAAGTGTAGTTGAGGATTTCTTCGCATCGCAAACTCTAGATTTCTTTCACCACGGAATCCAATGGCTGAGCGATAGCAAACGTGTGTGGTTGCAGACGGCGACTACGACCATTTTGATTAACCAGATATATATGAGGAGTGATCAGAAAGTAAAATACAAAGCCTACAGTGAAATCGTATATATTATTTCATACAGCCAACAGGTAGTACACACATTAGGTTATTTTTCCAAATAGTCACCATATCGGTTGAACCACTAGTCCCATCGTGGGATGAGTTTGAAGATTCCCTCCTGGTGAAAATCCTGTCCACGTTGTCATGAAGTGTTTCACCTTCTCGTCAGAAGCAAAGCGACAGCCTCCTAGGTGCTCCTTCAAGTAACGTGAAACACGTGAAGGTGCAGTAACGTGGTCTCCCTGTTATCTTGAATCAGCTCCTCCTCGCGAACCGTGTTCAAATCTGTTGATGCCGTGCAGAGACGGCCACTGCGCTCCTCGTGACGTTTTCTAAACCAGCCGACATCATTCTGCGACATGCTGACGAGACAATACAGTGTCTCTGAAAACCTTTACCAGCCGCCGGTGAATTTCAGCCGCGGTTGCATGTTTTGTCCATAGAAATCGAATAACTAACCGGACTTCTTCGCGAGACCAGTTTCCAAACGAGTCGCCATTTCTGTTTACTTACAATGAGCGCCGTAGTTGGAGGGTGGCCAAAACTCTCCACAGTTGCCAACTCCATGTATTATCGCACACTGTTTATTCCTCTATAACAGACGAAACTCCAGAAATATCGGTCTCGTAACCTTAGTTTCTGATCCATCTTCGTATATATATATATATATATATATATATATATATATATATATATATATATATATATATATATATATATATATATTCATTTAAATTTTCAAACCCTTGTAACTTCGTTGGTATTCATTCAAAATAAGCCATACCATAACCATGGTATCCAATGCTAAGGTACTTCCGATGTGCATTGTCCTGTTCATCCCCATTGTGCTGTATGTGTGATAGAAGCTTCCAAATTTTGGATGTTTGTGCTACTATAACATCCTTAGTTTGCAACACTGAATAACACAATATGGTATTTTAAGTTTTTTCGGCATGTAAATTTGAAATATGTAATAATCTGATGTAGTGCTATTTGAAAAAACATAACTTTATATTGGGTTGGCAACACTGTTTGTTGGGTGTTTCTGATTAATACGTGCAAAGGTGTTCCCCTCCGTATAGCTGCTCCGTGCAAAGTTTCGCTATCCTCCTTCTTTTCCATTATCACGGTTGGATATTATAGATGATGCACCCTGTATACATATATATATACATGTGGGTGTGTATGTGTGTTAGAAATTATGCTCCTGGGACAGGCATTATATTTGCACCAACCTAATAAATGGATCACCCTATATTTTTACATTACGACTGTACGAATAGTTGGAAAAATTAATGAAAAATTTAACACATTACTATTAAAAATTAAGGCAAAGAAAAAATAATTGACTCAATTAAAAATTAACGGTCAGAAAAAAATAATATAGTTAAAGTTAATTTCAAAATTAATGAAAAATTAAAATTAAATATTACAGTTTTTACTATTAGTTGCAATGAGAGTTGTTTTGAGTCACAGAAGTTAATGGATAAAATTAAATGCATGTGAAAATTAATCTACTATATGAAAAGTTATTGTTTCCAAACAAAACTGATACTTAATAGAAAATTAAAAAGTCGTAAAATAGACAACTAATGAAACTTTTATATATTTTTAAATATAGTTTTTATGCATTTGTAGTTTACGAGGTATAGATTTTGAAATATATGCACAAAATAGTTGTTGCAGAATATCTGTTTCACACGTTTTCTGAGGGAAAAAAATTAAAGTTTAATGTTTTTAATAGTTACGATTTTATTAAACAATTCTCAATGAAGAATTAATTCCTGCAAAATTTAATTCACTAAACAAAAAATTAAAAAAAACTTTATCGTTAAGTTTGATTAATATGATAGTTAAGTTTTAACTGATTAATAGAAAACCTAGTAAACCTATCGTGTGGCCAAACTTGCTAGATAAATACTAATAGTAGTAACTACTTATAAAATAAAATCACTGTGCAGCCCAAAACTAAATAAGAGCTGATTCTGATCCGAAGCTTTATTTTTTTATAAAACATATCAAGAAACTCTTATCATACTAATTTTTTATCAGAAACCTTATGCACGTTGAAATTTATTAAATAAAAAAAATGAAATGAAATCTTTAAGTTTTACGTCCCTTTGAAATTTAATAACACTCGGTCGGAATGGTTACGCCACTTTCAGAGCCGAAGAGCTTATTTTACATGGAAATTTAATATACATAATTGAAACTAATTTTCAAGATGCATTAACTTTTTAACGGAACAGCTTAGATCTATTGTGTTCTATCTAGTTGTTGACGTCACCAGGTAATAGGTCTAGTCTGTACGTCATACAGAAAGTGATACTAACGTCACAATATATTGACCGGGTGGGGTGGGGGAGCAAGTGGGCTCTTTCAGATATAATACCATTATAGAACGAGAGATGCTGTCAATTTAGCGACCTCTTATAAAGCCTTGACCTTCATTTTATTTTATTTTTGTTTTAGAAAAAAAAGACATTAAAGAGGAACAACAAATATCAGAACAGGAAGAACAAAATGTGGTAACAAGTGGCATCCGCACGAACATGATTCCCGTATAGGTAAACAACTTCTAAGGCAGTGGTGAGTAACCTTCAAAATGTAATTTGTTACTACGTTAACTTAAAAAAAAAAAATACTGCTATGCTATCTTATAGAACAAAACAAAAACTTAAAATAAATTATATATATCATTTCTCTTTTATATCCTTGAAGGACGTCACTCTCATGAGTCATGGCTAATGAAGCGTAGCGGTCTAAGATACCAACTTTGCTTCCACTGCGAGAGACATGGGTTCGATTTCCGCTGAAAAACTGATGTGGTTCAGATCTCACGTTAAGTTGTAGTTCCACGTCTTATACAGCTTAGAGGTAGGGAAACTTAAGTAAGTTGACATACTGTATGTATTTCTGGTTGTATTGGGTTATATGTAATATAGGTTTCGAGTGTTAGATTTTTCATAATTATAAGTGTTTCTTGTAGTGTGTTTTGGTAACCGTACAAAAAAAGTTTCAGAACATTGTTGTTGGAGCTTGCTGCTCAAAGGAAAATAGACAGACACGTTTAGCTGAAGCTATAAAGACACGTTTAGTTGAAGTTATACATACATACCAGGAGCGTCATTTAGGGGGCAAGAGGGGGCAATTCCCTTCTATGTTTCACACACACACACACACACACAAACACGCATATACCTATTAGAAAGATAGCATATGGGAAACATAGTTGGAACTGAATAGAGATGGATCTTAATGGTTAATTTGTTTGTTTTTTAAATGACTGATTTTAAGATTGCACAAAAATTGTCAATATATCAATAATGTATGACTACTATTGAAGTACTTAGTAAATATAGGCATAGTCTACACTTTTTTGCTTTTCCATTTGTGCTCCACAATATAAACCATGGGTTCGTACTTTAATGAATATATAGCTATAAAATGATTTGAAAATGTACAGTACCAAAAGATCAGAGTGCAAATAAACTTACTTTCTTTTTCTTCAAGAAATAAAAAAAAGAGGAAGTTTACAGTTAAGTGAACTGGTGAAGTGAATGGTGCGTTTTCTTTAAATACAGTATTTAGGGGAGACCGGACCAAAATGACATACCTGGGTAAAATGGCATAGTGGCTATTTTCGAAATGTGTTTGATTAGAAAGAAGCAATAAATAGTTTAAATGAGAGTTTGATCTAGCAACACTAGTGAGCAAAAATGGCGTGTGCGTAGGAAAACGCAGTAGGTGTTATTGGCGAAAAAGTGATCCGCATCCGCGGAGACCTCTAAGTATAGGTTATAACAGTAGTATTTAAACTTTACACCGCGAAATCGTGATCATCGCGAACTATTCGATGATGTTATATGTGATATGAATAATCGTATTTTTAAATATATTTCAATTATTTTCTCACAGGCAACATTTCTTTTTTGCCTCATTAAGCACAGATGGTCACTTGAAGATCACTATTAATAAGAAAACTTAGTTTTAAATAATGACAGCCGCACTGGGATACCATTTCTCGTGAGATTAGTGAAGTCAAGCAGTGCCGGACCAGGTCACAGGAAAGATAGGTGACCGTTCGAACTCACCAGATGGTGTTGACATTACGGCGTCCAACCAGTGTCGTGAGAATAATTACGGAGCTAATTGAAAAAATGAAGTAGCCAACTCTGATCTTAAGGAACGAAAAAGTATGAGTATTTACATTCATTGCCAATAAAGATCGATTTTTTTATTATTTTGTAATACATTCTTAATTTATTTATGTACTGTAGTCTATATTAAAAATGCAGCTAATTAGCAGATTGTAGACCCTATTTATTGTGTCTTTTTCAAACGGTAAGACACATATTACTTTTAAGTTAAGTATGCATATGCAATTGAATATAATCATGACTTCATGACTTTGAAATTGTTTATAATGTATTATTATTATTATTATTATTATTATTATTATTATTATTATTAATAATAATAATAATAATAACAATAATAATAATAATAATAACAATAATAATATAATTGAATGCATGCCTCGTCCTAATTCTTTACATTTGTTATTTGAGAAAGCAATGCTGAAAGTACCAGAAATTTCAGTTTAACTTCGCACGATCATGTCCTTTAGGCTAAAGAAGACGAATTATTAAGGCAAGTGAATGATAATGAAAGAATTAGTGAAATGAGAACATGGAAGGAAATGGGAGTACCCCGAAAAAATCCGATGGACACGGTGTTGTCCACCACAAACTTACTTGGTTGGAAATCAAACCAGGTACCCTACGCACCAGAGGTGAGCGCTGTAAGTAACAGGAGTTACTTCGTAAAATTAGCTGGTTACCCGCTATAGTTCGTTCAAATATTTCGTAATCCACTATCCCGCCCGGCGGGAGCTCATGTGGTTCGGATTCCACGTTCGGATTAGCCTCGCTGCTGAAAGAGACGTTAAACTCAAAATCAACTCAATCAAATCAACGTATTATTATTATTTAAATAGTAACGTAATATATGTTATTTACCAAGACTGTTGTTCTAAAGTCTACTTTGGATATCGTATTTTCTACTTCTGTCAGATTTTTTTTTCTTTCAGCAAGTACTTCTTTCCTTGAAGAAACCTACACGCAATTCTTCAAGCGATTTAACAAGCATCATGGATGCTTGTTCTCGTTTCGTAAATGGCGATAGCACTTCACTGTTTATGCAGTTTTTCACAATATTCACTTCTTCAGGACCATTCTGCAACAATTGTTTGTTACATTTTGTCACACTGTACAAACATCCGAAGCTATAAAAAAAATCAATGTATTTTTATTGTGAAGATACTTTGTAAGAATCGCGACGTAGCATAAAAATGTAACTGCGTTGCAATGACGATGCAGTTACAACGAAATGGTGGGTAGGTATTAAAATGGAATTATTCCCAGAAATGAGCTAGTTAGATGTGTCAGTTTGTGGTTCTCCTGGGAACTCACTAACTTTGTCCAATGTCGTGAAAATGATAATAGCGTGTGTCTATGACACGTTTCTCCTATTAGCCAGCTCTTTTATGAAATTATTCCAAATTATAATATCTGCTGTTACCTCAGCAGCAGTAATAAGAGCAGATCTGTAATTGGCCATTTTGAGTTCCGCACAACCGTCGTAACAAGATAAATTTTCATTTTACATAAACGATTAACCAATCTAAATTCTGCTATTCTATTATCTTCTGATTTATCCTTCGCCATCTTGTTCCAGTTAGTCAATAGCATAACATTTCTACTGAGATAAGATGATACTACCTACAGGGAACATATAAAGACTAGAAACTATAAAACAACTATGAAAAATACGTTAAGATCTATTCGAAGATGGTAAATAAATAAAAAAAAAACATGGCATAACATTTTTTTTTGTTCCGGTATTTAGTTCCTTAGGAATTAGGGTTAGGAACTATATCGCTGGGCTTTCGGCATTTATGGTCATTTAGCCCGCCATGTATGTTAACTCGGCGATCACACTACTCGTGGAAGTGTGGAAAAAGAAGTTGTCTTAGACCTTTATGTTAGATACCATACCGTCATTTGCTAAGTGTGAAAAGGAAAAATTCAGTAAAAACTTCACTGAGGATAAGTGGTCTGAAAAGGCTTTTACATCTTTTCAACCACGTGTCCCCACCGGAAACCGTATATGGGATCGCTCATACCAAAGTGGTAGTGGTTTACTCAGAGATCTATATGCTGGAAAAAGAAAACGATTTATCTGAAAGTACCTAATTTAACAACATAATTTTTATATTTGCTCTTCTATAAAATTGTAGCAGACGTACATATGTTATGAAATCCTCATATTGAAACGCAGGATAAATTTTTACGTAATTAGGTGGAACCTTGTGATTCACAAACCATTCACGTTGACTGTAAGTCACATCAAGTGCTGGTACCACTTCGTCAATCCAACGTACGGACGTAATTTTCTGATCACATTATTGACTCTAACAAGTAACACTTCACATCGTTGCTGCCGGTTTGACGCTAAACTATACATTTTCGGAAAGCACTAGTCCTAAATAGGATAACTACACAGTGCGACGGTCAGACGTTGCCGCGTTCAGGACTTATGGAGCGTCAAACATTAACATGGGGTTTATGAGAGTTACAGGAAACGAAGAAGAACACAAGGTTTGTGACGTTTGAATCGACGTTGTCTGATTGAGCACTTGTTTGCGTAAGTTAAAGGGTACAATCAATGTGCAAATCGTCGAACAGAGCATGAGAGATGCAAAGAGTGCGCTCACAGTGTGCACACTTGACGAACGGTAGTTCGCCGCACGTGAAGCACACGTCACCTTCGTCGAGGGAGTCAAAGCAGTACTCGTGCGGAGAGATCCACATTCCCGGCTCCTCGTCCAGATAGCCAGCCTTGTGGAAAGCGTACCGGATCAGGTTCTTGAATCGGGGTGCGCTGAACTGGTAGAGTGAAAACGACTGTAGTGCCAGGAATCGATCGCGATGCCAGATATCCATGACACTGTCCATGGCCAGTGTGTCGGTCACAAAGCGTACAAAGGACTTGTACTGACGGAAGAAATGCACATCTAAAGGCTGAATCTTTCCAGTGCAACCACCAGGAATCAGTCTCTTGTGCAACGCAACGTCGGCAGGCTTCAGTGCGTTCGATAGATTGTCGTCCTTGTTCAGAGTCCACGAGTCCAATAGCAAAACGATCTTCTTCCGATCATCAGGCATGCTTGGCCAGAACACTTGCTCGTAGAAGTCCTTAAGGTCGTCCCTGTTCATGTTGGACGCCAATGTTCCGAATATACCTGAACTGATTCTGCAGAGTCGAGTGGGTAGCACGACCGGACTTTGTGTTCCAAGGCCTACCTGTTTTTGGATTTACCGTCCAGTAGGCATAGGCTTTTGCCTTGTACTCGCGCCACTGCTCTGGTGTCATTTTGGAGTCTTCTGGAGGCTGATCCTGGAACTTCGGCTTCTTCACAGGAGAGGGCAGGTATTCTGACGCTGATGAGCCAGATGCGGAAGACGTATGAGACTGCTGCGATGACGAAGGCATCTCTGCATCCTCCTGCTCTTGGTCTTCCTCGTCTCCAAAATCCATGTCTCCGTCCCCCTGGTCACCATCACTGTCACCGAAGCCGAGCGTACGAATCTCTTCAACGACTTCCATCCCGCTGGTCAAAAGAGACTTGATGTGTGCCACCATCCTTTGCTCTTCCAAATTTGGATTGCGCTCATTTGTCCCGATCTCGGCCACCAGAGCCCAAACGACCACTTTCGGATCCATCTTACAACGCATACCTAAAAAACACAAAAACAACACAAATGTTAGCACAGAGTACAAATGCAAGACGAATTAGCATGAAATAATACGACTGCTACAACACACATGTTAGCACAGAGTTCAAATGCAAGACGAATTAGCATGAAATAATACGACTGCTATGGTTACTCTCATAAACCCCATGTTAATGTTTGACGCTCCATAAGTCCTGAACGCGGCAACGTCTGACCGTCGCACTGTGTAGTTATCCTATTTAGGACTAGTGCTTTCCGAAAATGTATAGTTTAGCGTCAGACCGGCAGCAACGATGTGAAGTGTTACTTGTAAGAAGAATAAGCAACAATATTTACGTTCCACAAACAATGCCACACGAAAAATTTTAAGGCATTTTGCAGACGTTTCGGTGGAAATGTCAGGGTTTGTTCATGTTTGACCACTACCAGAAATTCTGTTTGTTCGTCAGAGAATATCACTCTAAGCAAAAGGAACCGTTTTCTTTCGATTTGGAGCTACAACAACCTATATTTGCACCCGACCTATATTATCTGTAAGACAATACAACGTCTTAAATGAATACGTACGAAAGTTATTGTTCTCGAAATTTACTGCAAGTGCTTCTGGGATACCTATTTTGATGGTGCGAACCTCACTGACTTCTAAGGACTGACATGAATCTTGCTGTTGTTATCTTTCCACTTTAAACATTCTATAATAACCCTGCATATTGTGAACCAACCTTATATCACGATTTTTTAAAGAAGACATTTTCTCGCTACACTAAAGCTTATTGAGTGCAGAACATTTCCCTTTAAATTTATCCGCCACTTTTACTGCGTTTATCATTCATCAAGGATAGTTATATCATTAGTTATCGCACTTAGCGTTTTATAATTTACCAGGAAAAATACCGAGTGACCTCCTAAGTTCTAAACATATAATCGACGTATGCGATAGAGCTCAGAAAGTTTCATGAAATGAAAAATGTAATATAGTATATAATCGCAGCCAATTGCGTTGATGAGACACTAAATTCAGTAAAGAAGTCAATTTCTATTAGGACTAGTTTATTGAAAAGCTTCATTGTTTAACCCTCGCACTACGAAGGTATTTTTTGGAACGCGGACTACCAAGGGAGCGGGGTATTTTGTGCCCACCTTTTAAGATTAAGTTTATCTCATTATAGACTTTAAAAACATCTTTATTTTTGGACTTACATTCGTAATACACAATTACTAAACATATAGTACATAAATACTTCATAACTGTGAAAAAAAAAAAACAAGCAAGAAATATGTGGCATAATAAACATTCTAAAGTAGTATATACTTATTGTATAGCTGTTTTTCGACTGCGAGTTTTCCTCACGGTTCTACACATCACTGTCTTCAGATTGCGTGTTTTGTTCACAGTTGTTACAGATCACTGTTTTCTTACTGTGTTTTCCACAAGTGTGTCTTTTACACAGACTGCAAATAATTGTTGTTTTGCTGACTTTGTTGTACTTCATCTTCTTCGTATGTGCTTCTCGAGCGCACATTTGGCACCTTCCCCTAACACCACACACTTCCTAGCTTTGAGCAACTTGTGCCACCTTCCCATCTACGATTTCCTCCATGGCAACAATTACCCTTTTCTGAAGACCTGTAGCATTATTTGATCTCTCTTCAATGGATGGCATTGTGAGTTCCTTCGCAAGCTCTTGAAGGTACAGCCGTCTCTTGTTGGATTTCTTCTCATTCCAAGATGGAAAATTGAGACGAAGTATAGTGAAACCATTCACTCCTGCTATATCGACCAACGTGTAGAATATGGACATAGGCCATCTTCTAGTTGAACGTTTTACTGAATATTTCCTTACCATTTGGTCAATTACATCCACACCTCCCTTCGTTTCATTGTAATAAAGATTGATCACGGATTTCTTCTTGGGATCACTAACAGAGGCAATTGTTGCATCTGAATGTTGGGTAGACAAGAAAAGAAGTACCTTTTTTGGTTTCTCGCGTGGAATGTACGACTGTAATGTTACTGGAGGATTTCCAGTAGATGGATCCGTGAAAGCAAACTTACTGGAATAGAGCTCCCTAGAGGTTACTGACTTCAATTCTTGAGGAATGTGTTTTCTATTAGACTAAAGCGTTCCCACGAGGGTAAGGCCGTGGTTGTTCCACAATTCTTCGGCCAAGTCTGCTGATGTGTAGGAGCGGTCTGTTGTAACTTTCCGCCTCGAGTTGTTTATTGGAGCAACTAAGCGTTTTAGAACATCTGCCGAAGAATTTGATTGTTCGCAGTTCTTTCCAGCACAGGGCTCCATATTTAGAATATACTTTGTCTCTGAATCAGTAAGCATACGAATAAGGATGCCGTATTTTCCTGGTTACACTTTCATAAATACTTTGAAAGAACAAAGTATTTATGAAAGAAAGACAGATATAACATTTCATCAATAACAAAGATAACATTTCATCAATAACTGTGTGCATACCAGGAGAGAAATAATGCTGAAACGTTTCGTTCATAGCGTCGAACACTTCGCAAATAGCAGCAACTTTGTCCTTTGCTCTTCCAACCTCTGTATTCCTGTCGTCAAATCGAATAATTCTACATAGCTGCTGAAATCTGTCTCTGCTCAGAGTAGCTATATAAAGAAATCTCCCAGAGGCACTAGACCACAAATCAGCTACATCAAATCGGGTATCACCATTTGCTCCCATGTGAATGACAAGACCTATGTATGCCATTATCTCTTTTTCATTCGTTTCAGGAATGTGCAGTCTTCTTGCTTCCTCGTTTGTATGCTTGCTGTAAGAATGCGCTTTGTAAAAAAACATTCGAATGATTCACGAACTGTTTGCACTTTACCGTCAGTTCTTAGACCCTGATGTTCTCTCACAATATTTTGACCCACATACATGTCTCGTTTGCGTGGAAGCTCAGACATGTATGTCCGGCCAGATTTAGCAATGAGTATGTCACCATGTAAACGGCCTTTTCTATGCTCGTCACACAATGTGTCATCTAAGTCACTGAAACACTCAGTGTCGGAACTTTCTCCACCGATATCTTCACGATTCAGGACGAAATCTTCATCTTCACTCACTGCTGAACCATTATCATCATACTCTGGTGCAGAATCAGATGATAGCTTCCTCAATTCTTCTTCTATTTCATATCTCTGTAACTTTTTAGAAGGCATTTTGCCAAAAAAATCTTAGAAGCTAAATAATTACTTCTAACAACGTACAGAAACTCTCACAATAATCAACAGCGACTAAGTGAACAGTACACGCGATAAGACTGACCGCCAAATTCAGAAAAGGCAGAAAACGGCTATTTATTATACTGCCATCTGTACATGACAGTTCTAAATATGAGTCACGCCTACTACCAACGGGGGGGTACTTTGTGCCCACCAACATTAAACAACAAATTTATGAGACAAACTAACGCTCAATTTTCACCAACGCAAGCTATATGCTTTAGCTAAACATGCTCGACAATAACTTATTTTTCCACAATTTTAAAGTAATAATCAAAATAGTAATTACAAGAAACATAATGTGGTGGGCACAAAATACCCCCCGTTTGTAGTGCGAGGGTTAAATAACTATTCAATATACTAAAATAAATTTCAAGTTCGACTAGAGAGCTTAATAAAAAATGACCAGTGAAATTCGGAAAATCTCTTAAGTTGGAAATGTCTAACGGGAAGTTAGTTATCCAGCTAATCAACTGTAAACTCGGTCGGCCACCACTGACAGCAGGCTAATCATAGTGTAGAGGGCATGTTGCAAATAGTTTGAAGGTAATCGGGAAACCCGTCGAGTACAGTGAGCGAATCCGTTGAGTGGAGATCACAGTTTGTATCTGCGTGCCAACATATCTTATACGCAAGCCTTTTCTGTATGTTTATAGTGAAGCTGATGGAGAACCAGGTGGTTCTTCCGGAGGATTCCCGATTGTGATTGCGCCGATGGGTGGAGGTGAAAGGTAGGTGATCCATCGATGGTATACGCAATGGGAGGCAGAGAGCTTCCACAGCAGACGTCTTTCCAATGCCCTGCAAAGCACCAGAGAGTGTGTGGACAAAACGATCGTTCTGACCACCATAACTGACAGGATGGCAATAGCTAGTGCAATCATAGCCACCGAAATTCTCATGTGAGCGCATGAATATCTAACAATCGGCTGTAATAGATGAATCAACGATCCTTCGTTACTCTCGCACGTTAGCCCTTGAGTATGTGTTCCAAAGAAACTGCAATAGTGAGACTAATGAAAGGTAGTGATATTCAGCGATGAGAGTCGTGTCTGCCTCGGGCATAAAGATGGCCCCTAGCGTGTTCATAGACAGGCAAGTAAATGAAATGCAGCATGTGTCCACTCTCGCCATACAGGAACTGATATTCTGGTATAGGGCAATCAGCTATACTCTTCTTTGCCTTTGTCTTCTTTCAGGGAAGTATGGAAAAGCATACATCGCTTATTCGTGATGTCACCAATCATGTCTTCCGATCTTATCAGGGCCTGTTGTGAGACTCCATCTTGCAATAGGATAATGTATATACCCCATTCACCAAGGTACCCAATATGATCCAATCTACTTTGTATACATCTTCTACCTTTACCTGCTAGGTCTATGGACTCAAGGCGCATCGTGTACATTAGGGTGGATCGAAAAAAGCTTTTTTTTCGAAATCGATAACGGCTCACACGGGAAAAGTTTCCCACCCATAACGGTAGTTCACTTAATTTCTTTCACATTTATCGGACAATGCCTTCCGGTGCCGCAATCGGTTTAAAGTTTTGGAAAAGTCAACACAGGCAACATGCATTACACAGTATGTAGACAGTCTGTTTTATCTTCCAATACGGTTTCGGAAGTAGCATTTTTCTCTACATGATCGTTCTTCAACTTTATGTGTTGTACTGGTATCACCAATATGTGCAGCAGTTCTTTGCTTATTTTAATCACAAAATGACTTAAAATAACTCAGAGCTCACCACGAGAAGGTGACTGCATCTCGAACTCCTCCTACCCATCCACCCAGTAGACAATAGACATGTTGTTAAGGTCTAAACTTTAGATGACGAAGTCTTGTTTCGACTCAAAAGTGGAAATATTTTCTCTGGACAGCAGTCTTGTTCGAATGAAGCCGTCTCTTTCTTCAAATCCCCATTTCTTCTCGGACGCTACAGTAACTTCTCGTACCATCCTTTCCACAGCCTGGGTATGGGATGGAAATTCCGTTATCAACTACGACTGCTGCACTTTCGATGTTTTATTCTACTTCTTGCGATGTAGGTGCTTTAGTCAAGGGCGGTTCGGTGACTTTGGTGGAAGACCAGCTTATCATATCATAATAGTTTTCAGTTTGAAAGTTAATGTAAAGCACGACAAACTGTCGAATGGATTTCTTGGGTGCCATGGCGCTGGCCTTTTTTTATTCGTGTCCATCTAAGAGTTCGAAAAGCTGGAGAAGAGTCGGTGATTATCGCCAGCAACACATTTTCAGGATGTGCTAAAAAGCCATTTGTTTGGAGCACCGAAAAGGATATTTTCTTCAGCTTATCCGATAAAATTGCTGACGAAAGCTGGCCCATCTTACACAGATGTCGCGCCCCGTCAATGCAAGAAGGATGCTGTCGAATCGCGAACCACATAGATGCGTAGGCCTTTACAATGAATTTGACAAGCCAAACTAAAGAAGAACTATGTGACTCTTCGCTTACCTAAAGCCGCAGGATGCGGCATGCCGACGTCAGCCACCGGGAATGATTCACAAGGCCGGGCTTCAGGTCAAGTATACGTGGTGACCAAATTCCCGTCGATAGAGATCTGCACAGTTTCAAGTAATTTTGGTCAATACTAAGATCATCTTTTACTTCGTCATAATCGTCCAGCCAATCAAGCGGTACTGCCTAATAAGATCTTATTGGCTGGCTTACTCTCGCACGAGTTGAGTTTCTGTCCTATTGGACCTAAGTAAGCCCTTGGACCAGTGGTGTCTCCATCCAAATGTTGAAATAAGTGGTACAGTGAAAGCTCGTTACAATGAAGAAGACATACTAACACTGAATTTCCCTTCGAAGTCGTTTTTCGATACTGACAAGGCTACGAATATGTTTACCGGTGTTACTTGTAGTCGCGCAACAATGGAATCTGGCTTCCATTCGTCGTTCCTATTCTTTCCGCAGCTTCGACGTTAATAAATGCACATAAAGTTGAAGAACAATTATCTAGAGAAATATGATACTTCCGAACCGTATTGAAAGATAAAACAAACTGTCTACATACAGTGTAATGCGTGTTGCCTTTGTTGACTTTTCCAAAATTTTAGGCCGATTGCGACACCGGAAGACATCCGAAAAATGTGAAAAAAATTCAGTGAACCATTGTTATGGGTGGGCAACTTTTCCCGTGTGAGCCGTTATCGATTTCGAAAAAAGTTTTTTTTTTCGATCCAGCCTAGTGTAAGTGTGTGGCATGGTGGTATTGTGCGTAACTGCCAGCCGGGCTTGAACGACATTCTGCTCTAGCGTTCAACTCGAAACAGACATTTAAAATCAGTACGACCACCAACTGGTTCGAACAGCGGCATTTGTAACCACTTGGAATAATTAAACTTGCTATTATGGTGAATTATGGATGTTTTTAAATACCCTATATAGTATGTTTGGAATGTCCCACAGGCACACATTTAGAATAATTGCTCCGCACCATCAACTTCCTGTGTAGCTAATTTGGGCAAGATCCATGATTTTTTTCTATATGTTCTTGAAGCGTTGCCATTGATTCTTCTTGGAATGATATTGAGAAGCCTTAATTGACCTCTCTTTTACCTGCACTGCTTGATGGTTTCTCAGAGCAAGAAACAAAAGGTTATAGAGTGCTCTAATGGTTCAATTCATAATGAAATGTAGCAACGACTACAACATCATAGAATACCTTTATTCTATGTGGAATTATCTGATGTTGCCAAGTGGTTGTTTCATAGATGAAAACCTTGAAGTGGCCTCTTAAGAGAGGTATGTCTCTATCTACAGTCTCTGGTGGTCAGAATGAAGGACATTCGTTGAATAGAGATTTACCATACATTAACGTCACAGGACTTTCATATCAGTTCTTGGATAGAAAATTCTATTGAGCACGGTGATCGTTGAGAGACGTTTCGTAGTATTATCATTACAATTTTAAGCTGAATGAAAAAAATGAGAATTCTAGTAGATAACAGCACATTTCCCTTATTTTCCTAAGGAATGACGTACAAAAGGACAAAAATCACAATAATGTAACATTTAAAAGACAAGTATTCAAAACTTTAACAAAAAAAAAAAAATAAATAAATCAATCATCACTCCAGCAGCCCACCTGATAAGCCCTACGTAGGCTGATGTTCGATATTGTTGATAACTGGTAAACCAACAATTGATCGTCATTTATCTAACAGTTTCAATTTCACACTTGTAACCACTACACCCAGTTTGATTCCTGTTGCGAACTCATGTGGTTTGGATTCCGCATTGAGCTGTAGATTCACGTTTCATAGAACTTCGTTACTGAAAGGAACGCTAAACTATAATCCAACCAAAAAGTCCTAATCGCAATTTTATTTCCTTCGTAGGGGGTTATTTTGGCAATTGAGTTGAGGGTTAACGTTGGCATTTGATTGGCCTACCGTGTTGCGTCTACTGTCTGTGCTATTAGGGCAGAGGATAATCCATGTACTTTTTTCAAAATTTTGTTTCCTTGAACATTGAGAGGGTTTTACTGGAACCATATTACTCGGACGTAAAATATAGTGCTTTCAACAACAAATGAAACAACATAATTACAAAGTGTATGGATTGATCTCAAATTACTGACTCAATTCGTCTTTAGAGAAAGTGTTCAAACATTAATGTCTTGAATTTCACTAGTTATTGTGAATGATATTGCTTCCTAAAGTACATTGCAAAATTAGAGGAACTCTGCTGCTGTTGGTTGTTGGTATTGCCACAGTAATCTAGAGCAAAATCAAGTTTGAAAGATAAAATGTAATGGCAACATAATTATAATTTGTATCCGGCTTTATGCACAGAAAAACAACTGTTACATTACTTCAATCTAATAGCCCCACATTTCTATCACTTTCTGCCACACGTTTGAAAGAGTGTCATTCACCGTCATTGTCTTGTTATTACTTTTGTCATCTTTGTCAATGTCCTGCAGGGGTCGCCATATGGTACTGATGATGGATAATGTTGTGTCGTAGCGCTTTCCGAGAAGTTTTTCCTTCATTTTGGTGAAATGCCTGAAAACATTATTGTGCACTACGGACACGCGATCTTGATCCACGCACGTTGTTCGTCTTTATGGATATTGTTTTGGCGCTTCACTTTTTTCTTCCACTTTACGCCATTGCTGTTTTTAACTGAATAACACACAGTCGTTACCATTCGCCACATTTCCTCACCTCATATTCCCTTATCGCCTACGGAACTTTTGTATGCTGAAACATAGCCTTCTGACCTGAAAACACCCACTTTCTATTCAACCTCCGTAGATTGTACGTTTGAAGGGAGGAAAACCTTCCTTATTTCCTCTCTTACTCTTCATGAAATTATTGATGTTTTCTTAAAATGTTATTTACCACCCGTGTTCATTTTTTTAAACATTTAGTTTCATAATATCAGTAGCGGTTCTTGAGAGAAGTCCCATCGACGTAAATAAATAAATAAATAAATAAATTTTATAGCTGCATGCTAAGGGCAGCTATAAAGCTGTATTCAACAATTAGTACATTAAGTAAACTTTCTTCTCTTAACTAGTAACCATAAAATATAAATTTTCATTAATGTGACTTTCCTTTAAGCAAAACAGGTCACATATGTTTGAATAGGAGCTCATCAAGTTGTTGGGAGTCATGACGTCATCTGTTTGGGTTTCAAGAGTACAACGCAAAAAGCTTATTTTGTTCTCTCGCAAATGCTGTCTAAAAGGTTTTAAGGGATCCAAGAACACGTATATATATCCTACCCTCTCTACAATATAGTCATCATTGTTTACTATCACAGGGTCGGTCCAAAGAGGCCTAAACTTTTCTTAAAAAAGGGATCTTTTTAGAAAAGATACCTATTTTCCACGACTTATTCTTTTAAGATGTATGATACTGACATGGGAGTGGTTTGGAAACTTGCTTTATTCTAAAGAGAACGAGGTATGAACCAAAATCCTAGGGTAAATAGTGATGATGCAGTAGCTGCTGACTGAAAGTCTAAAATTTACCTTAAAAATCCTAAAATCCCAAAAAGGTAAAAGAGAAGATGGTACAGGTGCTATTCTTAAAATAGTAAATTGACTGAAAAAAAAACACCTTTCACTTTCTCTTATCGTTTTTGATCTATTTAGATCAAAATTAAAATTGGAAGTTGTAGTGAATTTCTATCACTTTCGGTTTTAGTGAAGAATTAACAAAGGATATGAAATGTAATCTTGGAACATTTAATTGACTACAGGAAACCGCTCTCGCTATTTAATACCGTTTTTATTTTATAGTGATCAACGATAAAACCAGAAGTAATACATTCTTCTTCCAGTTTAAATAACACTTGCCTCCTGGACGGACAGGACTAGGGGTGCATCCAGGAGGAAGGTCCACCCAAGGACGTCGATTTCTCAGTAAATTTGGGGGGGGGGGCATTCAGATGCAGAAGGTATATATATGAAGATTTTAAGACAAATTGCACTCAAATTATGCCAAATATTGTATATTCATAAATACAATACAGGGTCCAAATGAGCTTTGGGGGGAGGTCCGGCCCCCCTTGGCCCCCCAGGATCGGCGCCCTTGGGTCCACCGGGTCCGGACCCCTACCCCTAAAACTTCCTAACTCAATAAACATTTGTATACTTCCACAATAAAACTATACTTGTTTAACAGGGAACTGATTGATGTAGCATGAAAATTTGATTTTTCTCTTAAAATAAAAATAATCTAGTTCTAAAGAAGATATAGATGAAAGTATTTTACAATTACTTATGCCGAATAACACCCATTCAATACTACATATACGTAGTGGCTTGTAGTATTTGACCACTCCCAACAAAAAAAATTCTGGGTGAGCACCTGGGTAGGATAAAGGACTTTTGGTAAACCAACTCCTTAATAAATTGACGTTGTATATCGCCTTTTTACGAGAAAACGGCTGAACCGTTTGGAATGAGTTCTTGAACCGAGTTAGCACAAGTGGAGCTAATTTTTTATTGTTTCATTTTGATATCCTACGGGGGAAAAGAGGGATTCATTATTTACTTTTTAGTAAAATAAAACAAAATAGAGTATTAATCTCACAAGCTTCTAAAGTTGAGAAGATCAAACTCGGCACATAAACTCGTTCTTTAAAATATCTGAATACGTGTTTCAGTGTTAAGAGGGAAAGGAGTGAGGAGAAGGAGTGATTTGTGAGGCTTCATATAACTCCACGTAAAATCAAACCTGGAGAAACAAGTGTCTTGAATAACAGAAGAAAATAATCGTATATATCTGTCAAATATTTCCATATATCTCTCATATTTTTTCGATCAAAGAACAGATATTTTATTGTTAAAATATAGATTGAAAAATGTCGATATTTTAGCACTTACAGTTCTTTCAGTTCTTCCTCCGTTCTTCGAAGTTACTAATTCTGGCACCGCCATTGTGTCAGAGAGTCAAATAACTTACAGACTGTTTCTTTTCTTTTAGAATTTGAAGACTGATTCAAATTATAAAGCACAGGAATTAAATGCAGCAGTTTCTCTTTCTTATTTTTCAAGGCTACCGAGATTTTCCTTTGGTAAGCTCAGAAACTTGACACTCACTCCATTTATAGAGTAGAGGAAACTTTTCTGAACCTCATTTGTTGTTATTGTTATTTGACATCACAAGAGAAAATTATTGTTCGATCTCAAACGACAGACATTCAGCTTCTTGTTAGCACAAGAAGTTAAACTTCACAACAACTTCTTCTTTAACTTTCTTCTCCTCTTCGAGGGTTAATACAAGAGAAACAAGAGCAACAAATACATACGCACAGTTTCTAGGCCAAAAAGTTTTGGTATGGAAGTCACGTGTGCAAGAGAAAGAGAAGAAAGGAAAATGTAAGTTTTTGGCAGTGTTTCCAGACTATGATAATTTTATACATCGTACAAACTATTAAAACTAATCGTGACTTGAGTAGAGCACCGGTATACATATATCATAGGAACAACTAAAGCTATCGCGATTTAATTTGAACCACGAACTTGAACACCTCTTCATTACCTAACAGAACCTATCGTATGAAATACTGAAGCTATCGAGCGGACACAGTAGCTCAGTGACGGAGCTCTCACCGCTGAGGCAAGAAGTCTCTGATTCAATTCCAGGGCATGTGAGTTCGTGATGAACAACATCGTGTTTGCTGTTTTTTTTGGGGGGGTTGTAGCATTTCCTCCCACAATCTAATTCCACCAATTATTTTATGAGCATTCAATTTTTATTTATTATCCATCTCCTTTAGCCTTGAAGGGTATAATTGTATGATATTAACGGGTTCATTTTATTTCACTTTACTAAAGTTACCACGACTTGAGTTGAATAACAAGCTTGAACATTTATTACCTAATACAACTCTTATCCATATGTAATTTTTTTGGTCCGTTACTATTGTGTGTTATTATTTTGTTGTGGTTGTCGATAATTATATAGACCGTCTGAAACCAAACCAAGCTAGCGACATTTTCGAGCTGAGGGAAATTAGCCCTTGTGGAAACAGTGGCAACTTGGCACACTCTTTTCCCAAAACCATATATATATATATATATATATATATATATATATATATATATATATATATATATATATATATATATATATATATATAGAGAGAGAGAGAGAGAGAGAGAGAGAGAGAGAGAGAGAGAGAGAGTAGGTCAAAAGTCAGGTGACAGTCCTATAACAGAAACTCTGTTGGGCTAGAGATCCACATTGACCATAGATGATGAGTAGGGCTGGAAGAACCTAACAAACACACATGAACACCACGACCGCCATCTTCAATTCCGCCATTTTGAATATCACTTCATTTTTTTAATGAACATGCTGCACAAGTTTTAAGACTGTTTTTGATCAGGAATACAATGCTACTATCCATTTTGTCATATCGCTAACCGTTTATGCATTATGGCCTGTTTTATCATTGCAGATTCCAGTGACTGAACAATTGTGCTGACGACGCAGGAACGTATTGAGATCATCCTGATGTGTGAAAATCGCAGCTTGCGTGTAGTGGCTACGGAGGTTAATGAGCCACATTCCGAAAGGGAGCCCATATCCCATTCACCAGCAGATTCTAGGAGATGGGTTCTGTGGACGACAGACATCTTAGTCTTCATCCGAAAACGTCTACAGATGAGGAAATCACAGTCGCTGTCCTCGCATCCTTCAGTAAAAGCCCCCAACGTAGCACACTGCGTTTATCCCAGAAATATGGAGTTAGCCGAGCGCCCATTTAGATGATACTTTCCACTAACAAGTGGTACGCATACAAGATCCAGCTTCACCAGCATCTCACAGAGAACGATCCTAACCGTCGGGTGCAGTTTGCAGAATGGGCAATAGCACAAATGGCAATGCTGTTCTCCAACGATGCGAATTTTTACGTTAACGGAGAAGTAAACAAACAAAACCACCGCTACTGCAGTGACAATAACCCTCATTGGATGGATACATCAGGGATGGTGGTCAGAAAGTTATGGTGTGTATGGTGTGTTATTTTTGGTACGAGGATATCCACGAACTAATACCTACTCCTGCTGGACGAGGATATCCGGCCGTCAGTGTTGTCGGAGGACGGTTCATATTTCAACGTTCTTCCAGCAGGATGGAGCTTCTCCCCGTTACGGACTTGGCGTGCGGGAATACTTGGATCAACAGTTCCCTGGAAGGTGCATTGGACGTAGAGGGCCGGTGGAGTGGTCAGCCTCTCGATTTCTACTTGTGGGACCACCTTAAGTCCATTGTATACGCCGTCAAGATCTGGAATTCACAACATCTCGTGCAGTGAATTGAGGATGCATATGGTTCTGTGCGTCCACATGCATTGCTGGCTCTGCATGAAGAGTGGAAGAGGTGTGTGGCACACACGATTGTTGCACAGGGTGGTCATTTCGAGCGTGTTTTATGATGGTTTAAAAGGGATAAAACAGGCCATAATTCATAGACGGTTAGTGATATTACAAAATGGACAGCAGCACTGCATTCCTGATCAAAAATCAATCTTAAAATATGTGCTGCATGCCTACCTTCGAATTTAAAAAGTTAAAAGGAATATTCAAAATGGCGGACTTTAAGGTAGTGGTCTTGATGGTCACGTGTGTTTGTTACCCCCCACTCATCATTTATGGCTAATGTGGACCTCTCGCGCAACATATTTTTCAGTTACAGGTCTGTCAACTGACTTTTGGCCTACCCTGTATAAAAGTGAATTACTTTCTTATTTCATATCCACGTAAAACAGGATTACAAATAATATCTACACTGAATGATACTATTAATATTTGAGTTGTCTGAAGCCAGAGTCAACTAACTACATTTTTGTTGATTTCTAAGTTTATGTATGAAATCCTATCAGTTTCGCTTATTTCAAATCGAATTTTACACCAGAAAAAAGTGTAAAAAAATAACGCAACAGTGACATGAAGCTTATTTCACAATTACAGCAGTTCGTGTCAATTACTCACTGTTTCTATAATGGCCAATATTCCTCTGCACAAAAAAGTTCGATCTGGCTTCAGATAGTTCGTTTTATATTTCGACTTTCATTTTGTGTAATTCGTTTGAAGTAATTCTTTTTATTTTAATTTTTAAACTATGGTATTGTTTTAAAAATGGCATATCTGTGCGATCCATTATTTTAAACAAAGGTAAGCGTTCAGTCGTGACTTTATCCTACGAGTTCTAATGAAGTTGCCCGATGGAGAAACTATTTCTAATGCAGTTGACTCAAATTCCATGATACTCAAGTAGCGGTACCCATAATTGCTCACTATCTAAAGAACAATCTGAACTGAGTATAGAGTAGAAAAAACAATAGCTCTCCTAGTTTTCATTGATACGTATATAGTGCAACAAAACACTGAGTAAAATTCTTGCCGCCTCTTTTCTGGTTCAACACATTTGACAGTGGCGGCTAATGTTAGTGTTGCAGCGTTGCGCAACGACCAAAGTATTTCAAGAAAAAAATATTATTATCAATAGTAGTAAAGAACAAATACTTTTTAATACTTGCATATATACACTTTAAATAACATATTTTTTACTTCTGTAACTGTCCGTTCCGTTAATCCATTTTAAAAAGCGAAAAATAATCCGTCACAGAGTCTCTAATTTACATTGTGTTGCAGCGAGCATGCAACGACCAGATTCCTTCAGCGCGGGAATTGGAGCAAGTGTTAAGTCTCCTTTCCCCTATCTCAGAAGTTAAAGGGACTGGTCGTTGCAGTGCTTTTGCAACACAACACGATTTCCAGTGACGAGAAGGTTTTTCACGCTAAATAAGATTTCTGAATTTTCTTTCACTAGCAATTAACAAATGGCATTTGTTTTTATGCATTCATATTTTTAAATTACGGGACCATACTGAAGCAAATCAATATAATGACAATTAAAAAAAGTGATAGCAAAATTACAAAATAAGAAAGAAAATATCTAGTAGAGGAGAAAACAAATGAAAGTAGACCCACATTTACAAGTTAATTCTTAGCTTATATTGATAATGAAGACTTCTTCTACAGTAATTTGTGAATCAAATATTAATAAGTCAGTATGTAGAATCGCTCCTCCCCCCTGTGGATAGTATTTTAGTATAAACATATTTCTTTTATAAAATAAGTATATTTTATACTCTTGGTAATTTCCACATAAAACTGTATGATGGGGAACGCCACATTGAATTTGGGACTAATTAGCAATGCTCAGGGGCGTAGCCACGAGGGGGTCCACCGGGTCCGGACCTCCCAAAAATTTCGAAACTTGACTAACATTTGTAGACTTTCTTAATAAACTATACTTTTCTAACACAGAAACGATTGATGCAGGCTAAATATTTTATTTTACGCCTCATCATGTACTCTTCTTTTCTTACAAAAATAATCGTTCTATCATTTTTTCTAAAAATATAGGTGACAGTAAGTAAGAATTACTTATCGTCTTTTCGGGTGCAGTATAAGACAGGTTCCATATTATGTAGACGTATTGCACCTCCCTCAAATACTTTGGACCCCTCCCAGTTAACATTTCTGGGTGTAGAACTGGTAGTGCTGTTTGTTTTGATGTTCTTTGATTTTTTTGGCTTCTGTTACATGCTGATCCTTCATATGGCGGGTTTCGAGGTTTCCTTTCCAGAACATATCACATTGGTAGGCATTGTTTCGCCTCATGTGGAAGTATATTGTGTTCATCGTGCATTGCGTAACAAGCAAGACGAATGATTAGGAATGTAGTTTTTTCTTCTACACCCATGTGTGTGTGTTGATGTATGAATATGTGACATTCGGAATTCATATAGGCCTACCAGTACCTATTTTGTATCAGCTGTTTTGGTTTTTAATTATTAGGTTTAATTTTATTGTGTGTGCTTTAATTCTGTAAATAACCTACAAATTCTGAATGAATTGTATACCATGACTTCTGTAAATAACTTACAAAAAACATTGACCAGCTTTCAACTGAGGAAAAATTTGCAATTAAGGCTTAGACAAAACAAGTAAAGGGCAATTCAGGAGAGTGTTCGAAAAAAAAAATCCAGTTTAAATTTACAGATATCTTATGCAGTAGTGTTGTTTGCACCAGATACATTTCCTCAATTTATTTTAAATTTTCCTGGATAAACTGTGAATAAAGTATGTTCAATGTACATTTTTTTATAACACTAATCTCTGCTACGAACTCTCTTCCGTCAACGCTGAAGAGGAATTCGGATCACTGTCAGGGACTGAGTTTGCTAGAATGAATCGTTCGCAATAATCTAGAAAAAATATTTAGTTAATCTACAAAGCTTTGAAATTAATATTAACAGTACCTATGGCGTCAGCAAAAGACGAATATTTTATTTCCACATGAGAAAGAATTGACACTTTCAAGGAATTGAATGTCCCAAGAAAGGTTATCGCCATTGGTTATGCTTTCCATCAAAAAAGACCTGACAATAAGAATACCAGAGTTCAACCAGCATGTATTAGACAGATTTGCTCCAATCAAAGAGAGGAGAATGAACTTACTAATTAATTAAGGTGATTAATCGGATAAAATGTTCTGCATTTTTTTATTTTTTAAAAACAGAATTTTTTATTTAATTTAACATGTCACATAGCATTTACATCTAAAGTTATGCTGATTAGTCAATGAGTCAGCTTTATATCTTCTGTCTCTTATCGTTCGTACTGCAACACTCGAAACCACAATCCACCGGCCGCCACTGACATTTGATATACATAGTTTGAAGTCAACACAGGTGAACATATAATTAGAGCAATTTATACCTTTAGGACATACTATTTATAACTTTAGACTTAAGGGTATGTTCATTTAATTACGAAATGGTCGCCAACAGTTGCTTGGCATAAATAAAATCGAAGTAGAATACATTACTTATTTACCTGACTCAATTCACTGGCGGATCCTGTGGGGTGGCGATTGGGGCGACTATACGCCATAATAGATTTATATATAATAATCCATTAATTTATTCTGATTTGATATAAATCTCTGTATTAATGGTCCAGGAGGTATCTTTCCCCTACAAACGAACCTTCTAGATTCGCTAGTGACTCAGTCAAAATTAAAGACTGTTTTCTAAGACTAGAAAACTTTCTTTTGATATATTTGATATCCAGCAGAACTAACGTAGTAAATTAATAACATTCAAGGTCTGTGGCCAGAAATGTAAACCATCTCAATCAACCTATGATAAGTAAAAACAGTACTTGGAAAGTTAAAAATAGAAATCACTGTATAGTTTACAATGTGTTGCAAAAGTGCATTACTCGAATTAAATTATTTTTCTAAACTAGATATAAATTATAAATCATAAACAATTTCAAATTTAAACATATAAAGGAACGTCTTTCCATGTGTCGCATTATCTCAGCAAAACGACAGAATAAATTAGGACTTTTTGACGTAAAATTAGATGGATTTGAAAATTATCAGAACCGTAGCATCTGTGGAAAATGTAGAAGCACCGCTTTCACTGAATAAACAGAATAATGCAATAATGATTTATGATTATTGCAGAATATTAAGAATAATACAGCTTCCCTTAGAAAACCACGCTACGCCACTTGAAATTATTGATAGTACAATTATCATAAAACTAAATAAGCCATTCCTTTTTTTTTTTTTTTTTTTTTACAATCGATAGGAAATTTTCTAAGAGTAGAAACGTACACTTATGAAACAAAGTAAGGTTAGCAACAATTAAAATCACTTTTATGAGATGAGAATCTACATACAAATGTTTCTCTTGCATGAATTTTGAAACTTTCGTCCCAAAGAGACGTGGAAAGGAGATATTTAGCCATTCTTACTCGTTTGTACGGAATCGCTGAACATCGGAGCAAATTTTGGTATTTGAAGGTATTTTTTTTTTCTTTTGAGAATAACGGTCTGTCATTCATTTGCACGAATTCAAGATGGAAGAATAGAGGGAAGGGTCTATGTGAAAAATATAGTGTCGCGGTCACACGCAAAGATATTTTTGGTAGTAAGTGATAATAGTGAAATATGAACTGTTTTAACCACATATTCTGCGTTGTTGATTTTATACTTGTATGGGAACGAAAGAGAGATTTATAGAGTGCTCAACTCTTTTGCGAAGGATCTCGGGTTCTATCTCAGGAATATGAGTTTATGGCTGACAGTGAACAGGCGCGCAACCAGAATTTTTTTGTTGGGAGGGTTCCACAATACTACAAGCCACTACGTCCATGATGTACTGAATGGGCGCCCAAAAAGACGATAAGTAATCGTAAAATAGTTGCGCCTATATTTCCTGAGAAAAAAATACACAACTAACAAGGAGAAAGCAAATTTTGGTAAATGAACTTCGGGGCCATTTTTTGCAAGGTGATAGTACACATTTAAAGTGTTCATATTACAAACTGGGAGAGCACAATGGCCTAATATAGCAGAGAAAAAGCGTCTTATAGTTTTCGACTCGCCGCATATGTCATACGTTGCGCAAATTTATCAAGTGGCAGTGTGGCAGAATCAGTAGCATTTTTGACTCACGTGCCAAGGGTCACGGGATCGATTCTCGCAGGAATTAACATTTCTTTTTGTTTTTTGCTTTAACCAATAAAGTAGCCATGTCAACTACAAGTCAAAAGCAAAAGCAAAAAACCAAAAATGTTGGCTCCAGCAGGAATCGAACCCGTGACCCTTAGCATGTGACTCACAGAAGCTACTTTTTAAAAAAGATCAACCGATCATACCTCAGTTTCCTGAGCAACCTGAGTTTACTCGTATACAAGGCCTCTTTTGACCTTTACCATACTCGACAGGGACACAAACACATTCATATCCGGGACAGTTAAAATTCCGACCTTGCTCTTCAGAGGGATTCGAACCCCCAGTGGATTGCGCCTCATGATCCGAAGCCGAACGTTGCCACCGGCACTGATTCTGCCATGCCGTCACTCGATAAATTTGCGCAACGTATGACATATGCGGCGAGTCGAAAGCTATAAGACGCCTTTTCTCTGTTATATTAGCCCATGGCGCTCTCCCAGTTCGTAATATGAACACTTTAAATGTACACTATTACCTTGCAAAGAATGGCCCCGAAGTTCATTTACCAAAGTGTGCTTTCTTTTTGTAAGTTGTTTTTATGAGAGAAAGAGTACAAATGAAGTGTAATATGAACTTTTCATTCATTCCTCTGTTAAACAAGTATAATTTTATTAAGAAAGTGTACAAATATATGTTGAGTTAGGAAGTTTTGAGGGGCGGTCTGGATGTATCTCTGATAGTGGACTTTCTTGGGATTCAACCATTTTCTCCCACATTTTCATTACACCAATTATTTTATCGTCATTTACTCTTATTAATCATATTTCCTTTAGCCTGCAGGTCACTTTTATGTGAGGGACATATAACTACAGATTTAATCTCATTTTCTGATTTTTAACGAAAAAAGATGATTTGAGTAAAATATATGATACTTATTTTAAAAAAAATCGTTAAAATAAAGTATACAAGCTACACGTCTAGTTGTATATTATTATTAAGAACATTATTAGTAATAATCAAGTAAAGACATTATTTTATTATATGTGTTCATGTAAGCGGAGTATCATCCAAAATAGGGACAATTTTATTCTTATTGCGAATATTCCAGATTGAAAGTTTGGCAACACTGGTTTCAAGTGAAAAAGGACTAGGTATATGACGAACGGTAGGAAGTTTCTTTAGCGCGGATGGACGGAGTAAGGGGAGAGTGAAATATTTGAGAGGCCTCTTCACTTCATCTAATATTACTCTCCAATATCGATTTCCTTAAGATAAAAGTTTTTATTGAAAAAAGAAAAAATAGACATACACAAGCAGCGAAGACTGAAATTTGATAAACTAGAGGAGCTTAAGATCAGTATAACAAGGGAAAACACTCCAAAACGAAGAGTGACACGAGGCACTAGTCAAGAGTTATAGTCTCAAGTTACGGAAGAAAATAATAATAAACCACACCCACCCATCTCTCCATCAAAATTAAAAGAAAACAAAAAAAATCAATCTTGCAAACAATCCATTACACTAAATGAGATTAGTGGTTTCTTCAAGTATTTATCCAAATTATTTTTGATACAGAGTTAATGTTTAATTTCCATTTCCAGCTAAGTCAGAAGATTTATAATTTGCTCAATGGAGCATCAGTGATGGAATGGGTCACGACCTTAGGGACATGTGAGCCGGAAGACCTAGAGGCAGTCACAGCCATGGCTCAGTTGGTGATCAGGAGTGACCTGGTCTGAGACTGTGACCCGGTCTGACATGGAAAGACCTATGATTCGGAGTAACCTGGTGGTCTGGAAAGATAAGTAACCCCGAAGACCAAGAGGCAGTCAGATCCATGGCCCAGTCAGTAATCTGGTATGAGCCTGTGACTGGACAGACCCATAACGCAGAGTGACCCGGTTTGACACACGGATTTCTTTCTTTTTTTATTTGTAGGGCGGGAAGGTTGTTCTCTGTGACGCTTAATTATTTTCTAAAAAGGTGCACGTTAACCGTGGTAGAGAGTTTACCGCTAGTGCGAGAGGATTCTGGTTCGATCTCGGGCCACGTGACTTTGTGGTGGATAACATTGTGTTCATGGGTTTTCTTGGGATTCACCCGTTTCCTCTCACATTATAATTCCACCAGTTTCTTATAATCATTTACTGCAAAAATTAATGGTGTTTTAACTAGTTTTTTAAAACACTTTTTAGAAACTACTTTTAAACAGAGGTTAATATATCAACAAGTGTTAACAAAATATTTCTAAAATGAATTTGAACAGTGTTTAATTGGAATTGCCCTAAGAGTGTTCAAAATGTACCTAAAGTTTTGATGTACAGTGTCTAATCAGTATACTTTCAGAAATGACTTTTGAACATAGTTAAGACATTTTAGTAAGTCTTCTCGGGCTATCAGCCAAGTGAAGGTATTGGCATCCGAGTTTTCGAATGCAGACATCGCATTAAGACATTTTAGTAAGTCTTCTCGGGCTATCAGCCAAGTGAAGGTATTGGTATCCGAGTTTTCGAATGCAGACATCGCATTAAGACATTTTAGTAAGTCTTCTCGGGCTATCAGCCAAGTGAAGGTATTGGCATCCGGGTTTTCGAATGCAGACATCGCATTAAGACATTTTAGTAAGTCTTCTAGGGCTATCAGCCAAGTGAAGGTATTGGCATCCGAGTTTTCGAATGCAGACATCGCATTAAGACATTTTAGTAAGTCTTCTCGGGCTATCAGCCAAGTGAAGGTATTGGCATCCGAGTTTTCGAATGCAGACATCGCATTAAGACATTTTAGTAAGTCTTCTCGGGCTATCAGCCAAGTGAAGGTATTGGCATCCGGGTTTTCGAATGCAGACATCGCATTAAGACATTTTAGTAAGTCTTCTCGGGCTATCAGCCAAGTGAAGGTATTGGCATCCGAGTTTTCGAATGCAGACATCGCATTAAGACATTTTAGTAAGTCTTCTCGGGCTATCAGCCAAGTGAAGGTATTGGCATCCGGGTTTTCGAATGCAGACATCGCATTAAGACATTTTAGTAAGTCTTCTCGGGCTATCAGCCAAGTGAAGGTATTGGCATCCGAGTTTTCGAATGCAGACATCGCATTAAGACATTTTAGTAAGTCTTCTCGGGCTATCAGCCAAGTGAAGGTATTGGCATCCGAGTTTTCGAATGCAGACATCGCATTAAGACATTTTAGTAAGTCTTCTCGGGCTATCAGCCAAGTGAAGGTATTGGCATCCGGGTTTTCGAATGCAGACATCGCATTAAGACATTTTAGTAAGTCTTCTCGGGCTATCAGCCAAGTGAAGGTATTGGTATCCGAGTTTTCGAATGCAGACATCGCATTAAGACATTTTAGTAAGTCTTCTCGGGCTATCAGCCAAGTGAAGGTATTGGCATCCGAGTTTTCGAATGCAGACATCGCATTAAGACATTTTAGTAAGTCTTCTCGGGCTATCAGCCAAGTGAAGGTATTGGCATCCGAGTTTTCGAATGCAGACATCGCATTAAGACATTTTAGTAAGTCTTCTCGGGCTATCAGCCAAGTGAAGGTATTGGCATCCGGGTTTTCGAATGCAGACATCGCATTAAGACATTTTAGTAAGTCTTCTCGGGCTATCAGCCAAGTGAAGGTATTGGCATCCGAGTTTTCGAATGCAGACATCGCATTAAGACATTTTAGTAAGTCTTCTCGGGCTATCAGCCAAGTGAAGGTATTGGTATCCGAGTTTTCGAATGCAGACATCGCATTAAGACATTTTAGTAAGTCTTCTCGGGCTATCAGCCAAGTGAAGGTATTGGCATCCGAGTTTTCGAATGCAGACATCGCATTAAGACATTTTAGTAAGTCTTCTCGGGCTATCAGCCAAGTGAAGGTATTGGCATCCGGGTTTTCGAATGCAGACATCGCATTAAGACATTTTAGTAAGTCTTCTCGGGCTATCAGCCAAGTGAAGGTATTGGCATCCGGGTTTTCGAATGCAGACATCGCATTAAGACATTTTAGTAAGTCTTCTCGGGCTATCAGCCAAGTGAAGGTATTGGCATCCGAGTTTTCGAATGCAGACATCGCATTAAGACATTTTAGTAAGTCTTCTCGGGCTATCAGCCAAGTGAAGGTATTGGCATCCGGGTTTTCGAATGCAGACATCGCATTCATCTTCATTACAATCCCTAAAGATGAATGCGATGATTGCATTCAGGAGAGCGAAGCACAAGGGTCGTTGCTTTAACCATGATCCAGATAGTGCACCCATTAGCCATACAACAGTAAGCAAGTTGATCACAGCGTTGTGTGTTTGTTAGTGAAATCCGGGAAGGATAGAAGCTTGATGGTAGTGAAACCAAACTGTAGTGACAAAGAATGGGAAACACACTAACCACAAACTTCCAGATAGGGGATACTTTCGGACAAGTAATTGTCTGTGTCATCTAATTTTTTACAAGTTCCATATAAGGGAGAGGCACAAAGTATAATTCTATGGAGTCTGCTGTCGGTAGTGATAAGTTTATGGATTACACTATACCATACAGAGCGTTGTTGTACATTAAGAATTCGATTGTGACTATTGTTCGAAATCTGGAGGATGACTTTCATGAGTCGATTAGTGAGACATTTGCTAATATATATATTGCAAGGATCCCTACATCACAACAGACGCATGTGTCAACTCAACACGTGCTATTATTTATAAACAACATAGCAGACAGCAAGCCAACGCGGAAGGACACCGAGGAACGCCGAAAGCAGACAGACCTCACGGAAAGACCCGAGGAGGACAAATAAAAGGAGGAACACCGAGGGACCCAGCATCAGTCGTCCAACTGATCAAATCACCTACACCGCCCTGAGGTCGCACTGGACTAGGGGACACCCATCCTTCCCGAGGTCGCACTGGACTAGGGATCCTTTCAACAACAAAGCCTTGCGAAGCTGCCTTGAGCTGAGGGGGCTATCCTTCCAAACCCATCGAACCGGCAGGTGCCTTGGAGACTGCCTTGAGAGAAGGGGCACCGTGCAAAACACCTATACTCCTCTACTTGGACATTAACGAGGAAACAGCATTATTCTCTTTGTAATCAAAGACGTTTTGTATTTATCAAATTTTATAATAAAATTGGTGAAGGGATAAAATCTCGGACCATTATTGACTCTACCAAAAACATTACAATATATATATATATATATATATATATATATATATATATATATATATATATATATATATATATATATATATATATATATATATATGACAAGAGACATAATGTTTTCGGAAGAAGAATGATCAGCCCAGTACTACATGTATTGGTCGTGACTTGGCCTAGAAGCATCTCATTTACCAACTGTGTAAATTCTGATTTGATAATGGGAAATACTCGTAAGCATAATTCTGCCACTAAACAATCAATGTTTACGTTACTTTTTAACATATGTTTCCCACGAATGCAAGGTGGAGGTAAAATGACATTTGGGCTTACACCACTCTTTCCACTGCGCACCAAATCGAACAAGGAAATTTTCTTGCTGTAAAATCTGCACATTTAGTTTCCAGTGTGGTCAACCATATGTAATATAGGGCTGACCAATGGCAAGTTCAATTTTAATGGCGAAATGATTCGTAAAGAATGCAATATACGCATCAAAATCAATTTACCATCCACTAAATGTGTCACTAATGTAGTAGTGATTTTTCGAAACAAAATCCTTTGAAAAATGTCAAATTTTCAATTTCCCGTAACTTGGTTTCTGCTTGTTAGAAATATACGTCATATGATACCATGGGCGGCGATTAGGGGGGGCAAGAGGGGGCAGTTGCCCCCCCACTTTTTTGAAGTGACCACTTAACTCTTTTAAATTATATCATCTATTTTTCGGTGATAGGCTAGAATCTTCATTATTCGTTTTAAAAAAAAATACCAAAAAGCTTTTTACTTATTTTTTCTCAAGTCTGGAGGCATTGTAGAACACGTTACATATGCTTTCACGCCTTTCTGCGTCTAAACGTAGTGTGATGACGTGTGATATATTTTTTGTTATGACTTTTTTATTACTTTTTGCAGGGCTTACTTTTGTACCTAGAAGATTGAAATTTTGCCCACACATTCAGTGCACCCCTTAATATTTTCCAGTTTCTTTTCAGATTTCTGCGATAAAACAAGGGGTCCAGAGGAGCAAAAAGAAAACAGGATATCTTATAAATAGGGATGTCCCAAGGAATTTTTACCTGAGATCCTTTTTTATACAGGAATCTGGAGTATTGTAGAGATTATTTTTGGCGGGATTACTTTTGCACCTAGAAGATTGAAGTTTTCACACACATTTAGTGCACCCTTTAGTGTTTTTCAGATTTGTTTAAGATCTCTGCGTTAAAACAGGGGGTACAGAGGGACAAAAAAGTACAAAGAAGGAATATTTTTTAAACAAATAATCCAATTTTTCATGATTTTCCCACCTCAGGTACACGATGGAGGCATGTAAGTGGTGCCGTTTGAAAGTATTTTCTATTCTAAAGGGAATGATGAACGAACAATGATCATAGGACAAATAGGAATGTTTCAGGAAAATTTTATATTACATCCGGGTCATGTGGGGCATTGTGGGAATGTTCTTAGCTCATTGGTAAACATTTTCCCGCACTTAGTTTTCAAGATAGAAGCTTGAAATTTTTTATACAATTTAGTACACCCCTTCGTATTTTTCAGTTGATTTTGAGATCTGTGCGTTAACAAAGGGGGTCCAGAGGGGATAAAAGTTTGAAAAAAATCCAAATTTCCCTCAAAATTTCCCCTTCTTAGGGACACGATAGGAAAAAGTAAATGGAACCGTTTGAAAGTTGTTCTATTCTGAAGAAAATAAGGTACTAACCATGGTGCTAGGATAAATAGGGATGATGCTGTAGCTGATTGACTGAAATTCAATAATTTACCTTGAAAAAGCCATAATTTAAAAAGTTAATGTATATAGTTTCATTTGGAAATGTAAAGTTTTTGCATATATTACTGGTTCATAGAAAAAAATGGTACCATATAATATTTGTCGTTGCGTAAGTGTGTATTGGTTATTTGTCTTCCCGTGGAGTTAAGACAGCTACAGGAATTGCGTTTTAATTCCAATTCAAAGGAATTAATATTACAATTGCGTCGTAGCATATGCTTGTAGTATTTACTGTCTTTCATTTTCTAAGAATAATAACATACATTTAATGGCAAGTGAGGAATTAAAAATGTAAGTTTTTCATTAATCCCCAGTTTTAATATAACTGCTACAAAACAAGCCTCATTATTCATTAGTATGATTAATAATATCCTTTCTATTTATTTGTTGTACAAATATGTTATTAAATAATTTGATCACACAATTTTCCTGACAGAATTTTAAGATGTTCATGAGCAAGGAATCAAGGGTTAGTACCTATGTGCGTTGCTCTTGTCAATTTACCTAATTAAATATGAAACACGATATACGGTATTTTAACTGAAAAAGATAGTATCCTATTAGTTATACAACCTTTCGTCAAACAAAGTGTTAGAAACAACCAGGAACAGTAACATTGATATACACATATTCAGATAATATCTTGCCCCCCCACTTTCAACGTCCAAACGCCGCCACTGTATGAGACTGTAATATTTGATAAGACTAAGGTACTTCAGATTTTCGTTACCCTATAAGTGTCATTTGTGTTATTACTGTTATAGAACACTCCAAATTAGGTTGTATTTCGATGTCCGTGATACTATTGCGCCCTCAGTTTGTAACATTGCATAATATGGTAAAAAGGGGCAAACGGACAAGCTAAGCAGTTTTCTGTTGCTTGTATGAATACGAATGATCGAAGAGAATTCAAGATATTTCTTACAAACCAGTAAGCTTTGTACAAAGTAAAAGTATAGCAAAGAAATCAGTTTGTCAATTAGTCAATGATATATTGAACAATTAGTATACAAGGGTGCAAGATGTCCGTATGCCCCATGGGGTGGGGCAAATGGACAGTTACAGTTACAGTTTATAAACTACTAACACTGTTACAATGAATGCGTACAAAGTGTGCATCACGACCATTTGGATCACATTATACATGGAACCAGAAAAAACAACCTGTACACATTACCCAATCTTCTCCCTCGAGATATCGTTTGAACGAGTTAAACTTCTAGCTGCAGCATAGGACAATGATTACGCTACACGCGCACTAAGTATTTTGTAACGTTGTACGAAACCATGCTCCCAATCTTTACCAACCATTTTTGCATCATTATTGAATGTGTGTTTGTATTTGTCCTCAACAGCAAAGTTGTACGACAACTTTGTAATTCGCGTAGAGTTAACCCAAATCCCATTTCGTCCAAGGCAAGTAGATGCTTTCTAATTCATTTTCTGCTGTGCTGAGAATGTTGTATGATTTCCAAACTTTCGGATTCTGTGCGATGACATAACGCGTCGTCGTAGTATATTAGAGGGACATTGAAAGTTGTCGATACAGTTGATAGAGGCATCTTGTCTTCACGTACGGCTCTAACAGCAGCGGCTATGGACTCATTTTCCTATTTGCATCTGTGTATTGTGCGAGATCGATAACGTACCATCTTTGGAAGAAATGGTAGTACTAATAACAAACTTCTTAAGTAATATACATACACAGAAATATTGTTTTTCTACTTCATACTAACCATTTATGTCACTGTCCGTTTGCCCCGCTAATTGCGTGTCCGTCTGCCCCGCACACACATTAGTTTCAAATATTTGTGATCCTACTCAATAGATGGCACACAACATTCATTTACTCTAGTGATGCGTGTGACTATCCATCTATTGGCTGCTGCTCTTCCCGCGAATGTTTAGCAATTTTCCTTCCTTGTCAAATATTTAACTTTTGAAGTTGAGTTTTTATAAATCACGTTTTGGGACACTCACTTCTGTGCAATTGTTGCCGATTTCTTCGCAATAGTGCTGTACACATACGATATTCAGTGAATTCTACTAGTGCGATGTGAAGCACGAACTATAACCAAACACCACACACGACTCAACTCACTGTTGCCAGGTTAGCATATTTCCTATTACTATATTTCTTAACTCCTGACCGTCTGCCCCCACCGTCCATCTGCCCCGTCCTTACCATAAGTGTAGAATTGTAAGTTTAGATTTGAAATATGTATTAACCTGATGTAATGAAATTTTAAAAAATACAACTTTATATTAGGCTGGCAACATTGTTAATCTAATGTATTGGAGAGTATGTCGAACGAGTACCTCTGCCGATATCTCCATTATGCAAAACTTCAGTTTTTTTTTCATTGGATTTAAAGTTACAAAGATGGATCGATTTTGAACGATAACTGGGATATGAACAGAAATAAAAATGAAGTAGAAAATGTGAACAAAATTTGTAACATGTAAAACATGGAAATGTAAGGGTACACAGTAGAAATTGGTTGTGTTAATTCAACTCAATTTTAACACAGGACAGTGGTTCCAGCGTGACTACCACTATGCGATGTTAGTTCAACACAGACCCCATGGTGTTGATGTTTAATACAGGGGGGTGTTACGTTGTAACACACAACCGGTGTTGGGCGGTGTTAAATTCGGATCTATGTTAGTATTTTCGGTGTTGATTTGACACCATGTTAGGATCTGTAGTGTGGAGAAAATGTTGAGGGTTACTTGTGGCGGTGTTGCATCAACACCAAGAAACTTAACACATTGTGTAGTGTGTTAATTATTTTGTGTTAATATTACATCATGTCAAGTATCAATATAAAACAGTCCCTGTGTTACTTCAACATCATCTTCTCATTATTTCAACTACAATCTGTGTCATAATTCAAGGTCAAAGCCGTGTAACTAACACTGTTTTGGTGTTAATGCAACACTCCCTGTATTAAAATTCAAGATCAGACCACCAGATTAGCACCGTTTTTGCTGTTAGAAAAATGATTACATCAACACTACACACGGAGTTATTTCAACACCAAAATAGGTGTCGTAGTAACACAGACGTGGAGTCGAACTGTGTTGGAAAACCATGTGGTGTGCATGCTTACGCTACCGAAGATTCTAATTTTAAAATAAGAATAGTAAACTACATATCACTTCGTATAGAAAATGCTCATAAAACTTTTTGTCGTCCTCCCCAACATTTATTGTGCGAAATACAACCTTCACCATCTTGTGCAAGAATGGTAGGAAACTCTTACCTATATCCTTATATGTTTGCCTCTTAATCGTGATTCTACTTGTTTCCCACCATTTTTAAAGCACAGTCCGCGGTGTTACTGGTGAGCTCTAGTGCAGTGTAGAAGTGACATAGTAATATGGTGTTGTTTCTCGCTGTTGACATATTTCTTCAGAAAAAAATATGTAAAACAATTGAAAACACATCGCGCGGTTTGTATGCTGAAATTTTGCGTATCCCTGGATTTGTTTAAGTATTTCTTTTTACGGGGTTTGTTTGCAGCTTCAATTCATAAGCCTTTATAATGAGATGTCCAACATATTTGGCAATCACGCAGAAACAACACCGAAAATTCTACACTTGTGTTAATTTAACACACAGGCTGTGAGTTATTTCAACTACCTGCATTTGACACACAACTCCAAATGGAGGGTGAGTTGTTCTAACCACCAGTTTGTGTTATATTTTACCGTGTTAACCGTGTTAACACATAGGCATGTCGTTGAAATAACAACGATTTTTTACAGTGTACTTGTGTAAGTAAATATTAAAACGGACATGCTGATACTAATTGTTTATAACATTGATTTGTGATGAAGCTGTAATTAATTCATGATAATCAAGTAATCAAGCAATTAATGGTGAAAAATACCTGGTTAACACGTGCTGGTCAGTAGTGACATGAATGATTGTAAGGTGATGAAAAGGGAAAATAGCAGGCCACAGCAAATTCCCAAAAATGCCACTACTAATATCAATACATTTTCGAGTGCGGCGGATATCATGTGCTGCAGTACGAAGCTTCCGGAACTCAGCAGCGTAATGCGAACTCGCAGTTCATCCTTTATTCAGCCTTTCCCAGTAAATTTCCTGTCTCACTCCCCCATAAACAGAAATTAAAAGGGGTGAGGCCAGGAGAACCATGTGGCCGAGTAACCAGACTACAACGACCAATCCATCAACTAGGGTAGGTGACATTCAGATGATCATGAACCGATTGGCAATGACAACCGATTGGCATGAACTAGTACTCCGCCAAGCTGCAAGATGAGGTTCCATCTTGTGTTCAAACGAACATTTCCTAACTAGCCTGTCAAATCATTTTGTAACATGTAAAAGTACAGCTCCGTATTCATGTGTTCCTGAATATAATGGCGCCAGCAAGAATGGACTCAGTATGAAGCAGTCTTAATCGACAATCATTGTAACAAAAATGAGTGTCGAAACTATTGCTCAGTATTGGTTTATCTACTAGCTACTACGTAGCTCATACTATGTCAATAAATTATGCACTTCCAAGACATGAAGTTTATTTTTTGTTTAGATTATTCCATATTATCACATCTCAAAGTATTGTCACTTTCTCCTTGGACACCCTGTATATATACAAAAATCCTGAATTGACATAAACTTGAGATCTTGAATTTCTTCTTTTGATTAAATTCTATGTACGCCACTGCTCTTGAACAATGATGAAAGGCAGTGAAAACTGAGAGCTGGACTTGCTTGAAATTGAATTCCAATCTTCCTCTTACTGTGTAGAGAAATGTCACATTATAAATTGTTTCCAATTCCCTAAAACCTCATCCACCAATACGGGGAGCTATAATCGCTCAAATGACCGAAAGAGCCTATAAAGCGATTTCATCTCATTTTACGATAACACATACTGTACGTATTTTATGAATGCTCTTAACAGAGAAAATGTACATATCCTCTCACATGCAGGACATATATGAGTCTCTGGTGACGCGTTAATCTGGATAATAATAAAACTTGCGTAGAGGCATATCCCGAAGAGACATAAATTGTAATGATGTAAGAGCTAAATTGAAGTTTAGTTCGAATACATAATGTAATTTCACTTTGTTAATGCAGCGATTATTTCATATTGCTTTTGTACGTATATAGTGAGTAGTTACGGAGTTTTTCTCTTTTTTCCCCCCCACAGTACAGTGAGAGATAATGCTTGCGTGCCCAAAGCTGCGGTACTTTATGTGCGCTGCTCTAATGATATTCAACGAACTTAAAAACCTCCTTACTGAACTCTGTATCTGTGTGTGTTTGTGTCAGTTGTTAATTTTTCAATTTTGAACCCTGTATTCGATAGAGCATCGAAAACTATCAGAGAAAGTGATGGAATTTTTCGCGTCACTCTTACTGTTCCCGAGATATTGGCCAAAAAAAAAAGTTCCGATTTCGAGGGATTTAACAAGTCATATCTCGGGAACTGTAAAGTCATAGGGAGATCATATTGATGTTAATCAATATCTAAGACGATGGTAAACATTTTGGTACCAAATGGTACCGGTGGCCACTGGCCAACTGATCACCACTCCCCAGATATTGGCCAAACAAATTCGGATTTCGGGAGATTTAAGGCGCCATACCTCAGGAACCGTCAGTCATAGAAAGGAGATATTTTGCGAATTTTTCAATTTTGAGCCTTCCATTTTTGAGCATGTGTCTTCGTAAAACAAAACGTTTTAACAGAACTCTTAAACAAAACATGTGGAAAATATTCAGTACTCAAGGAAATTATAAATGGGAGATATATTTAATGAGTATAATAATAAAGTACATAGGGCAATTGGTATAAAGCCTATAGAGGTTAATTAGAAAAAATAATTCTTTTATAGTCCGTTCTGGCAATCCTCTGGGAGTATTCTCAACTGTTTTTTTCTTCTTCTAAATTTTAAAATTAAGAAATCACTTCATTGTGGTTATTGAACAGTTAAGTGAAAAATAAATTCTTATTTGAAAAGACAAGGTTACTATGATTCTGCAACACGTAACCATTGATTGCCATTGTGCAACAACAAATTGTTGATTATACCATTCAAACGTAATTTGTGTTTGTGCACTATGAAATCTATTTGGAGAAAATCAGGACGAAACCTGTTCTGTATTGTACTTGTTTCACAGTCACAAGTGGTAGGAAAGAGGGCGCCTAAGATGTTGATGAAAATACAGAAATTTATTTAAAGAAGAATGGAAACACACCATATACACGTAAGTTTTTCAAATTTATGTAACATACTTTCAGATATAGCATTCAACGCTAACTTGCACTAGAATAATTAACAATTAACAATAACAATTATTAAAATGAAAGTAAGTTAGCTAGGGCTGTGTTCAAGGATGTCTTGCCGTTTTGGCTAATGACACCCCAGCACTTTTTTAAAACATTTTTTGTCTAAGTGTAGGGTTGCCAATTTTTGAAAATGGAAATACCGGACACCCTCTTGGAATTCGTATACTCTTAAGGTTGTGACATCATCGTTCGTCAAAATTATGAACACCCTGAAAGTGGTTACTTCATTTAAAATTGAGTGATTGGGAGTTCGAATTTAATAACTTTAGTTACTTTTGAATCATTTTAATAACTTTAGTTACTTTTGAAGCATTTTAATAACTTTACTTACTTTTGAAGCATTTTAATAACTTTAGTTACTTTTGAATCATTTTAATAACTTTAGTTACTTTTGAATCATTTTAATAACTTTAGTTACTTTTGAATCATTTTAATAACTTTAGTTACTTTTGAATCATTTTAATAACTTTAGTTACTTTTGAATCATTTTAATAACTTTAGTTACTTTTGAATCATTTTAATAACTTTAGTTACTTTTGAAGCATTTTAATAACTTTAGTTACTTTTGAAGCATTTGTTAAACTTACTTATTCCAGTTTTGGCTGAGTCGGTACATGTTATTTTTTATGTCTATCATCAATAATACATCGTATTTAAAACAGGAAAGCAAATATAATTGACAATGTAATTAAGACATGCATAAAGCATACTTGAAAAATAAGTATTACCAGCTTCGCTGCACTGGAACTGCTAATCTCTCATAATGCCTACATGCTTTCACTGGATCAGGATGCATTCTTTAATTGGAAGATGTAGCTGAGGACAGTCGTTCTTTCAGAAACTTTGTTCCGGGGGGCACACTTACTATTCCGGGGGGCACTGCTGGTACTATTCTATTTATTATTATATTAAAGACGTATTCTTTTGGTCTCCTCCGGGGGGCATTCTCAGAGCTCGGGGGCAGTGCCCCCAAAAAAACATGTCTGGAAGAAACACTAGCTGAGGATGAAGCAGTGCTAACCAAGCAGTACTTTTGTTTACCTTTAGCAGTTTTAATAAGTTTATTAAATTTTCCTGCCTTCAACTCTTAAGCAAGTTCCGCGTACGACAGGTCGATATCAAAGCAAAAATCATAAGCTCTGCTTTAACCATGTTCATCGACAAACTATTCCTTTCGTTACTCCAAAATACTGTAAATGGAACAGAGAATAGAACTAGTAAGAGGAAAAATTACCGTACATTATAGTCCGGTTTTGAGGTCCTACCGGACACTGGACAAAGAGGTCAAAAAACAGAAACGTCCGGTAAAATACCGGTCAGTTGGCAACCCTATCTATGTGGCGCACCCAAGGGAGGTTTTAACCCACTTGAACAAGATATTAAACAAAAATAAACATTTACCATATTAAAATATGTACGCAAATATCTCAAATAATATGAATTGAAGAGCCTGAACCTGCCGTCTTGATGAACTTCTCCATAGGTTATTGTTTCATCTAATGTTCACTGGCGCAAATCCCAGGGGGGACGAGGGGGACATGTCCCCTCCAATCTTGGACCTGGGGGGGACTGTCCCCCCCAATAATCTGACTTGAAAAGTGCTTTTTGGGATAAGTGTGATGATTTGTGTCGACTGCCACAAAGGAATGTCAGATGAAATTGATTTCTCTTGGCTTTACCATTTCTTTTTAAAAGAATTGTATTCTGTAGTATTTCAAACTGAACTTCGTGCTGTAGTGCATTTAGTAGTCTCATCAATATGTATTAATTCCACTTCCGCTACTTGGGCACAAATTGCAATAAATGCCAGAGGAGGATATGCCCCTCTCCTCATGCTGGAAAGTTGTCTCAGCTGTAAGTACGGGCACAAATTCCGGGGAAATGGGGAGTCATGCCCCCCCCCAACATTGGAACTGGAGGCTCTCCCAATAATCCGATTTGAAAAGTGATTTTTGGAGATAAGTGTGATGATTTGTGTCCGACTGCGACAAAGGAAAGTGAGATGAAATTGGTTTCCCTTGGTTTTTCCATTTTTAATGAAAATGAACGTGTGCCACTGTGTCTGACATAACCTGATGTGAAATCTTATCTCCTCCTCTCCCCTAGGTCCTAGAACACGAAGAGTATATAGACTACCCAATATCAGTAGAACCCAACTTTTCAGCATTTCATCTATTTGTACTATCAGCCTAGGCATCTACTCATGCTTCCTAAGCCAACTCTATGGCCTATGGAACCCGAAGGTTCAATGCCGCGTTCACAAAAGCTCTCAATTGGCTTCTATCCTTAGCCAACTGCATTCAGACTCTACTTTGCATTCCCATTTTTGCTAGATCCATCTTAATATTGTCTTCCCATCTGCGCCTACGTCTTCCTAATGGTCGTTTTCCGATTGGTCTTACCGCTAACACTTTGAAAGCGCCCATACTTTCTTCCATCCTGGCTATATGTCCTGCCCACTTAAGCCTCCTAGACTTGATGTCTCTAACAATGTTTGGTAAGCCATTCCCCATTCCCGTTCCTCTTGGATCCGAATATTCGTCTGAGGATTTTGTTCTTAAATACTTTCAGTCTATGTTCTTCCCTCAGAGTAAGCTACCATGTTTCGAAACCATACAGAACAGCCATGATTTTATATATTTTAAGCTTAAAATTCCTCGACAGAATTCGTGACGACAAGAGATTTTGAACTGAATAATAACACGAATTCCTGTTTTTAGTCGATATTTAATTTCTTCGTGAATATGATATTGTTCCTAGATATTTGAAAGTATCCACTTTATCAAAAGTATTATTTAATATTTTAACGCATTCATAATTTTCAGTGTTACGGTCCCGACGCAATTCCATGTATTTAGTTTTCTCTGCATTTCTTTCTATTGTTCTCATATCATCCCCTATTAAATTTACATCATCAGCGTACGCATAACCTGGTGAACTCCGTTCAACTCTAGGCCCTGGTTGCTATCTTTGATTTTCCTATAGCGTATTCCAGGGCAAAGTTGAATAATAATGGCGACAACGCATCTCCTTGTTTCAGACCATTCTCGACGTGAAAGCTCGTGGACAAAAATTTTCCTACCCGGACTTTACTTTGGGATTCATTTAAACATGCCTTAATTAATCTAATTAGCTTTTTCGGTATTCCAAATTCTGTAAGAACGTTGTACAATATTTCTCTCCTAACCGAGTCGTAAGCCTTTCTAAAATCAATAAATAGTTGATGTACCGGGCTACTGTATTCCCACTTCTTTTCGAGTATTTGGCGAATGGTAAATATTTGGTCGATAGTTGATCGATTTCGTCTCAATCCACACTGATAATCTCCGATAATTTCATCTGCGTATGGTGTTTATCTTGCTAATAGAATGTTTGAAAGGATTTTATAGGATGTTGACAGAAGAGAGATGCCTCGATAATTATTACAGTCAGTTTTGTTGCCTTTCTTGTGTATTGGAACAATGATTGATTCTTTCCACTCTTGTGGCAATTCTTCCTTGTTCCAGATAAGAAGAATGAGTTTGTTTATCTTGTTCCACAATTTTTCGCCTCCAGATAAAATTAACTCAGCCGGAATTTCGTTTACATCCGAAGATTTGTGTTTCTTTAATTTCTTTATAGCGATTTCTACTTCTATTCGGTTGGGTTCTGGAATATACGGTTGTGCTATGTGTATCTCCCTTTCTCCACGCCACACAGTGCGTCGACCAATGGACAAAAATGAGAAAAGAAACAATTTTCTTAAGACTTGGAAATCGCACGGAGTGAAGCACAAATGGTTCACAAGACAGAAATCAATAGCCAGAAACTGATGACACCCCGTCAGTCTACAGAGATCATGCGGAAAGTTACCACATTAGACGGACCCGAGTCGAGATGACAACTCTTGCAGGTATCAATTCGCATGGACAACTACTATATTAGACCGACCTGAGTCGTTATCTCCAGAGTGCTCGCACTGGTGTCTGAGACCAAAGCGAAGGGTAAGATTTCTTGTCACTAGTGGGCAGTTATATCACAGGTACGTTCTCTCTTTACGACGAAAGTTTAGTAAGCATTTTGCTGCTGGTATATTTGGAATATCTCAAAAAAGCCTAAACATGTCTCGAGATCTCTGCAGCAATATCTTCTTTTAATGATTCTCATTGGATTCAGCAATAGTGTGTGTGCAAGTGCCCGCAATTGTGACTGTAATTACTGAAATTGCAGAAGAAGACACCATGAAAAACAAGGATATTTTTGAAAGATGGATAGTAACCACCACCGCTAGTCAGAAGAAAGCGGTATTTTGCAAGCTATTTGTAGCGATTATAAACTTGAAGACACCACAGAAGATGTGTACAGCAGTTTAAAGAAATTTAGTAAGTTACTACATGTGACCTTGACCAAAAATGGTGGATGTGGCACAGAGTTCGTCCGGTTTTCCTAGTTAAAAAAATGTGGCTTGATCATGCGAGTGTGCTTCCGGACTATGTATCAACAGTGATAACTGCTCGGTATCACATCAACATGAAGAACGATGGAGCTTGCTCTAGTCGCGGTAGACCCAGTAAATATTTCGCAGAGTATTCGGTGAAAACAAAGAAAAGGCGCATAGGTCATCTTGTAGCGACTAAATCGGCAAACAAGCAGCAGCGAAAGATAATACATCAAGAAATGGCGAACAATCCAAAACCTATCAGTTATGCAGGCCTTATCTTTATTTGTGGATCTCGGTCTTTCCGAAAGGCAATACAACACGTTGCGGTTGGTTGTCAACAGCATTCATGAAAATCGTTTCCCTCGGCTACATAGTGTTTGGGAAGCAAAGAAAGAACTTTTGTCCCAATCTATTACAGTTACCGAAATATCTGCAAAGATACACTTATAAGAACTTTTACTGTTGAAAGTATTTCGAAATCGTTGATGTTAGAAGAGGATGTAACTGCAAAATTAGTCTGTAAATGGGAATTTGATAGGTCACAGTATCTAGAAACAGAAATTTAATGATCAGGATGTCAAATATCCAGATGAATACATGTTTTTGATTGTCTTTGTCCCTTTTCAATTGGTTGATGTTTTACAGTGATATTTTCAGATATATTACAGTGTTTTGAATTACCTGTGGGAGAGTTATCGAAAGAAGCAATCTACAAAGTCTTCCGTCATACTAGGCAACATCATATACGGAAAACTTCTCGCTCCAATACTTGTTTAGACCTGATGTCGCATATGTTTATTCTATCTGACCCCTAAGATACAGATTTACACAAAGAAAACAAGAAAACGAGGAGAGATCCGGATCCGGAAAGTTATTTCAAAACTGATGCTGGCGATGCTGTTCAGCACCGTAAGTCTGTTGCTATCGAATTTGATAACAGACAGTGTTGGTGATGACTGCTCTGCAAAACTCTGGAACTGTTGCACTCACTTCATGCATTGCTTTTCATTATATCTTACTGTTTTGTAGTTTTGTGTCGTTTGGGTTCGTATTTACGAGTGCCGTGAACAGTAGATTTTCTTTTCTTTTTTTACGTTTCTGGACGTGATATTATTTTCTGTAAGTACACTTGTCAGGTTCGACAACTTCAACCACGTTTGTTTCAGTCTAAATAGACAAATCGCGCCTTGCACACTATAAACATGGGATAAAAGCTTCATTATGATTTGTTATATATTTGTCCATTACTCTCATATGCTCGACGCACTGTGCGCCATTAGTTTTTGGGTGCGTGTTATGCAAATCGTCAAAGAATCTTTCCATATATTTAAAATGCTATCTTTATCAGTGAGAAATGTTAAATCAGCCCTTTAATATAAGCACGAGATTGATAGCCTTTCTTAAATTCGTTGATCCCTTTATACATGTCCTGAATGTTTCTATTTTTACTATTATCTTCAAGTTCCTTAATTTTAGCTTTCAAAAAATCGCGTTTCTTTGTTCTATAAGTTTTGGAAGTTTCCCGCCTGATGTCTATGAAATTTTTTGTAGTTATTTCATTTGGATTTTGTAGCCAACGTAATTTTGCCTGTTTTCTCTTCTCTGCTAGTTCGAACCATGGTTTGTTCCTACGTATTTTCGCGTGTCCCAATTTTTCTTTTGAGAGAGGATGCTTCGTAAGCAAAGAAAAGAATTCAATTGCTGGAATATTTTTCTCCATAATCTTAAGGTTACATCTGTTAACTAAAGAGTATATGACATGCGTCAGTTTCCTGTAACGATTCCTGTAATGTTATTGAGATTATCATCATTTTGCTCAAATACGAGTATTGTTGCGTCATACATAATTGATATTCTTTCTTCATAGTTTTGGAGAAGTCATTATTTATATTGTTATATTATTATAAAACAATTTTAACGGTGATATTTGTGGATGCCTAATTAGAAACATACCAATTATAAATATGCATGTATTCAGATTTCAGAATGTGTTCACGGTAGAGCCCAATCCAGCCCGAACGTACCTAGGCCCAGCCCAGCCCGGGCCCGATAAATTTTAAAATTTTTGGCCCGACCCCAGCCCGATATATTTTTTTTAAATTAGCTTGAACCCGAATTTTTCTCAAAATTTAGTACTAAATTTGACTTAACCCTCAGAAACATTTTCTAAACTCTGGTTCACAACCTGACGCTTGCCTCCCGAATGGTATCATTGCCTCCTAGATCTTTGCCTGTCATCGAGAAAACAAAAGCTCCATTCCCTGTAACAAAAATCTAAATTAATTTTTAGCATAAAGTGAAGATGGCAATATTGTTTAGTGACAGGCAAAACATTCCCACCCCTTCTTGTTATATTTTGAGTTCAGTGAAGATCAAGGTCAGAGCTCAATTTACCGCATAATGCCAGCAATCCTCTATAGTGAAAGTGGAGCCGCTAAGCAACACAAATTCTAAATAGCTATTGCATTCTTTGTAACATTTTTCACGGACACTCTTCTTCAACATTTGGCTTTATTCCAATTATCCTTTAACGAAAGTCAATAATTATTAAAGAATTGCAATTGATCGACCCCAGCCCGGCCCGACCTGAAGAGAAATCAGTGTCGGCCAGCCCAAGCCCGGCCCGGCCCAAAGAAATAACGGAGTCGGCCCGCCCAAGCCCGGCCCGTGCAGGTCTCTAGTTCACGGCAGTGACATGTAATACTGATAAGTACTACTACTTCATCTACACCGCCGAATATATAATATACTTTACAACAGGTTCACCTCAGAAATCAGATTCATCTACCGTAATATGAGTTTCATATCCCTTCTCTAGAATAAGCCTCGAATTGCCCACCACCCAATGTTGAAGACAACGAATGGCGTATTTAGGATTATGTTTCGAGGGGCTGTGTCCAACACAAGGAAGGAAGTGGGCATTGCCCACCTGAGTTTGAGAATTAAATATATTTTAATTTATGTATAAATTGAAGTTATAATGGCAAGAATTGCAGACCGATAAATCCTATATGATATGATACAAAAATTTAGGAGTGAATCTAACCCTTTATTCTATTTATACAAGAAAAAGGAAGCATCCTCTTGGCCTTCCTAATTTCCCGGGCTAATTATTCCCCCGTTTTGATTGTCTTTGATTCAAACATTTCCTTCTTTTAAAAATAACTAACCGATATAATTTTTCCTTTGTTATAATAACCAAAATCCTGTCGTGTTGATATCCGCGCAAGTTTGTGTGGAACACCAGTTTCGCTTATCAACCCCTCTTAGTTTTGGTGTTACTGATGACGGCCGACTTGACTCACAACTGACTACGGTCGATAAAGTATGATAAGCGAAATGAAAGAATGTAACATCAAGAAAAAGAAAAGGAAAAGTAGAAAGGACGAAAGAAAGAATAAAAGGACGCAGTTCTTAAATGGAATGACATTTGACAAATACAGTATTATTTCTGAACAAAGAGCATAAGAAAATGGAAAGTCAATGACATTCTTAGAAATGGTAAGAAGGATTATTGTTGTGAGTGGAATGCGAAAAACAAACAAATTTATTTCGGTTGGAGCTTGAGCCCAGTCCGATAACCCCCTGAATACGCCACTGAAGACAATTCTGCTCCCCTGATCCTCCACAGCATTGTTTTTCAACTTCATAAATATTTTGAACATCGCTTATATATATATATATATGGGAACGGTCTTACCCGTCCCCCCCAATGTTGAAGACAGATTTGCGCCGATGAATGTTATCTTTAGGTAGGACGAGGAATTCCCGTTCTCCCTAATCTTCGCAGAAAGAATTCTATTTAGATTTGACAGAATTTTATTAGCAATTCTTTTCTCGACACTTAAGTTGCATTCAGGACCTCTTGATTTTCGTATATTCTTTCAGCGGCCCTCTAACTAAATTAGCAATCACGAAATACCATTATTTTACTACATGGATATGTACAGGCTATCTGCAACATCACCGATTATGCTAGCCATAAACAAATCTTCAATCTTCAGTGATTGTCCTTAATTGTAATCTCCTGTATAAAATATGAACAAATTAATGGATTTCTTTTTTTACAAAAAATAGTGTAAAAATAAGTAAGGTGGCATATATGAAAACAGTGTCAATGTTATACTAAGCCAGTTATTATTATTATTATTATTATTATTATTATTATTATTATTATTATTATTTTAAAGCATTCCACTGCTTCCTCATTGGGAATATTTTTATCTGCCAACATTATATTGCATTTTATTCGTATTATTAGTTTATAGAGACTTGGGAAACGTGTTACACAATTCAGCAATTGCACTAATTGCACGATATATAACATTTCACGCTATTTCATTAACTGTTTTTGACATCTGTTAAGCAGGCAGGCAACTGATAGTGCAGATGAAGACATCTATTAATCAGGCAGACAACTGACAGTGCAGATGAAGACATCCATTAATCAGGCAGGCTAGTGAAAGTGCAGATAGTGGCATCTATTAATCAGGCAGGCAAGTGATAGTGCAGATGAAGACATCTATTAATCAGGCAGACCAGTGATACTGCAGATGACGACATCCATTAAGCAGGCAGGCCAGTGAGAGTGCAGATGATGGCATCTATTAATCAGGCAGGCAAGTGAAAGTGCAGATGACGACATCTATTAATCAGGCAGGCAAGTGATAGTGCAGATGATGGCATCTATTAATCAGGCAGACAAATGATAGTGCAGATGAAGACATCTATTAATCAGGCAGGCCAGTGATACTGCAGATGACGACATCCATTAAGCAGGCAGGCCAGTGAAAGTGCAGATGATGGCATCGATTAATCAGGCAGGCAAGTGAAAGTGAGGATGACGACATCTATTAATCAGGCAGGCCAGCGATACTGCAGATGACGACATCCATTAATCAGGTAGGCAAGTGAAAGTGCAGATGATGGCATCTATTAATCAGGCAGGCAAGTGATAGTGTAGATGAAGACATCTATTAATCAGGCAGACCAGTGATACTGCAGATGACGACATCCATTAATCAGGTAGGCAAGTGAGAGTGCAGATGATGACATCTATTAATCAGGCAGGCAAGTGAAAGTGCAGATGACGACATCTATTAATCAGGCAGGCAAGTGATAGTGCAGATGATGGCATCTATTAATCAGGCAGGCCAGTGATACTGCAGATGACGACATCCATTAAGCAGGCAGGCCAGTGAAAGTGCAGATGATGGCATCGATTAATCAGGCAGGCAAGTGAAAGTGAGGATGACGACATCTATTAATCAGGCAGGCCAGTGATACTGCAGATGACGACATCCATTAATCAGGCAGGCCAGTGAAAGTGCAGATGATGGCATCTATTAATCAGGCAGGTAAGTGAAAGTGCAGATGACGACATCTATTAATCAGGCAGGCCAGCGATACTGCAGATGACGACATCCATTAATCAGGTAGGCAAGTGAAAGTGCAGATGATGGCATCTATTAATCAGGCAGGCAAGTGATAGTGTAGATGAAGACATCTATTAATCAGGCAGGCAAGTGATAGTGCATATGACAACATGTATTAATCAGGCAAGCCAGTGAAAGTGCAGATGACGACATCTATTAATTAGGCAGGCCAGTGAAAGTACAGATGACAACATCTATTAATCAGGCAGGCCAGTGATACTGCAGATGACGACATCTAATAATCAGGCAGGCAATTGATAGTGCAGATGAAGACATCTAAGGCACTTGCGCCAAATAAGGCCCACCTAAGAAAAATTGTTTCATTACGTAAATACTTATAATTTAATAGAGATAAATTGATATGCATTTTATTTCTCAATGTTTATCTATCTTATGGTATATTTACTTTAACTTAAACATTGAACTAACTGTATGAAAAACGTATTGAAAGAGAAACATACAAAAGGGCCTTATTACCCGCACGGTAGGTAAATAAGGCCCACTATTTGAAAAGTAAAATTTTACGACCTGAGAGACCACTGAAACTCAATTAACACCTAATATTTTTGCAGCACTTTAAATACTACTAATAAAAGGACATTCAGTAAAAATATAGATATGAAATAATAAGAATATAGGTTATCTTCTATGTGTTATGCAGTCGTTAATAAGTCGTTGCAACTAACTGAAATTTAAAGAATAACTTTGGGCATATAATAAACAAGTCACGATTGAAAACAGATTTCACACTAACTTTCAACAATATTTACACTTGATAACACTTGTAGCAAATGAATTCCTCATCATCGGCGTCGACCAAGACAATGCATTCGCCATGTACCCATATACCGCACCGTTTACAGCTTCACATGTCACCGATCTATTCTTTGACGCATTATGTACGATATCATGATATCTCGAATGCTCAAAACCGCACGAAAATGTGCTTAGAATATACCCAAAAACAGTGGTATCAGCCATTCGCATGCATTATAATTAGAGATTTACATTATGAAAGACACCAATGTAGAACTCTATCCTGCGAACCCCATAGTTAAAAACTACGCTCGAACATGATAGACCGCCCTACAGAGGCTCGCATTGGCCAAGAAAGAATAACAAACTAACATACATTCAAGTTGCCAGTTTCTAAGTATTTAACAACGTATACATATTTTATAGGGTAATGAGGGCCAGTAGATTTTTGGTGAGACTTATTTACCGATCATGTATTCGTCATTTTATAAATCATTATTTACAAACATGTTTCGGACTAAAACGAAGTAACTACTATCCCAAATACTAAACACTATGATCATCACAAATATACAAGATATTTCGCGTTAGCTTCATTCTACACACAAAAGATTAATTTATCTTGCCTCCGTAAATTACGCCAACACATGGAAACTGACTTAGCGATGATTCAATACTGCCAGCGTTCCGTCTAACCAGGGACAGGAAGACGAGCTCTCGCAAGCAGGGATTGTGTGAGTAAACACTACTTGCGACATTGCCAAATTTCTCCTACAGTGATTCTAACATAGAAATTTTTTCACTGGGCCTTATTTCCATCCTGGCCTTATTTGCTCCAAGTACCTTATTAATCAAGCAGGCAACTGATAGAGCAGGTGACATCTATTAATCAGACAGGCCAGTGAAACTGCAGATGACGACATCTATTAATGAGACAGGTAAGTGATAGTGCAGAGGGCGACGTCTATTAGCTTGATTTTTTATTATTATGAACTAGTGAGACGCACATCCTGAAAGGTTTATCGTTTGTTATTAAGATTACCGTGCAATTTGAACAAGAATATTTCAACTAAAGTATTCAACTATTTGAACAAAAGGATCATTTTTAACTAAATCATTTAAAGTACTGTTCAAAAAATGAAGATTGTTTCACGAATAAAGAGAATAAAGAGATAAAGAGATTTTGGCTCGAGAGCTTAAAGGAGACAGAATATCAATGGCATGATCTACATAATCGATCTTTTAAGTAGAAAATTAAAGTTCGTTTTTTTACATATATAATGGAATGTGTTTGGTAACAATTATAATTTGGGAAGTTAAGTGTCGCTAACACAATTTCACAGTCACCGATATTGTGACAATTATACACAAAGACAGGCAGGGCCCATTGCACACTGAATGATACTCCATTTGCAATTTCCATATGAAACAGTTTCCTTGTCAGCTAATAAAAAGACATTTTCCGCTTGTATTAGGTCACTTCATATCAGCTGATCGGACTGTATAGCATAGATTCCAAACTGTATCTTATTAAATCTCACAGAGTATATGCTCACTAAGTCTCTAACTTGTTGTTCTTTTAATTAATATTAGTTGTCCCATCCAAGTCTTCGGCTCGCTGTACACTATATAGGTGGAAATTATAATTAATTCAAATCTCTATTTGGTTACATTAACAAAAATATTTTTTGTGCTTGGTCATCAACCACCTCAAAATCCATACCATACATCGGCGGTGAAAGTGCTAAGTGGAGGATCTTTATTTTCATAATTTTACAGGAGAGTTAATTAAAATGTCTCGTTTAACGTAAACTGTGTAGTTTATTTCAAGATACGGCATTTTCAACAAAAAAAAAAAAAAAAAGTTCATTTTCATAATTTTACAGGAGAGAGATTTAAAATATCTCGTTTAACGTTATACCATGCAATTTATTCCAAGATACGGTATTTTCAAAAAAAAAAAAAAAATCATTTTCATAATTTTACAGGAGAGTTAATTAAAATGTCTCGTTTAACGTAAACCGTGTAATTTATTTCAAGATACGGCATTTTCAAGAAAAGTTCATACGTATCTCCATTCATCTAAAGAATTCGGCTATGAAATGTTTTGGTTAAGAGAATAGGTTACATAAGTATGGATTGTGGTCATAACTGAAAATTGCGTTTCTGAGTTCGCCATTTCGCCTCTTCACCGTAGATTTTAGCAACCATTCAAGAGACTTCGTTATACAACAAGGCTATACTGGAGGTAGCAGCGTATATTAGCGTGACGTACGAACTGAGACGTCTGGTATTATTATTAGGATTTGGATTTCATTCATATGTTATTCGGTACCAAGAAAAAATATTCATAACTAGAATTCCGGAATTACATATCCATATATAAATAGTGACGTAGATTAATTAAACCAATAGAAATAACTTGATCAACATACTTGGCTTCAACTGTGAGAAAATAGCAGTTTATATTTTTTTTTAATGTAATGATATGCAAGAACTGTAGTTTGGTATTATTACATCAAAATTATGAATTAACCTAGATATCACTTAACAAATAAAAAAGACCCTACTTGGAAAAAGGAAGTGGAAATTTATCTTTTAAAAAAATAAGGAATATTTTTTTTTAAAAACTTGAAATTGTATGAAAATATTTTACCCAAAGGGAGTTTGTGCTTCTAATATACCACGAGTGTGTTCTTTCTAAGAATGTTGATTGATTCGAATTGAGATTAGCGCCTTCTTACAGCAGCAAGGCTATATGAGACCTACAGCTTAACGTGGAATCCGAACCACATGAGCTCTCGCAGCGTATCGACCCCGGCTCTTCCGCGCTAAAGGTGTGTACGCTATCCACATAGCTACAAGGGAACTGGATAAGATATTTGTATGTATGTACTATACTCATGAGACCCAAAATCAATAATAAAGGGCCGCGCTGGTTCAGTGGTGGAGCATTCACCTCTGGTGTTGGTTCGATCCCAGCCCGCACCAAGTGAATTTTGTGGTGGACAAACACCGTGTTCGTGGGTTTCCTCTGGGTTCTCCAGTTTTGTCTCAGTTTCTTCATTCCACGGTTTTATTCATTTCTCACTATCATCGTCTCCTTTAGCCTAGCTGGCATAATCGTGGGACTTAAAGATTTCATTTCCAGAGTCAATAAAATTTTCTTATTTGAATATTTCCTGAACAAAAAGGAAGCAAACTCTCAAGAGGTTGGGCATTACGTATTCTAATGAGTAGTTGGTAATCCGAACTGACGTTGGACCATGGTGAATACTATCTAAAATGGAGATCGAGTAGTTTGGTAATATGGAAAAATAAAATCGGTCATTCAAGTGCAATGAAATATTCGCCGTGTCTTCAATCGGGAACATTTTAAACACTCAAGAAATAACGCGATCATTTTTTGTCGATTAAAAGGTGGTCTAGAGATACGATAGTGGTAATCTCGGCATCTCAGATGAAATTGTCAAAAATGTTCAGAGGTAATAGGGAAGAATTCCCCCGGTAATCAACAACAGAACTCGACAACTTATTATACAAAAGTTAATCTCCACAAAGTTCTTCATTGACGGTTACACCTCATTGCTTAAAAAATCAGATTTTTTAAATGAAATCAAATCAAACGGCAGACCAAAATGAGAAACATTTACAAATTATCATCCTGGATTTTATAACTGTGAAAGGAAGCGTTCTATCAAGCCTAATATTCTCCGATGAGACTACTTCCCACAGACCTGGACATGTCAATCTGCGCAAAGTTAGGATTTGGAGTTTAAAAAGTTAATAGTTTTCTAGTCTATCCATCCAACTGAATTTAAATAAGACTGCTTCAACACCTGGAAATGTTCAGATGTTTCCAACATCTGCAGGATCTTGACATTTTTTTTTTTAGGTTTCTTTATGTGCGATGTAACCAACAGGCAAGATCCGACATGTTGGGTTTTTGGTATATAAGGGGGTAGTGATATATATATGTTAGGGTTTACCTTATATAAGATAATTTCGTGTTACAATACACACACCGGACAAATGTGTTCTATATGGCCGTAAACACGCTTTAGTGAAATAGCAGCTCCCAACAAGAACGTTGACTCGTGCCGACTTGACGACAAAGTCATGAAATGACGTATCCAATTTAGGTCGTTCCATTTACAAAAATATAACTTTCTCTTGGGTTGGCCACACTGTTCATCCGGTGATGTTTGTCAATACACGGACAGGTGTCTCCCTTTCTCTAGTTGATTCGTGCAAAATTTCGTTTCTCTGTCTCTTTTGGTTTCTCCGTTATCAAGGTTGGACATTCTAAATTATATTACAATGGGAAAACGTCATTTCATGACTTTGTCGTCAAGTCGGCACGGGTTAACGTTCTCGAAGGAGGCTGCTATTTCACTAATGCGTGTTTACGGCCACATAGAACACATTTCGCGGATTGCGTATCGTAACACGGAATTACCTTATATAAGGGACACCCTATTATATATAACGGTATACATGGGAATAACGAATGTTTTTGACATGATAGCGTTCGCAATTTTGATCGTACGAAGATGATGCATACACGTAGCATGTGCATTTGTTTGGTAGAGTACTTGGTTTTATTTGTTGGTCAGTTACATCTGCCATCTTAATTCATAATGGTGGCCGTTTGAAAACATAAGAGATTTGTAACTTCCTTCCTTGAGTTTCTATTCCAATTAAAAAGAATCTAAACTTTTAAGTTTTTCGTTGAAAAATAACCCCAATTAAATAACATGAGGAGATTTTCTTCTTCCCTTAGAGTCCCTAGAAACTAAAAATATTCACTTTTGGCAATTTTTCAGTATGTTAGTCCCAGGAGACTACAAACATGTAAAATTAAGGACTGAAGTTCTACCGGAAGTTCCTAATAATTATAGGGTGCAGAAGGCGTCAATTTAAATAATATGGGGACGATTTTTCAATTCCACATAAAATCTTACTAAAGTTGGATTTTATTTTTTATTTTTGGTGATTTATTTGGATAACGCTATCAAAAACCTATAATCATGCCGAATTTGAAGTTTTTATTCCAATTCTAGTAACCTAAAACATGAAAAATGTTTAAGTTCAAAGAAGAAGTCCATTTAAATAACATGGGGACTTTTTCTTTCCCTGTTTTACCACCTGAACAGGATGAATGTGTGTTCGTACATGACTACAGGATGAATGTGCGTTCGTGTACATGACTACAGCGATTAAATGATATTAAAGCATTATTTGTACAGCGTTTTCCGAACACTCGAGAGTTACACTGTGGCTAAGCGGTTAGCGTACGTGTCTTTGATGTCCAAGATCCGGGTTTGATTCCCGGCAGGAGCTCATATGATTCAGATCTCACTTTAAGATGTAGCTCCACGTCTCATATAGCTTAAAAGGGACGTTAAACTCAAAGTCAAATCAAATCGGAACACTCAATTTCATGTGAAAAAATACCGATCTAGAGCATGAGCGTATTATTTCTGAATTTGATAAATTATTATTTGATAACAGTAGTAATGTAATATATCCTTCTTTGTGCATTGAAAATGACAGAGGACATTCGAACACTTGACTCATTAACCTAATTTAATGTTATAATACAACTTGAAATAATATAGTACTTTCGTGCACTGCAAAAAATGAGGTGTTGAAGCAACACAAAATGACTACCACTTTAGCGTGTTACTTGTGTGTTAATTCAGCACCAAGACATCGTGTTCCGAGCATATCAGAAATAACTTGTTACTACCTGAGAGAATTTACATTGGTATTTATCGTTTAATATGAGCAAAGCTTTGCAAAATATCTTTGGCACTTATGTCATGTAACGAATAATGTTCTATGTTTTCTGTAATCGGTCACAATAATATTGTTGTAAACCTGTGAATCGTCTGACAACAGTTACATAGGCAATATTTCTGTCGTCTTATGTTCATATATGGTAAAACACAAAAATAACAAATAAAGAAAGCAGATGGAAGCACAGCTATCTGTGTAACTGTTGTCAGGTGATTCACAGGTTTATTACAATATTATTGTGACCGATTACAGAAAACATAGAATGTTATTAGTTACTTGGCATAAGATATTTTGCAAAGCTTTGCTCATACCAAACATTAAAAAAGAATGCAAATACTTACAGCTGGTAAATAGGTACTTCCGATATGCTCTGAAGGCGATGTGGCTGGTGTTACCCTTGTGTTTGTGACGTCCATCTGCACTTCATCTCATCTCTCATAACATATCAATAGTCCGGCCTCCAGTTATCGCAATAGTGAATACTACATGTCACCTACCTACTGCAAATTGATGTCTCCAAGGATATATTAATTTAAAAAATGATGCCCACAACTAAGAATAAATATAATGCCCCAAACTAAACTAAACTAAAATAAAATAATGCCCCAAACCCTCAATGCCCGCTATAAATAAAGAAAATTCCCCATACCTATAATCCTCGTCCCGAAGAAAGGGCGTAACCCTTTGACCAGCTTAACCCTTTAAAAAATGGCTGGTGTTGAATTGACACACAAGTAACACGCTAAAGTGGTAGTCATTTTGTGTTACTTCAACACCTCATTTTTTGCTGTGTGGTAGATAAATAATCATTTCAAATGCTTTTATGTCAAGTCATTTGTGGCTTACCCTGTATTTAAAAGTGGTTGGAGAAGAGAAACAACAACAACAACAAAATATTTCTTATGTTTATTTAGTTAACTAAATATGTAAATATAATTTAGTTGGAAGCACTCCTAAATCTTTTTAGCCAAAGGTTAATAAAAGACACTCGTCAGACAACACCAATGACCACCCGCTACTTTTTGAACGAAATCGTTGGGCTGACGTAAGAGGCACGAGGCACAACAGATTCACTCATTAGACGACGACAAGGATTTAACTCGGTCAATTAGTGTCATGCTTGTACGTAGAATGGGTAATACTGCTGATATATCAAAAGTTTAATTTATGGCAGATTGTGCTAACCATATGGCTGAGAACAAGAATCTCGGAAACAGTGCGACTTGTCAGATGTTCGTGAGTTGCTGTGATTAGTGTCTTCGAAAGTTGAAAAAGTGACGGTGAAACAAAACACGAAACCAGAAGACATGGGGAGGCCATACCTCATTAAAACTGTCGTACGTCGTTGACTATCGACATTGGTACAACAGGATAGAGTGAAAACTCTGCCATAATTAACAGACTTCAATACTGGATAAATCACAAGTGTGTCTGAGTACACAGCTCACTGTTAATGCGCCTCCGCTGCCGACATCCTGTACGTGTTGTAATATCGTCGATTACACTATGTGCCCACAGCATTGTCGATTACGAGTGGAATGGGCAAGTGCTCATCATCATTGTATCTCAGAACAATTATGCAACGTTACATGGTCCGATACTGTCTTCATTAATCAATAGCTGGATCAGAATTCTGCATTTTCCAGAGGAACTGCTACTCGAGACGTGCAGAGTAGAACGACCACAGACTGTCTGTGACTCCATAATGATTTAGGGAACCTCACGTGGGCATTTATGAGGCCAGTAGTGTATATGGAGGGCACCATGAAAGCTGCTAGTGATCGGTTGGTCATTCCTGATGATGTTCACCTATTCATATGGGCCGTATTTCTAGCTGGGAATCGCATCTCCCATAAGGACAAAAGTCCTTGTCACAAGGCGAACGCTATGCTGTAGTAGTTCGAGGAGCACAATGGTGAATTTTAATTGCTGGAATAATCTACAAACTCACCCAATCTTAATCCAATTAAATAGTTTTGGGATATCATTGAACACCAGATCTGAGTTCATCATCCCCTCCGGAGAATTTACAGGAATTTAGTCATTTGTGTGTGCAAGTGCCTCCATGCACCATGCCTCCAGCCACGTACCAGTCTCATTCTTTCTATGCCAAACCTCACTGTCCTACAAGCCAAAGGTGGATATTATAGATAATAGGTAGGGGTCATAATGTTTTGGCTGTTCGGTGTGTACGAGACATATGCTTTAATCCAGGCCCGTAGCCAGCCGAAAAAATTAGGGGGGGCCGGTAGAATTTAGGGGGGGGGCCGACCCAATCATATTATACTTCTTCATCATATTATAGTTCATTTGCAAACCTACCATGAAACTTTTAGGGGCCAGCCAAAGTTTAGGGGGGGCCGGCCCCCTAGCCCCCCGTGGATATGGGCCTGCTTTAATCTGAAAACATTGAAGTAACGCATCATTTTTACGAGCATATACATATTTTGGGATGGGGTGGGGAGACAGATCAAGATAAGCTACAGTACTACTACTATTTCATGTTTGAAGCATTCTTTTCATTCTACTCGTAAATGTGTAAAAGAATTTGTAATACGTATTGACATAGTAAACCTATATGTGTTATTAACTTTTGAGTCTATCCTAATATTTGTCACCGATTTTTATGCAATATCCTAGGGAAAATTTCAAGTTTATTGTTAGTTTTATTTTAATTTTTATGTCCAAATAGAAACCTCAATTTATAATCAAAGATGTCAGCTTAAGAATAACTACAAAAGATTTACAACAGAAAACAAGAACAAAAATAAAACGGAGTCTGACTTTATTTCCTCCTTCGTTGGTTGTAATACTGAAGATTTAACAATATCCAGTTCTGCAGATTTAATAATATCTTTTCTCTTTGATTTGTAAAACCAGGTCATTCTATTGTGACCACATTCATCAACATGACGCTTTTGTGCTATTCAAACAATGAAATCAAGCGTCTACATTTTGCTTTGGAAATTTCCAAGACAACTTTTTGGAACTAATTTCCATTTGAATAGCGAATCTCTTCAATCAATACTGATATTCGTTATTTCTTTTTCAAAAATTATTTTACTTATGTCGAACAATGTAATATGAAGATTCGTTGAAAACTGAGAGATAATTTAATTCTATAACTCCAATTTTCTCTTTGAAAATTAGAACAACTTGATAACGCCATTGTTTAAAAGATTAATACGGCAAATGGATTCTGTTTTCAGTCTCTGTTGCTAATTAGCTAAACGTGAATAGAATTCGTCATTATCATTTGTGAAACAAATGGTGTGATACAAACTCGTTTAGAAAGTTTCAACTGTACAAACTGACATAGTAATTTATATTCGTATGTCTTCAAATTCACTTCCGAAATTGTTCTTTTATTTCTGAAATAAAATTACTAATAATGGCTTCCAATTATAATACAGTGAAACTTCTCCTAACGGACACCTCTAAATAGCGGACACCTCTAAATAACGGACACTTTTAATTCCCTGGCAGAAATACATTACACAATAATGGAAAGTTTACTTCTGAATGGCGGACATTCTCAATAACGGACGCGGACACTGAAATCTATTCTCCAGCACCTATGTAGAACTTCCGAATAACAGACAGCCTAGAAAAAAATCTTCCACTTTATATATTTCAAGCAACAATGGGCTAGTATAACGTAAATGTTTATTCTTAGTACATATTGTTTGGGAGCCCTCATCGGCATTGTTCGGATAATAGAATTACGTCTCGTGTATCTCACTTCGTCTGACTGCAAGTTAACTAAGTATTTTGAAAGACGAGCCACAGAGTGTGCAAAAAAAGGTTATGAGTGTCTTCTGATGTTTGAAACGCATGTGTCAAAATGTCACAGAAACGGAAACGATTAACATTGAGTGAGAAAGTCGAGATCATAAATGTCTATGAAAAAGAGAAACTTAGTGTGCGAAACATGGGTCGCCGGTTTCAAATTGGAAAGACACAGATCGGTGATATTTTAAGAAATAAAAAGGAAATTTTTCAGTTCAGTGGACTGGTAACGAAAACCTTACTGGAAAACGCTCTTTTCCAAACACGCCTGGATTGAAAGTTGACCACTTAACTTTTGAATGGTTTTGTCGTGCTCGTAGCAACAGTATACCAGTGAGTAGACCTCTTATCCGTGAAAAAGCACTGGAAATGGCCAAACGATTAGGATTTCAGTATTTCAAAGCATCCGTAGGATGGCTTGACAAATTTAGAATTAGACACAATATCTCTTTTCGAAACGTGCGCGGTGAATCAAGTTCAGTTGACGAAAACATGGTGTCCGTGTGGCGCAAAAAGATATCCGAAATCTATGAAGGTTATAAAGAGAAAAACATTTTCAATTGTGACGAGACTGGACTCTTTTTCAGAGCTCTTCCCAGTAAAACAATATGTTTGAGGGGTGAAAAATGTGCAGAATGAAAAATTAAAAAAAAAAAAAAAAAAAGACACTGTCCTATTGTGTGTCAGCATGGAAGGTGAATTTGAAAAGCCTCTTATTATTGGTAAAGCTGAAAAACCTAGGCGTTTCAAGGGAATAGATTTAAGTAAATTGAACGTACCGTGGTATTCAAATAGACGGTCCTGGATGACAAGGGAAATCATGACTAATTGGTTGCAAGCATATGATAGAAAAATGTGAAGGGAAAAGAGGAAAGTAATTTTGTTCTTGGATAATGCCAATTCCCATTGCAACGCTACTTTAAGATATGTAAAACTAGTCTTTCTCCCACCGGACGGACACAACTTCGTGTTGCCAGCCCCTAGATCAAAGGATTATTTACAATTTTAAAGTTCTTCATATACAAAAAGTGTTGAGACATATTTTGTCTCGTATGGACAGTGTTGAATCTGCATATGAGCTGGCAAAATGTATCAGTGAGTTGGATGCAATTCTGTGGATATCTGCGACCTTGAAGGAAGTATCCTCTACTACTCTGAGAAACTATTTCCAAAATGCAGGATTTGTTTACAAGGATGACCACGGTTCAGTTATTGATGACAATGTCGAGAAACATGATCTAAATAAACGTGAACTTTGTCGTTTGTTAGAGCCATTTGCTGAATGTGAAGACTATGGTACTTTTGATGCTGCACTTTACACTGAAGATGTTTCAACTGACATCGCTGAACTGCTACAAGATCTTCAGCAGGACTTCAGTTTTTCAGATGATGAGGTCAAGAACGGAGAAGAAGATGAAGATGACGTCAAACCGAACTATTCTCCTCTTACAAGTAAACAAGCTCTTGAAGAAGTAAGAAGACTAAAACATTATTTTTTAAACAAAAAAGATGAAGCGGGGATCAGTTTAACATTTGCACTTGAATCACAAATTGAGAAGACAATTGCAAAGGATAATGTAGTTCAAAGAAAGATAGAAGATTTTTTTGAACCATCTGGATCTGCCCTAAAGTAGTTCGATGAAAGAACTATACGCTATAAAAGACAGTTTTCAAAAGCTCATACTGTATTAGTACTGTAGAAACAAGTTTGTGTTTTCAACAAATACACACACACACATACACAAAAAAAAACAAAAAAAAAAAAACGTAAGTACTGTACATGATTCTATTATTAAAATAAACAAAGATGTTGCCGTCCTAATTTGTGTCAATAGCCACATTATAGTGTTTATAGTCACATTTATTCATATTGCGTAGCATCCTAAGCTTTTCTTCGAATAGCGATCACTTCTCAATAACGGACACTTTTAAGTTCCCCAGTGGTGTTTGCTATATAGAAGTTTCACTGCATAATCAAATCAGGCCCATATCCACGGGGGTCTAGGGGGCCGGGCCCCCTAAATTTTTGCTGGCCCCCTTAAACTTTTCACAGTAGGCTTACAAATGAAATATAATAGGGTGATGAACTATAATATGGTTACGTTGTCCTCCCCCCAAACTTGTAACACTACACTTTTGGCCCCACTACATTTTTGGGCTGGCTACCGGCCTGAATCAAATAAAGGTTATACTTTGTTAAGTTTGATTGTATTCAGTAATGTTTAAAAGATAAGCAGTAATGGAAACATAGTTCAGTAATGATTGTTTAATTTAACTCTCTGAGTTTTGAATTTCTGTGTTTCGTGTCCTAATGCAACCAAGTGCGTTATTTGAGGAGGCTAGGGGGCGATTGCTCCCCTGAGTGAAAATATTAAAATATATATATTTAAATCAATAGTACAATAATATACTAACGGAAAACGTGACACTCTATGAATATCTCCCCCCCCCAAAAAAAAAACTGAAAAGACGCTAGTGTATGCAACATTGTACTATAAGCGACGAGGATGAAGAACACTGTACTATTAATGTAGGTTCTGAACCATGGCAAGAGCTCCCTCGTGGGTAAGCGGTTAGTGTACGCGCCTTTGGCATGGGAGACCCGCGTTGACCCCAACGGGAGCTCATGTGGTTTGGATCTCATGTTAAGCTGTAGGTCCATGTCTCATATAGCCTCGCTGCTAAAATGTACGCTAAATTCAAACTCAAATCAAATCAAATCAAACTGGATCATGACCAGGGCTTACAGTAAATCCAGAGTAGTTTGTGTGTACATAGAAAGGATTACCATATTTTCGCTCTTCTAGAGCGGGCTATTTTGACAGTCTTTCATTTCTTTTGTCGGTAGAACGCACTTAGGAAGAGAGTTATTCTTATTCCATTCCTGTTCGATGCAAAAGTAATGATGGTTAGACAGCATCAAGTATCTTAGATCCAAAACTTACATTTGAACTGTATACTGTGATATGGCACCCTCTGCCAATATTCAAGCGTATCCTAAGTTAGAACTACATATTTAGTGTTAACGTAAAAAAAAAAGTTATACCAAATATAAAATTTTTAGAGAATTCCAATCAGGATCAGTACACAAAAAAGGGTTGAAAAAATTGTTACAACTGGAAACGAGGGCAAAATATAAACCAGTTGGGTACCAGGACAAGAACCTTCAAATGGTGATTGTTCCGCTAGTAGCGGGACGTATGGTAACCATACGCATCCATAGACAATTATGCACGATCAATCCTCACAGTATTGTCGTTCCTCACCACAATATATTGCCTCTAAACGAGATAGATTACAGAACCATACCACCTTCCCGTGAATTTCTCAATATGTAGACAAAATTGCATGAAAGGTAATGACTGGACATTTTAGACTAGATAGCGTTCATGAAAGTAATAACGAAAAAGAATTATCATTTTGTGTTCGATCACATATAGAGGAAGTGGGGGCATAATGGACACCTTAAGATTGAAATTGAAATAGCAACGTTGCTATGAATGGAATGTGGATGATTTTGCAGTACAATATTCTTTATTCTTTCTTCTACATATATAAATATGTGGAAAGCGTGAAAGTTTTACAAAACAAGTTGTATGTGCAAATAAATGGACCTATTGTGAATGACCGCTTTACCCCAACCCCCTGGGTAAAATGGCCCAATCCTTGGACCATATATATAATAACGAAAATTATGTTCTCTTTCGATAAGAAAATGCTACTTTCCTTATGCATTGAAAATGTTAATGAAACAATTAGTTGGGCAACTATACAACAATGAGCGGAAAACTATAAAAACGAAAATGATACTAAAATAAGACTAAATGAAAAAGAAAATACGAAATGGAATAGAGGGGCTATCAAAAAATTTCGAGACTAAGTCTCTAACATGCCAACAGATAACAAAACAAGGACACACGCTCGATCACAGGAAGCACTGACTTCATACTATTCACAGGGTAATATATTACCCTGCTCAATTAGACACGGGATATTTTGGTCCATTGCACAATTTTAAGGGACCATATTGCCTCAATCCCGATATAACTTCCAAAAACTCTTTATCTGCTATCCACCATCTTCCACAACAAAATCATGCATGATTGTTTGATGGCCAAACCTTTCTCACTATTTATGTGTATACCACGTTTTATTCAACTAATTACTTTTTTCAGCAGCAGGTAGAATATTCACTATATACCTTATATCGACATATCATGAAAATGGTTTTCTCCGCTTATTTCACACGCTATTGAAGGTAGCGACGTCTCCCTTTCAAAACACTTCTTGTCACACTAACAACGGCTTGTGCAGTAGTACCAATTCTCTGTCACCAGAGGAACACCATTACATACAGGAATGACCATCTTGCCCCGGAGGGTCATTATGCCCCCACTTCTCCTAATTCAGATAAATAGTGATATGCACAGGCTTCAGATATTTTATAAAATTCTGGTATACATAGCCCTAATGTAACTAATGAAGCCAGTCTCAGCGAATTTGCGAAAATGATTCTTGACCGTTAATGACGCGTTGACTCATTACTATATGGCTAAAAAGACGCGGGAGACCGCATTCAATTCCCGATAGGAGCTCATGTGGTTCGGATTCTATATTAAGCTGTAGGTCCATGTCTCATATAGCTTTGTTGCTGAAAGGAATGCTAAACTAAAATTAAACCAAATTACATGCCTAAAACAAAACACTAGACCAAACAGTGAAAGCAGTGAGCTTTTCAAAGAAAATGAAATCCATCTCACAGCTAAGAACGCAATTGTGATAATTTTCTTGGATGCACAGACCCCTCAAAGAGCCAAACCATTACTGAATAGTATTATGCTCCTTTACTGAAGAAATAACGAAATGCGTTGAAATTCAAACTTCTCAAGAGAGTGCCTAGACTTCATAGCAAGACCTCCACTGTAGCTACTCTATCTATATTCACCCGAACTTGCACCACGTGGTTATTATTTATATTCCAGGTGATGATGAAGTCATTATCGATGTAAATTATTAACTAAAAAAATTACAAAAATTTTTACGAGACGGAAATTAGAGTAGTGCATGGATATTGGTTAAAATTGCATAGCCTAGACGTGAAAGAGCACTTTGTTGAAAAATGAGTAATATATTTTGTCTCGGAGTAATATATGGATATCCCTCGTTGGTGGGGTTCAGGATATGGGACAATCCATATCTTTTAATGCGGTAGTACCATGGAGGGAAAAATCTTCCTTGAAGGACGAAAGTTTGTAGATTCTAAATTGAATGAGTTTTATTCCTAATGAAATGTGTTGAATTTCTCTTCCCCAAGACCTTGGCTTTTGATCATGATTAATGAAATTGACAACGCAGAGAAGGTACACGTTGGAACGCTATTTTTCACTGTTTCATTGATCTGCTAAAAGGTCAATGAATATTCTGATGTTTGGATACCGGGGAACAAAAGCCGCGTGACAAATAAAAGGCTACTGTTTGTAACCCATTAGCTTGCAAACTGAGAAAACCGCAGCAATGGACTCTCGTCAAGTGATTGAGTGGCGTCCACCATGTATTTTCAAGTGCATCCATACGTTCCATTCAGTTGATTATGCTGGCCTAAATAGAGAACACTGAAAACAAATCACCGGATTATCTTGTTAACAATTGCAAATTGTTCACTCAACCTTGCAGTTTCAATCAATATTGCTAATACTATACATTCTGCAAGCTCTATCAACAAAGTTTTATATTATTCTGGTCATGCATTTGCTTTTTAAAAATATATATTTGTATATTGTGCGAATCATTTTGTAATTAGGTAATCGTTTCAAACACAAAGACTCCCGGATGTTGCTTTCACGCACGGGTGCTGAGGCTGGGGGGCGAGGAGTCCTGAACCCCCAAAGTTTGTTTGGTCTCCTTAGAATTGGGGTATCTTTACTCGGATTTTTGGTTTGATATCTGCACCGAACCACACTTGTACTTGAAGCCCCCCCCCCCCCCCAATTGTACAGAAATCGATGCTACTGCTTTTACAGAAATTCTTATACACGAAGTTTGCAAAAGTAATTTCGAAAATATTTAATGTGCTTAGTTCCATGGGGTTTACCAATAATAATAATAATAATAAAAACATTAGAACTTTAAAAATAAAACTTGGAGAACTTGTTTTTGTTTCATTGTTAAAACCAATAAATGGCATTATATTTGGAACATATTGTCCTTCAAATGTTTTCCTCTTTATCGGTGGGTGGAATGGATTCTGAGGTTTTAATCGTGCATCCCTTTCGCAAACATTGCGCGATAAAAATGCAATTTATATATTCAATGTTCCCGTTCAGTTCACGGACTATGATTATCTTATTTCCATAGAAAACAATTCACAAGGGAGGAATTACATGATTTGGACTAGGGACTAGCTCACATCATCATTTTTCAACAGAACATGTCCGGTTCCCTTGCATTTTGATCGTAAATTAGAATAATTTCTATACATTGTTGAATTATGCATATTTCTATGCTAATTTTACACAAACGATAGCACGTTTTAGCAGTTTAATGACACCAATCCAGCCAGTGTTACCAGAACACGATTTCAATGTTCTTATCAATAAACAATACACAAAGTGAAAATTATCTGTACACTACAGTTGTGATTATAATTGGATATCCACATTAAAAAGAAAAATGGAAACGAGGACACACTTTTTAGACATTTCAGTAGTTTAAACACATTCAAACTAGCATATATTGCAAAGTTTTCAGGAAAGAAAATATCAACGTTATTCCTTCTTCCTTATTCACTTTGCAAAGATATTTTCCCACGTGAACAACAATACTATTGAAATGTGGCCAGTTCCGTGCCGTGGAAAATCAGCGCCCGGGGCTAGAGCATACGACGACGCCCCCGTACATATGAGTGGGGTCGCTAGACCAGCCCCGAAGCGTCACCATGGTTGGCGCGGATCGTAAGAAAATTTTCAAAAATAAATCCTGCTTTTCCTTGATTTTGAGAACTTTTATTACTTTTTCCTTTTCTTTTCTTTTCTTTCCCGAATTTTGCGCCTCCTTACTTCGGCGCCCGGGCTAGCCTCGCTCGCTCCCCCCACGGCACGGCACTGAATGTGACCACCACTAAGCGTGAATATGGCATAAGTTCGCGAATATATCACTGCAAACAGAACCTCCACTTCCACATATGATAACAAAAACATTAAATCGGTTGTTGGAGGCGAATTTGCGCTCTCGCATTCATCTCGCACGACTACCTGGAAAATAAATTCATCGCCGAGTAAGCCGTCAGTGTTGTCTAGAGAATCAACTGCAGTGGATAATTCAGCGTTTCCCAACTGGTGTGCCGCGAATGGACCGCTGGTGTGCTGCGAGGAAATCGAAACAAAACTATTAATTCTATAGCAAGCAAATTGCAAGACAGGAAAAAATGTATATTTTTGTATTTCACATTACTATGAATTTCTACCATAGAAAAATTACTGTAATTGTAATATATTATTCTACATCTATTACTGTGTAGCAGACAATATTTCGGCTCGTACACATTTCCACGGTTGGCTGCTATGTTACGCTTCAATTGAGAGCCATACTAACACCGAGAAATGGAAGCACCTGTACGGTACGCGTCAAGTGAACGTTCGTAGAACACTCATTCGCACGTGAATGACAGAACAACACTTTGTTCAACAGATGTGTTTTGACTTCGACGCATCGCAAGCTGTGTGATTGCAATAATATGCACCGGTTTTGGTTAAAACAGCAAAGTTAAAAGTACAAGACATTTGTTTGTTCGCTCGTTATTTAGTGATCTTCGTTCTTAGTGAAAGGTTGGATACAATTTTCGAAAAAGAAAGCGTATTTTTTTAAAAAAATCCGAGTCCTATATTTCATTGCAATTGTTTTCTATTTTAAAATTAGAATAAAAAATAAGTATAATGAATTAGCATAGGAGAAAGCCAGTGATCGAGCTTTAATCTTTGTGAGAAGGAGATCAGTTATCACAGAAAAAAAATACTATGGTATTTTATATTTGCAAATAATAATAATAATAATAATAATAATAATAATAATAATAATAATAATAATAATAATATCTATGAGTGTGCCGCGAGAATTCAAGTTAGCCCCGTAGTGTGCCGCAAGTTGAAAAAGGTTGGGAAACGCTGGGCTAATCGAATGAAAGGCTAATCGAGTGATGATAATGGTTTCTGTCATATTCAAAGTGTCAGCTGTGTGTATATCCGTAGATGTCCGTAATCGTGCAGGTGAACTGAAAAATCCAGCGTATTAGCATTCGTCATCCGGAACCTACGTACACTTGACACTTACAGTGAAAAGGGGAAACCAACATATCCTGCTTGTCACCACGTTTTATTCAAGGAAGTATAACTAATGGATCGTACATTCTTGGCGTCGTTATCTTGCCTTCAGACCTCAACACTAACGCGATACACTCGGTATAGTTTCTATCTGCTCAGATAAGTTTTCGGACCTAAGCCACAGTCCGGGTCTGGGAGTGACCAACAGCCGCGCTCTGACAACGTCCATCGTCAGGCTAAGCAAAAATCTATAGCGAGCGTGGAATACAATACCTCAGATTGTGCAACCGGCTATATGCCCGAACAGCTGTTGATGTGGCTGCTAATTTTTTGAACAACATATATAACAGATTAGAAATCTCTACAGGTGCCATGTTAAGATTAATAGCAATACACAAATTTTGGGCCAGATCTGTGTATAGTACAGATTTAACGAACAGTTAAGATAATACAGTTTAAAATCATAACTTTCCAGTTTTAAAATGATAAAAACTGCCTACTTACTTGGTAATTACGGTGCAGACAACCAACACTATACTTTCTTTTTGAAGTTGCTCTTTTGAATAGTTTGTGCGTGTGTAAGACATTTTTTGACATTCGACAAGTCCCGGAACGGCTCAATATCTCGCAAAATATACAGATCAGCAAAACAAAACTAACACGTGTTAAATAGTTTTGAAAAAGTTATCCAATGATACCAAACGCAACCCTCTATCCCCATTTCCTTCGGGGGTATGGAAGGTAACTTTAAAAATTTAAATGGAAACCCCCATTTTTAATTGCACATTTGGATTCTCCAGAAAAAGTGACAGTGATTTTACCCAAAATTGAAAACAGTGTGTTCACGAATAGCACTTGAATCGATACACAAAAAACCGGGCGGCAAAACATGAAAATGTAGCCTCTCAGTTAGTGATGTGAAATTTTCCGCTACATTTTTCCGGAAAATTTTCCGTTTTTTAAAAAAATATCAGTAATCAAGTAACAATTCCTCAGTAATCATAAAATTGATTGAATTCATGTACAGAAATGTTAAAAAGTGAAAGGTCGTTTAAAGAATCTAAAAATTTTCATGGTTCAAACAATTTTCAGTACTATGTAGGAACAAGCGAAACAATCTTTCATGAATCGAAATATTTTCTGTCTTCTATGGAAAAATTGAAGAACTATTTATGAGTCGGAAAATTTTCATCATTTTGAAGCAAAAAGTAAAACAACTTTTTTTTTTTTTTTTTTTTTTTGTGAATCGGAAAGTTGTATTGCTCTGTAGAAACAAGTGAAAGGAATATTTATAGATCGGAAAATGTTCACCTACAGAGCAATAAAACTTTCCGATTCACAAAAATTCTTTCATGTACATGCTAGATAGTGATGATCCATCAGAGATCCATATAGCATCCTTATTTGTTGAGTGTGTTTTGTTTTAAATGAATAACATGGTTAGTATGTAATAACAAGTAACAGATTACGGTAGACCCTTATTATATATAATTTTCAACCCATTGCTGTTTTCCAGACAAGACATGCGTCTTTAGTATTAGGCCCTCACGATGCTCTAGTGATTTACAATGCTCATTTATAATGCAGGGGCCGGATCCGACTCCAGGTAAAAGATAATTTAAACGCATTACGGTGGTTTGGATTCCACTTTAAACTGTAGGTCCACATCTCATATACCCTCGGAGCTGAAAAGGAGCACTAACCTTGAATAAATATCTTTAGTATTAGGGCAAGGTATTGACTTATTTTTTGTTAAGTATATGTATCAAATCTTGGTGAAATTAGTAATTTGAGTCAGCAGTAAATTGTTATTAATATGAGTTCAAACTTGATGAGGGACAGGGTGCAAAAGTTTTTGATTTTTGGGTTAGGGGGAAGAAAAAAAGGCCCGCGAGATTTTAACTGATTCTTATAGTACTCGACGAGAGAAATCGATTAGTGAAAGAATTTTCAAAATCGGTGAAGGCAAACATAGAGAAAATCGGATTTTCATGTTCCGGTTCAAAATGGGGAAGAAAAAAGGGCCCGCGAGATTTTTTACTGGTTCTTGTGGTACTCGACAAGAGAATTCGATTAGTGAACGAATTTTCAAAATCGGCGCAGGCAAACATGGAGAAAATCGCATTTTCATGTACCGGTTCAAAATGGGGAAGGAAATCACATTTTCATGTATCGGTTCGAAATGAGGAAGGAAAAACTCGCGGGCCTTTTTCCTTCTCCATTTTGAACCGGTACATGAAAATGCGATTTTCTCCATGTTTGCCTGTGCCGATTTTGAAAATTCTTTCACTAATCGAATTCTCTCGTCGAGTACTACAAGAATCAGTTAAAATCTCGCGGGACCTTTTTCCTTATCCCCAACCGACTTTTGTGTACAGAATGGGGCAATTGTCTTGGACAAAAAAGGGAAGTGACGTTCTGGCACAGATTTAACACTTAAACCGAAACATGCCTAATAGCTACATAATAAGGACACTTGTTCTGTCAAACCTTCTGTTATACAGTAAAAACTCGTTAATCTGCACGCACGATGATCTGAACGCCATGCTAGTCCGAACAGCCATTAGTCGTCGTCTTATATACGTACTGTATTTTTAGATTTTCATGTCACAACAATGCAACCGTAAACAAATGTAAACAAAGCTGTCGAGATTGGTCAGATCAGTCCATTTTCAGGGGGTGTACAGTATGTAGTTTAATACGTACTGTAGTCAGTGTCTGTAGTTTGAGGGAAATTTCCCTAATCTAGGGAAATTTCGTAGGTAAATTTAGCAAAAAGGGAATTTTTCGATAAACACCTGAAAATTTTGGGAAATTTTCGCGCTGATTGATTAACCAATATAAATGCTTAAATTTTTCTTTGTTCTTCAATAATAAACCAAAACAATACCAATAGCTCATGTGTGTGTGTGTGTGTGTGTGTGTGTGTGTGTGTGTGTGTGTGTGTGTGTGTGTGTGAGTGTGTGTGTGTGTTCAATGTAGCACAATTTGTACCCATTGTTTCCTAGGTATGTTTGTGTATTATTTTGTTAAAACAAAACAAAGGAAAAAATAAAAAAAATAGGAGAAAGCAAATGAATATAACAAATGGCAAAATTAATCTTACAAGTATCACATAACTTCTGCCATCCGAATTGGACACATAACAAACTAGGGAAAATTTAATAAGAAAAGGGAAGGTTTTGGGTCAGTTGAGGGAAATTTGCTTACGGAAATCTACGAACATTGACTGTAGTCGAGTTGCCAAGGTGTCATCGAAAAGAAAACATGTTACTCTAACTATGGAAGTCAAGTGCAAGACTATCAAGCGTCTGGACAATGGAGAAAGTTTAAGAAAACTTGGTTTAGAATACAGTGTTGGAAAATCGACAGTGTTTGACATTAAAAGTAAGACAGAGGAGACAACCTTTCAGTGTTCTCGTACGAAATGTGGCCTGGGAAAGCGACAAACTTTCAGAACAGTTGAAAATGTGGATGTTGAACAAGCATTTTTCACATGGATAGTGCAGCAGAAGGCCAAAAATAACATGCTAAGTCGCAACATTATCGCAGAGAAGGCTAGATTGCTTTACAGAGTAATGATGGGCAGTGATAACTACTGTAAGTCTACGTATTTTAAGTTGGGATGGGCAAAACCAGTTTTTATAAAAACCGGAAACCGGTTTCTAGAAAAACCAAAATGCGAAAAACCTACATTTCAGTTTTCTGAAAAAACCGGTTCGGTTTTTTCACCGAAACAGGTTTCATTTTCGTCCAAAACCGATTCGGTTTTTCACCGAAACCGGTTTAGGTTTTCTCCAAAACCGGTTTGGTTTTCACCGAAACTGGTTTCGGTGAAAACTTGGAAAACACATAGAACTATTTCTGTGGAAACGGAATCGTTTCTGGAGTACAACGAAACCCTATTCTGGTCAGAAATAGAACCAATTTTGGAAAAAATCGGAACCGGTTTTGAAGAAAACCGAAACTGGGATTCGGTGAAAAACCGAATCAGTTTTGGAGAAAACCAAACCGATTTCGGTGAATACCGAACCGGTTTCGAAGAAAACCGAAAACCAGCTTCGGTGAAAACCGGTTTTTGGAAATTCTCAAAAACAGTTTTCGGTTTATGTTTCAACATACATATATACAATTATCATTTAATCCTTCAAGTCAACGACCCCGCTTAATGAAATTCTTAGGTTGGAAGACTTCACATAAGAAAAATCCGACTATATAATAACTACTGGTTAACCGCGCACAACGACAAAGAAATTTAGAAGAGTGGATATTTAAAGTGCAAGGAGGCACGTAAACACAGAAACTCTCTCTCTCTCTCTCTCTCTCTCTCTCTCTATATATATATATATATATATATATATATATATATATATATATATATTACAATTTACTATCCAGATAATAAAATTTCAAAAATGTTAATATGAATTATAGGCCCAAAGATCTACACAGCATTCATCTCTATGGTGATCAATATAAACAAAAGTGCAAATAACGAATAGTACAACGGAGAATTTCAAATGGATAATGATGAAAGGAAAACGAAAACAAAAGTTGGATTGTACACGGGACTATCATTCGCTATTGCGGTGGGTCAAAATGCGGTGGAAACATTCACTCGATATTTGATATAAATGAATACCTCCAGGAATCGTATCTCGCAACATATCAGTTGGAAATTCAGGTTCAAATGATGTATGTTAAAGGATAACGAATTTGTCAAGTTAAAACTTGGGGTGGGGAAAGGTTGAAAATTTTAAAAAAATCTTAGAGAAGAGAAAATAGAAGGATAGCTAGAGAAGAAACACAGCGACGCGCCAAAAGAAATAAACTAGAACACTAAAACTACAAAGGTAAGTGGTCGAATTTTATATATGACAATCATCAACTTCAGAGCCAATTATATCTTCATATGCCGAAACAGTTGGATTACTAAATATGTAGCCTAAAATAAATATATCTCCAAGCTCACGAGCTAGTCTGTCCTAAGCAAGATTTCCACAAAGACCTTTATGAAAATCCTACTACGGGCTGTGTCCGGCCGAGATCTTGGAGACTCCGGCCCTACTGGAAGGTCAGTGTGTTTCTTAATTTAAGATTTCTAAATAAAAAAAAGTATCCGACCCCTCAGAAACTGAGAGAAGTTCCGAGTAAAGTATGGAAAACTAGAATAAAGTCGATAAAATAAAGAAAAAGAAAATTCTAACTGGGATTTGCCAAAATTAAAAAAAAATAAATAAATAAAATAAAGTTTGTACTAGCAAGTTATTTCCCAAATTTTTACTAGTAGCTCCCAAATTTGCAAGGGCGCCAATCTTGAAGTGTCAATTAATTTCAATCACTACATAATTTAAAACCAAGGAAAATGAAAATATTTGGGGGGGGGGGGGGATCGGCACCTTCGTACGGAAATGTGAAACTCTACTGCAATAAATTAGCTATGTTATTCATTGCTATCCATCTCGTCGCCTCTGCGAGCAGTGATGAACTAGGCTTAATCAGGTGACGTGAAAAAAATTCCGTCACAAAGTAATATTACAATTGTAAGGCTGAACGCGTATATTTAAACTGTACTAATTATAAAAACGGTTATTCTGTTCTGTAGTTACATAGAAATTATTCGAAATCATTTGCTACATGAACACTACTCATGTAATCCGATCAGAATAAACAGTTAGTATGCACAGTTACTAGTGAACGCCAAGCCACGAAGTGAAAACATGTTCCATCATTTTCACACGAAATCCTAGCGTCATGATCAGTGCTCGAAACAATTATATCTGTATAAATAGTCAATATCTTGTGGCAAAAACTACGACTGGGCTCATATATTCACAAGTGTCCTTTTATTTAATCACACTTACTATAATATGTATCATCACTATCCTTATCCATTTATATTTATTCTCATTTTATAACATAAATTCCTTTACAGACACCCTATTCCGTTATTATGTCCAAGACTGTTCAAAGCAATCTCATTCTATATATATTAAAATCAACAAGCCACCACATGAACTATCGTACACTGATCAATACATGAGAACCCGCATAAACCAAAACACTGCACGGCTCCAAATTATCTATATACAGTATGTAATGAAAATTTAATATCATTGACTGTACTCTTAACTAAATGTAATTATATTTTGAAAACAACAACAATGCGATTGATCACAGAGCGTAACGAAGAGAGAAAATTTGAAATTGCAGTTTGACGACAGAATAGTGCTATGTAAGCAAACTTCGGTTTAAGAACAAATGTAATGTTACCTTTTATCAATTATTTAATTACTAGACTATATAACGTATTGTGATTTTCAGAACAGTTAGCTGGTAACGTCATTCGTTTATTTATCTATTTGTATGGACCAGAACTACTATATATGCCTCAATAATCACGAAAAAAGGGTAATTTTTGAGTTAACTAGATTTTAAAGTTTTGGAGGAACAAAACACTAACGGCGAATTGTTCTTCACCTAACGCTAGATGGTGTTGCAGTATGAAAACAAACTTTGTACTACTAAACACGCTTTGTACTGTAGTGAAAGCTAACTATGCGTTCTATACCATGAGATAACGGTACGAAATCACTGTAAGTTTGCACTATACTTATACTATCACTATACTATACTATACTTATGAATCACTATACTTATTACGACGGACCAAAAGAGATGAATAATTAATAATAAGCAACAATACACTGTCCTTAAATAGATTAATTTTACATGTACACATACACACACACACATCACGGCTACTAACAAAATACTAAATTATTCATATTACACATCAACTAAGAAAGTTACACATACTAACACATATCACTAGACATATTAATCCATATTATCACACAACCATATATATACCAAACGAATCACTAATTTCACCATTCGGGAACTGAGAAGGGAGGAAAGGGGGTCAGAGCCAGGTGGCTCTTCTATCAACTAAGTCAAAGCGATGTGGTTGGTGCTGAATTAACACACAAGTAGGCCTACCACGCTAAAGTGGTAGTCATTTTGCGTTGTTGCAACACCTCATTTTTTTTTAGTGTATTAACCTCATAGAACGGAATTCACACCTTTTACTTCAAGTAGCTTTCCAAACGAGGGGACTCGTAGTCTAGTGGTAAGAGCGTTCGACTCGTCCCGGGTTCAATTCCCGGCCAGTGCTTCCCAATTTTCGGCGTTCACCCAGTGTCGTGAGGAAAACTGGGGAGTCACATGAATGAAAGACGAGATACGTCGGTTAGTGACTGGGCGACGCAGCGCACTAACAACGTGCTCGTCACTAGACTGGACTTAGTTCAGCCAATCGCTAACAGATGGCGTTGGAGTGGCTCAGGCTGTTATGCCAAGTGGTGTTGTGGGATCAAACGTGCACATTATGTATGCATTCCCTAAGGAATCGAATACGAAATAATGTTCATCGAAGACACGTGCGTTATCCATTTGGATAGAGATAGACCTTTTTTATTACAAAATAACGTAAATTATATTTATTTTTCATTTCGAATAAAAGGATAAAAAAAACTTTTTTTTTCGTGAAAATTCAAACTCACTACTGACTGGAAAAATTGATACTTTAGGTAAGCAATTAATATAAAATAAATTATCGGGAAAAATAATGGAAATTACCTACAGCTATCCTACAATGAATTACGAAGTTTATTTTATTAAGAAAAAAAAAAAGAATGCTTTGTTCCATAACAATCATTTATTATTTCCAATGGCAACATAATTACACAAAATTCCAATTTAGACATTGTTCATTCGTCAATCAGAATAAATAAAAGGAAGTTTTCCTCGTTTGCTAATTAATGATCTAGAACAATATACCAGTTAAGTGAATATGACATTAGCAGGCCATTATAGCGAAAAGGTCTCTGGTATATACATACGTGCATGAAACAACAATGGTAATAATAATAATAATAATAATAATAATAATAATAATAATAAATGTTTCATCGTTGAGGCGAATAATAGGCAAAACTTTACCACTTTGTTGTAGTTTAGAGAGAAAAGAAAATATGAAAGACCCAGAAATTTATGAGCTCAAATATCTATGGTTTCCATTTAATTAAGCGTTCTCCTCGTTAATTTGTCAAAGTAAAACTTTCTGCTCTGTTGACGTAAATAAAGGAACTTGTTAAGCAAAATGTTTTATTTTTCTTTTATGTTGTTGCTTCCTTACAATTCCCATTTGTTTATCAAAATGAGAGAAGTACCATCCACGCTTTCTAACTTTTACATTCCTGAGATACTAAGTACGACATGGAAATTTTCATATATTCCTAAAAAAAAAAAAAAAAAAAAAAAAAAAAAAAAAAAGTTTGCAATTTAATTACCCTATAATGCCAGCAACAATGTACTTTATGTTTCAGATATTTTAATACTTATTATGATAAATTTGAGCTAGAGATATGGACATTGCAAAATTAATGAAAAAGAAAAAGCAAAAGGACTATTAAGCAGGGACACATAAATGACTGAAGTACAAAGAGGAAACGCAGCTTTCGTGCATTAATTACAAATTTTGCTGGTCTGAAACTATTTCCTCTTGGTTTAGAACAACACTGGGAAAATCACAATGTACGAGGTGTGATGAAAAATACAATGAATAATTTCATTAGAAACGAAGTAATAAGCTTACATGGAATTTGATTTAATCTCCTTCAAGGTAATGTCCTTGGCTAGGAATGCACTTAACCCAACGTTGAATCCATGACTGGAAGCGTTTCTGGAAGGTTTCTTTTGAAAGGGAGTCAGCTGCTCTGTTGTGACACTCTCAATATCAGGAATGATATTAAAACGTTTTCCTTTAAGCACGGTTTTAACTTTTGGGAAGAGCCAGAAGATACGTACATGGTAAAATATCTGGAGAACACAATGAATGTGAACAGACAGGAATATTTTTTGGGACCAAAACTCGCGGATCAAAACCAAGGTGTCACACGGTACGTTTTCATTGTGAAGAAGAAAGCTATTTGTCCATTTACTTGGCGGTTAAAATGCTTTTCTCGGACCCACACGAGGTGTTTAGCTCTTCGGAAAGCTCTCGAATAGTCATTTGCCTGCTTGAACAAACCATTTGAGCTACTTTTTGCATATTTTCATCTGTTTTTGACGACGTCTCAATTGTTACTCATTTTCAACCGACTCCTTGCCGCTTCTTCAATGTCACCGCTTCATTGCCACACACTAATTTTGACATTTCATGAGCTTCTTCGGCACTTTTTTGCAGTTTAGAACAAAGCTTAATGTTGGCGTGCGACAGACACTCTTAACACGTCCTCACTCTTCTGCCTCTGGAAGCCAACTAACATGTCATAACTTGTTGAAACTCGACACTGACTGTACCAAAGGTTTAGGCTACCGGCCTTACTAGTTGAAATGAATACAACCTCGATAGATGGCACTGCGTAACTACATTCACTGCACATTTTAATCACATCTTGTACACTGAGAAAAAAAGGACTAGGATTTCAATGTGGATACGTCGTATTTACGCAGGGGCTTAAGTAATGTAATTTCATGTATAAAAGTACAGCAGGTGGGAACACCATGCCAAGTCTGGAGTTCGGCGTCGAACTAGACTCGCTGTGATTGGATAATTTTATTCACATGATTGATTTCGTGTTAAAAACTATTACTCTCGTAAGGTAAGGAGTCACAGATTTAGAAATAACCAAGAGGGGACAGTCGTAGGAAGGTGGTAACAACATTATATACGTAAGTTACCACCGTCGGAATGGGTATGGCGTTAATTCTAGATTTGAAATGGTAATCCCACAATACAAAATTTTCGCTGGACGGTGGTGCAGATCGTACTACGGGTGAAACAACATTACTTAATGTGGTGACGCGCGTAACCTGGTAAAAACAGCATTTACATGCCGACTGGATTATGCATCTTTCTCCGTGTACTTCCTTAAAAGTATTTAAATGACTATTTTAAATTAATTTATTTATTTATTTATAGAAATGAAAATGAAATTAACATTCCACAGTTTCATTCTGTTTGGTGGAGGTAATGGGCAATGAAAGTAAATGCTTACGAAAGAACTGGACGAACAAGAAAGTGAAAGGAAGTGGGAGAATTTCGAGATAACCTATGGACATGATGTCATTCAGCTGTGATCGAACAAGGAACCCTACGCACCAAAGGTGAGGGCTCTACTATTCAACCACTGTGCCAGCAAGCATCTCACCAGTTAGAATGTTTAAACCACTATTACACGACACTTTGTTTCAGTTAGACAACCCGTATCGTTTTAAAAATAAATCTTAAAGAGAATTACACAAAATCTACTGGTAAAACGTTTCTTTTCTGTCCGTGTAGTTCAGATGGGAATTTTTGTATTGCTCTCGTTGCAAAGAGGAGTGGGTTAGTGGGTCGGTTGGTTAAGAATTGTGAGTGGGTCGTGGATTGACATGGCGTGACCCACTGTGACCCACCGACACCCACTCTGATCCACTGACCCACTCCGACCTACCGACTCACTCGGGCCTAAAGACCTACTCTGCTCATTGCATTGTAGACAGCATCTTCTGAACACTGGTGAATTTTTTACATTTTACTTTCAAAGTCTCCATTTATTTTCCTTTTTCTTTGTTTCTGTTTATTTACCTGACCGTAAGTAAAAAAAGAACGTCAGACACTTTTGATATTATATTTGTAACTGTAATAACAGCAAAAAGATTTACTACTTGGCTTTCGAGATACAGCCTGTAAGTTTTTAGAGGAGCTAACTACTGAAAAAAAAATATTTTTCAATTACCTGTAATAGGCTATATGAATTATAATATAAAAATTGAATGTAACTATGTGTGCCTGATCATCACGGCCAAATGGCAAAAGCAAATGAAATAACTTTTGGTATATAGTTTGACCCCAACTGGAATGTTATCATAGTGCTTTCATTATAATACATTTATTAAAGGGGAATGGGAGTACGAATTTTTGTGAAACATTCAGTATCTCACCAGCAGCCGTTCAACTTAAGGAGCTGAAATTCAGTATCTTAACACGATTAAAAAAGAAACAGAACATGTCCTAGCATTTTTTTTAAATCTCTTTTATGGGGGATACTTTCTCTGAATGGGAAATTTGTAGTGAATTGATTTGTGAAAAGAATCGAAAACGATCGATATTAGTTGAGAAACAAATTGAGAAACAACTATTAATTGAGAAACAAGAAATACAGTGCTTCGCATTATACATCTACTGCTTTCTATTATAATAATTGCTGAAGCTTGTGTTTATTATATGGAGCCGTTTAGAGCACAAGGCAATCAAGCCATAAAGTTGTGAGAAAATAGACATAAAATTTGTACTTTAGGCTTAATTATGATACATAGTAACTTTAAGTCTCGTACGGTACGCTTATTTATATGGAAATTTTATACCTTTTTCCTTTACGTTGGTCTACTGTATCTTGATTTAAGACTTTGAAGATTTCATTCTACCACATTTTCCACTGAAAAGTATCTGTAATTCAACAAGGGAATAATTATACATGGTAATGAATTTGAAATTCATTATAATTTGGCTCATAACAAACACTTTACCATTTTATATCGTAAAGGTCAGATCCACCGTTATTGTAGCAGAGCGGTGCTTAAGTGATTGACCGTAGAAATTCGAACTCCGAATAGTGATAATTTTATAGCCTTGTTTCATTAAAGTGTAAACTCTTTAGTCAGTGGGGAGGAGGGCGTGGATCATGAGTCAGAGTTGATTGTGATAGGTTTTGGTGGGTCGGAGTAGGTCACAGTGGGTCAGAGTGGTTCGTGGTGGGTGGTGGACTGGAGTGGGTCATGGTGGGTGGCGGGTCACGGTAAATCTTGGGTCAGATTTTCATTGACCCACGAAATCTCTGTCTCCTTCTCGTTGCACTGTTTGCGCAGCCTTGTGACTTAATTAAGAAATGGTGCATATAATTTGCTTCCATAGGAGTAGATAGAGACAATATACAGTAAACAGAATAATATACAGCATATGATGCATCAATAGATGTGTTTTGTTCTTGTAAAGCGTCTTAAAAACTGAAGTACACTCTACGAAGAGTAAGAACTTCAGAAATTCGAATAGTTTTCTTTGAACTATGTAGGAAAGTTTCGAAACAATTTAACAAGTATGTACAAGTTAGAGACAGCTATTCTGAATAGTTCTTTAATTTTATGAACTATGCATTAATTAATTATTATAAGAGTAACTAAACGATTATTTAATTGTTCTGTATGTTCCATGACAATCTGGGTATTCATGTGAAACATATTTTTGGCATACCGTTGGTTTCCGTGTTATTTGAAATTAAAGTTGGTGTTCGAACATAGTAAATTTTTTGTTAAAAATCACTGTAATTGCTATTTAGAATAAGCACTTAGGAAACAATACATGAAACCCAAACTTTATTAAACGTTAATTTAAAGATTAAGTAAAGCAATCTGTAGTTATACGATAAAGATTTGTTAAATTTATTGAAGAGCGAATTGTTTATGCAATCAGAAAATTATTTTTAGTTATATTTTTATGATCTGTACAATGAATTATACATACATATATACATATATATATATATATATTAAACAATGTGGAAAATATAGATTATTTTTTCCCAGTTAATTTTCATTTTAATCGTGGTTCGTAGTAAGGGGATTTCTGAAGTCAACGGAAAATTTTAAGCAGGAAATTGTATCATTTGATATATCGTTTAAAACATCGTCGAAAACGAACAATTATTGAGGGAAAAGTTGTTCATGTAGAGCAGGGTGTGAAATCCTGGGTGAATGAGCAGAAAATCCCCCAGCTTAATATTTTTGGAAGAAAATTCCCCTTCACTAAAAATTACTTGGTTGAATAAAATGATGCAATTGTCAGAAGCTGGAAATTAGGATTTAGGATTTAGATTTCTGGGCTTTTAGCATCTATGGAAATGTAGCCTGTCACGTATGAGTTATGACGTCAATCGGCGGGCACACTATCCGGGAAAAAAAGAACGAAGGAAGGAAGGAAGGAAGCGGCCTGGGACGTATACGTTAGGTACCAATCCGACATTTTCCTGGTGTAAACGAGGAAAATCCAGGAAAATCTCATTCAGGATAGCTGGCCTGCAAAAGTTTTGTACATTTTTTCGACCGAGTGCTCCGCCGGGAATCGAATCCGTGACCACTCACACCGAAGGCGAGAGCGTTAGCGTGAAACACCATTATAAATAAATTATGTATGATTAAAAATAAATTTATTATGATAGGCTTAAGAGGTACCACATTCTCCCTTACATACAATTTACTGCATTATAAGAGCAGTCCATTGAGATTTGCACGTAGGACAAGTAAACAACACGACATTTAGGTTGCGAAGAAACGAAAACCTTGTTGTATTAACGTGAACTTGACTTCCAGACTAAAGAACATAAATGTACCATTATAACTGTGAATTGGGGAAGGGGTTATTGTAGATCAGTGGTAGAACACCCATCTTTTTGGTGCGGGGGATAGTGGGTCGATCTGAGGAGAGGTGAGTTTGTGGTGGACAACGTCACGTTCGCGAGTTCATGAGATTCTCCCGTTTACTCTCTGTCATAATCCCGTCCTTCCAATCCTTTCTATAAATTTACCTACATTTATCAGTCGTCTTCTTTAACCTACTTTGCCCTTCTCGCTGTTTTAGTGAACGCAGTGCGCATCTTTCGTGCAAGGAATCCCAGGTTCAATTTTCAGTCTGATGGTCTTGAAATTTGTATTGCATCACGGTGGTTTGGATTTCACTTAGACTGTACGTCTGTTGTCTCATATATGCTCTCGTCTTGAAAACGTACGCTGGACTACAACCGGTCAGTTGTTTAGCCTATAGAGACTAGTGAGTTCCCGGGCGCGGGAAATAACTGTCCATCACTGATTTTTAGCAAATCTTTGTTATCAGGATTCAGTCCATTTACAAACTAATCAATGTATTCAACTTTAATGGTGGGTAAAGGTGTATCATTATCTATCTCGAGCTGCAGTTTGGTTGACAATGTTCACTACAATTTGCAAGTTTACTTCAATATAGTAGGAATGACATCTTTCAAATTTTCTAGGGAAAAAATGTTTAACGAGTTCGTTGAACAGAGCACTGAAATAAATATTCCATTTCGAATCTTTATACTGTATAATAATGAACTCGATGTCCAATTTCGCTTTTACATGGAAATCCGACTGAACTGTTTGAAATGAAATTTTCAACACAGTTAATACTTGAATTGGGCAAGATTTTTATAACTTCACTTTTATAATCAAGTATCCACAAGTTAAGGTGGATCACCACCCGGAAGTCAGTACATATTTTAGCTCGTTCCCTCAACTACTGCGTAATGAAACGTTACATATTATAAATATTGTACTATAAGATAGAGTTATGTTTCAGCTACAACACAAGACACTGATTCATTTGGTTGTGTATTGTGATATCGAAAAAGGTAACAAATAAAAGAAAATATTTGATTCGTTTTACAAATGGCACACAAGATGGCACTTACTGTTAGATATTACTAGAACTGCTCAGTTTTATGAAATGTTTGTTTGTATATGTAAAGTATTTTAAAGTAACGATCTCATTATGAAACCGATATATTGTTTGACCATTTTTCGTGTTGTATTTCCCATTTTACTTGAATATTAATCTATATTTAAGGAAATAGATTTTGAAAAGGAACTTGCGCAGAACGCCATAATGCGCCGTTGCCAAATTTGTAAGTTTACTGTGGTAGATATAATAAGAAAATTTCTAGATTCTAGCGTTGCAGTTCGAGAAGTGGAACTTACCTGTGAATTGCCGTAAGTATCGTAAACTAATTTCTCCAGTACGTATCCAGGCATAATTCCATGATTACTTCCCTTATTATCTGGCATCAGTAAACACTCGACACTATCTGGCAACGCGGCACTATTCAAGAAGCGTTTAGCATAGCACCGAGAACACCTAGTGATCCACCTTAAAATGATTATCATATGAATAGGGTGAAACGCGTAAACCCCTGAAATGTTAGAAAAATCCACACGACTTAGCTGCAATATACTGTTGCAGATTCGATTGCGTATTCTGTTCGTATACAGCCTAATTTTTAGCTCTCGGCGTAACCTCACAGGAGCAGTGCTTAAAGTGAGCCGGTATGAGCCGGTTATGCATCCGAAAGTTAGAAAATCGGCCGGTATGACATACCGGTAAAAATAACATGTTTAAATTGTAATTTGCATGTAGAAACGAAAAAGATTTTACACATAGCACGATGTTAGCATTGAGTCAACAACTATGTTTGTACTATCAAAGATTTCGTTGTTGCTGCTTTGAAAAGTTAATAATAGTTCCCCATCACCCTATTCAATGGCAGAATTTGTGCTCTTGATTTTTTTTTCAACATTTGTGAGGGCGATTCCATCCCCCCCTCAAACAATTCTAACTACCGTACTGCCCGCCTAAAATGTTTGACCGGGATCCGTCTCTGGTATTGACAGGACTCTTTTTTAAATTCAAAATTATTCTTTTCATTTTGTCGAGTTCTGTGAAGAAAATTAGTGTTGAGAACGAGACGAGACCAGACCAGAAGAAGTTTTTGAAAATGGAAATGAAATTGGAAAGAATCATTAAGAATTAGATACTAGAGACGAGACGAGATTGCCTACAAAGCCTTCACTTAAAGGTCGCGTTGGATCACTATGTTATTGTAAATACGATGTTTAAGTAAACGTACCATCCGTGTTCTTCCACATTTAGATCACCGATATGGTCAAGCAAAATTTTTACGAAAGCATACCGCCTCTGCTTCTTTCCTCACTTCGTAATCACTATTGCTCAACAATCGGTTTGGAGCCAGAAGTCTAAAGGCTAATTCAACAATAGAAAGCCTAAGGCTTGCAAGCCGTTTAGGCCTACCTTTTACACTTTTATATTTTGATATTAAAAAGTTTTTAAGTTCATTCAGTTTAGAGAAGGGAAATTCAGTTCCTTGCCGGAACTAGAGCCTTTTAATTTCGAGTGTGAACCTTATGGTGTTGCTGTCAATAGTATGTGCTTTCCCGTATCTCCTTCGAAAGAGGAGAGATATGCTGATGTATCCGAGACTCTTCATTTGTTGGATGCGGACAGGATTGCTACATTTAATTATTTCACGGGCTTCGCTATGCACCGACTGGTTAACCATTCTACGTAGTCTACGATCTTCACTCGCCAAGACCACACGGCTGAATGACAAATTGGAGACACAGCCGAAGAAATTCACTTCTTTCCCCAAACCAAAGGGAAGTTTTCCTCCATAAGAGGGATGGCGGGGGTGGGGTCAAAGTATGTTTTACAAATTTTCCTCTCTGCAGCAAGAATCGTGTAGCTAATGAGCGCATTCCCCTTCGCTCCATCCACATCCGCAGAGTACGAACGGCCTGCCAGGTAGGACCAGTTGCCTCTAGAGAAATCGGTTTCTTGGGCATGAGCAAAGAGTAAAAGAAAGTTATACGAGTAATGACAGCGCATTTTGGGATCCCTGGAGCCTCGTTCCATAATGGTTTGCTTAAACGCAACTCAAATTTTGTGTTTGACGGTATTTTGCGAGAATTGGCAGAGCTTTATAATTACTTGTTTCATTATTTGCGTTACGATGCAAAGGTCTTACAGACTGAGCCTCCTTCATTGGCTAATCGTCTCTTTGAACGTTCTTCATTGCTAGCACAACTCCCATTTACTCTGGTGAGTAGTGTTACAACTTATCCAAAGCATAGGTGTAACTGGAAGGAAACTAGGCTCCCTAGCAAGTACTCATTATTCCAAAGAGGAAGAGCTATTATTATTGTTATTATTATGCATGTACAGGTGTTATAAAGAGTTAGTGGTAACCCAAGCCAGCAAACCAGTATATACGCCACTGATGATAGTGGAGCGTAAAACATTTACATATTAGTTCTCTCTCTCTCTCTCTCTCTCTCTCTCTCTATATATATATATATATATATATATATATATATATATATATATATATATATATATATATATATATATATATATATAGTCATATTTGCTCCATACCGCCACCTCATCTGATGTCACTTTAAGCACTGCACAGCAGCTTATAATTTCGCTCAATGCGTATATGTGTGTATGTACGAAATTTGGTAGGCAACTAGCTTATCGACTAAGGAATAAAGATCGCTAAATTTAATGGCCGAGCTCGGCCACAGAAAATGAAATTAAATGAAATCTTTTGGTTTAACGTCCCACGTTATGCCCGTTAGCCTAAGGGAGACAGATGATCAAGACAAGTTAATGATGATGTAATAATTGATGGAATTATATTGTGGGACGAAACGGAATCATCCCGAGAAAATCCACGGACACGATGTTGTCCACCACAAACTTACCTGGCCGTGGATCGAACTGGGCCCTCACGCAGCAGAGGTAAGTACTGTACCATTAAGCCACCGTGCCCCAAGCTCGGCCAGAGAGAGGCTTGGCTCGACAATAGAGGCTGTGTCCAAAGCTTTGAACGCCGAAGTTCGGTTCACGTCTGCTTGTTTTCTTTTTATATATCATCTTTATCAATTTATTTAACTCATATCCATGATATATTATATAGTATTTGAAAAGAAAAAAATATTCTCGGATAGAATTTTATATATATATATATCAAATTTCTACATAAAAGGTCACCTACAGGAAACAAATTTTGAACACTGATAGATATTTACCAGATCTAATCACGTATGAACTGTTTTTTTCGATTTTTGACTCGAGGAAGTTTGGGAGGAGTCAAAAGTATGCAAAAATTACACAGTGAAACCACAGTAACTCTGAAATAGGCAACCCAACACTTTTGCTGTGGTCCAGGTTGCATACCGGTTTCATCTTTGAATTCATTTGAAATATTTTTAAATTGCGCTATGAAGAACGGACATACCAGCTGGACTATGAATCGACAGAGAAGGTATTGCTTATATATTTTTCACGTATTTCTTCACTTTCAAAGACTTTGCATAAACATTGTTCTCGTGCGAACAAACGGGTATTTCTGCGAGTTAACTTATAACAAATCTATAAGTTAGTGATGTGAACTAAATAAAGCAAAATAAAATTCGATCTGATTGAATAAACATAAATGAACAATGTATATCACACTAATCATGTGTTCGAGACATCCCTCTGTACTGCTACACAAAATTAACGCCTGATTCGAATGCAGCAGTCCAACAACGTTCCCTTGTTAATTAGTTCACTTCAACAAATACATTTCTAACAACATTAATACTTAACATCCTGCTACGCTGAAATGATTCACAGAACGCATTGCATTTCAGATTGCATAGATATAGAGAAGGTATATTCTCTTTTTCTTCACGTCAACAATAATTGATGAATATAACAATATACGGCATTTTCCATGGAACTCAATTCTCCAGCCCATAGCCTAACAAGCACGATGAAGCTAAAAGCATTCCGTGTCGCACGTAATTCAATGAAGGCTCTCTTCGATCGTAGAATCTTTTAAAATGCTAACTGGGCTCAACAGCCACACCCTGGAACCCCTGAGAACGTGCCGCTGACGTCATTCGTGTGTGACCCTGGAGCTTGGCACACAGGTAGCTTGCCCGTGAGGATACAAAAGCATTTAGATCAAGATAACGATTCTGTAACTTGTTAGCCTCTGAATGCAACACATATTTCGGTCGAGCTGCTCAGTTGCAAGATAATCGATGCTTGTGTATGCACTTATAACATATATGAGATCCACCAGATAGTATCTATAAACTTCGGTTTTCTATTGTCGTTGAATAAAACTGTACCAAAAGTGTGTTTAACAATTTACATCTTCAATAATCAAAGGTTTATTATTATTATTATTATTATTATTATTATTATTATTATTATTATTATTATTATTATTATTATTATTATTATTATTATTATTAAGACCTAGCTTTGAAATTTGTTTTCCTTTTTATTTCATCCTCCGTATAAGATTATTATTTCCATAGGAATATGATTTTAGTTTTAAAAAAACTGGGAAAGAGACTTGTCGGCAGGCCAAGAAGAAGAGAAAAGACTAATATAGACTAATATAAAGTAGGATTTTAACTAATATGATTGCCCATTAATGTAGAAATACTTTTGAAAATTTAGAGACGAGATGAAACTAGGTCACTTTTCGTCTCGTTTCTCCGAGACGAGACGTTGCACATAGTTTTCGTCTCGTCTCGTCTCAAGAAAATGTAAAAGTAATGTCTGTAAAGATTATTTTGAAATAACTTTTCTCTCGGAATAAGGTCTTTATCTGGAAATACAAGGATCAGCATTTACTACTTTAAAAGAGGGCTTACCAAGAGTTATAGAAATGAAGTATTCTGACTTAGGATAATCAGTTTTTTAAAGGAAATTTAATATTCTCTTTTGTAGCAATTATTGCCATGTAATTTATACAAATAAAACGCAAGATTCGCTATCTATTTAGCAATATAAATTACTACATTCCACGTATAAGTTATATTGTGCTTATATTTCTATTGTATAAATTTCTATTGTAGGAAATTTCTAGATTAATGTTCTCATACTTACGCTTTAGGCTAGAGCAAGTATTAACGGTAAAAAACAGTTATTAACGGTTATAATAACGGTTATTAGGCCTAACGGTTAATTAAAGACAATGGTTATGAAATAATTGTAGGAATGGGAATGTGGGGGAAACGTGGAAACTACGAGAAATTCTTTGTGGCCCATGGGCGAATCGAGGGGGGGCCGATCGGAGCGATCGCCCCGCCAGAAGAGGAAGCTTTTTAAATTTTATATATATAGATAAAACCCATCTCAGAGTTTGGAGCTCTTAAAAGTAGCTCTAACTGACAGTATGACAACCCACCGCCCCCTTAGAAATCGGTCCTGGATCCGCCCATGGTATGGTCTGGCATAGAAGCAGAGACATCTAGCACCAGAAGTAAGCGTTCTGTAGCTGAGGTACCGTAACCCTTTAGAAATAAAACGTGTTTTCTACAGAACTATCTTTCAATATTTTCCATCTCGAGTCGACACAAACGATAAACTTCAACAAATTTCAACAAATAAGAACCAGTAATACTAAATGTACTTTGCAGTCTGGTCTAAAAAAAAAAAAAAAGAAAAAGAAAAGAAAAAAGAAAAAGAAAAAAGAAAAGAAAAGAAAAAGTTGAACAACAACAGGATTTAACGAGTGGAAAGGCACTAGAGAAGTAATTGGTTCACTTCGAGTAATCGGCGAGAGAGGTTTTGAGAGAAAAAGGAAAAATATGTAGGTTTTCTTTTATTATGAGAATATGGTATTCACGTGATGAACTGGATGATGGATATGTTAAAGAAAGTTGGGCTGGAATGAAAGAAATATGAAATTACAAATGGAAATAAAATTGGAAAGGAACTTCGACAAAGATGTTGACTTACACCAACTTATCTAATAAATATTTAGGAGAAGAAAAAAAAAGTAAAGATTTCACCAATGAAGATGAAATCTTAATAGGAGATGGTAGAATTTCGGTTAAAAGAGTATATTTTTTAATTATAAGTGAACACATAGTGTGTTCTTTCTGGAATAGTATTGGAATAATAATCACAGCATTTACAGAAAATCTTTTAAAAAATATATTACACCAGGCCGTAATAGTAGAAAAAGTTTGTCTCCAAGACAGTGTTGCCAAGTTACTAACGAATAAAATCAGGAAATGCATTTTTTTCTTTGTTTGAAAATTCGAAGATTTCTTCCTGTTACTTTTCTCTTGCTGGAACAGTTCAAACTAAACTTATACTAAAAAAAAGCCACTTTAATTTCAATTTAAATGAGATGTACTTAAGTCGTTTTTCTTCTTTAATTAGAGGCTGTTACAGTATATGCCTCTTAAAGTCTAATATTTTGCCATATATATATATATATATATATATATATATATATATATATATATATATATATATATATATATATATATATATATATATATATATATATACGAGAAGTGATCAGAAAGTAAGGTTACAAAGCCTACAGTGCAACATGTATATATTATGTCATACAACTAATACTGCCAACATATACTACATACATTAGGTTATTTTTCAACATAGTCTTCAGATCGGTTGAGGCATTTGCCGCATCTGAGATGAGTTCGAAGATTCCCTTCTGGTAAAAATCATGTCGTTGCGTGTTCAGCAACATTGTCACGAAGTGTTTCATCTCCTTGTCTCAAGCAAAGCTACGGTGTTTGTCCACCACAAGGTTCACATGGCGGGGGCTGAGATCGAATCCGGGACCCCAGTTTTCCAAAACACTCGCTATTTGTGTTTACCTAGAACTAGCGCCGTAAGTGGCTGAAACTCTGCAGAGTTTGCCAATTCCATGTATTAAAATTACCGTACACTTCTCATTCTTCTATAAGAGATGAAACTCCGTTTCTGATGTTTCTGATCCGCCCTCGTATAAGTACTTATTTTTTAAATATTTTTGTGACCTCATCAGGATGTTTGGAAGTAGGCTCGTTAAAGCCTAGCACTGCCTTTCATCAATGAATTTAATCAATAGCATGTGATACATATATACTTCCATTTTTAGAAAAATCAAATAAAGGACGAACATATGTTCTGATTGATATCTTCTTGTAGATATTATTATTTTGCTCATCTTAAAAGAAATTATTCTTTCAGTGAGATCAATGCAATTAATGTGACGAAACTGTCTTCTTCGCATTATTCATGTTACATTACCTTCTGCTTGGAAACCCATTTATCTAAATAACATTTTAGTTCTGAGTATCTACAGCAACAGCTATTGTCTACTTAGTTGTCAGCAAAACAATGGCATCCAATGTATTATTCTAGTTGTCTCTCTATTGTTTGCCTTTGCACACAAAGATGATAACGGTATTTTCAACGACAGCGACACGACAAGTGAAGAAAAGGTGCGCTTATCAATAAACAAGTTTTATTGGAACGTGCATTTACAACGCGTTTTACCTGTCAGGAAATTATACAAAGCACTTAAAAAATATATCTCCACCTAACGCAACCCAACCGCAGCATTCGTAATTTGGGAGAAGTTTCACTTTTACATAAGATAAAAGGTAAATTTTAGGAGATAAATTTCAAGGCGTAATAAAGGAAAATTTAACAAAACTCATTCTGGTTTTCTGCCTTTCGTTATAAAGGTTTCAGCTGGGCGTCGCAGTTTTTCCAGATCTCAGAATCTAGATGTGGGGTGATTTTTTTTTTAATTGTAAATCCATCTATACTCTTCCAACTTTACTAATGCTATAATATTAATCGTCTTTTTTTCATCTTTCTTTCTTCCATAAACCTGGTAGACAGCCTCTCGCAAGTGCTAGAAGCTGGGAACTAACGTATCGTGACTACTACCTGATCCTTGGCAGATGAAGCTGTATGTGGGCCATGAGAAAACATATTACATATATTGTGGGTCATCAGCCCAGGACGGGAGTGCCCTCTATCACTTTTCATTTTCAACTAACTCCTAACTAGGTATTTGGAACCAACTGATACACTGACAAGTAAGATATTGTTGAAAAGTTCCCGTTTCTTCAATTTCTTTCTTTTCTTTTCTATCTTTCTTTTATTATTTTTATTTCTTTATTTTTTCGAAAAGATGTAAGTAAAGTAAAATCATTTGTGGGAAAGTATTTTGCCAGTGTTGAGTCTCTAAGGCACCTTGTTTTGTAATCAATTGATTTATATGGAGAAGTATTTTTATATTTCCTGTGAAATGAACTAGAATTTTAAATAATTATCTATTTAAGCCTATTTTATATTTGTCTATTTAATTTTTATTTAATTTCTATTTAATTAATTTAATTTTTATTTAATTGTTTATTTAAGTTAATTTAATTTATGTGTGTTTATTTTATTTTTATTGTCTATTTGTCTATTTAATTTTTATTTAATTTCTATTTAATTAATTTAATTTTTATTTAATTGTTTATTTAAGTTAATTTAATTTATGTGTGTCTATTTTATTTTTATTTTCTATTTAAGTCTATTTAATTTTTAATTATATTTAAATCTATTTAATTTCTATTAAATTATCTATTTAAGTCTATTTATTTTTTAATTTTCTGTTTAAATCTATTTCATTTTTATTTAATTGTTTATTTAAGTCTATTTAATCTCTATTTAAGTTTATTTATTTTTATTTAATTGCCTATTTAAGTTTATTTAATTTTTAATTAATTTCTATTGAAGTCTATTTTATTTTTATTTTCTATAATAATATGTCTATTTCATATAAGTTTATTTAATTTTTATTTAATTATCCATTTAAGTCTATTTAATTTTTATTTAATTGTATATTTAAATCCACTTAATTTTTATTTAATTGCCGTTTAAGTCTATGTCCCTTGCTGTATGATAATTAAATTCTATGACATATATTTAAGCAGTTTGTTATACCAAACCGTAAATATATATACTCACCTTGTCTGTCCATGTATCTTCTGGAGACCCAAAATCTGAACAACTATATGATGGATGACCATTAATTTTGACCAGAATGTAGAGGATTAAAGGTTAGGAACCAAGTTTATTGGTAGAGGTGATATTCCAGTTGGAAATGATAGAAATCAACCATTTCTGGTTTTAACGCTGAACACTATGCAGCAAAAAATGATAATAGACAGCGAAAAGTGGTTTTCTGTAATCGATTAAGCGTCCAAAGAATATGAACTCTCTAATAAAACCGGAAGTGATAAAAATCTACTACAACTTCCGGATCTAATATTGATCTATATAGAGCAGAAATAATCACAGACAGTGGGAACCACTGTTTTTGGAATCCATTTAGCGTCCTACGAATAGGTACCGTCTCTCTTGAACCCTTATCAAATCGAAAGTGGCAAAAGTCAATCATATACAGTTTTAGCGATGGTCACAATATAGTAAAAACGGTATATATAGCGAGAAGCGGATTTCTGGGATCAATTAAGCATTCGGAGAAAATATTCCCTCTCCACTCTGATTTTTCTACTAAAATCGGAAGTGGTAGAATATTAATTTGAAGCCTCAAACCAAACTCCTTCACGTGGTGTACATGCGATACTTTACTTGTTGTTCTTTAACCTTACTTTAACCTAATTTGTTTTAACTTTACTTTGCTTGGTTGCTTCTTTGTATTCAAGCTTCTGATATTTCCATCTAATGATGTAACGAATTAATAAGTTAAACAGATATTTTCGTAACAAAAGAAAATTTGGAAGAGTAACACTGAAATCAAAATGTATTATTGCAGTGAAAAAAGTGCGGAGGTTTCGAAAGATTGTATATACTTCGTGTTTAATAGTAAGGCTTTTTTTTATTTTTGAGAAACAATTTATGAAATAGAATAAGAGAAAAATTACCCGTACTCTGTGTGACTACGCGTAGGCTACTGTTATATGTGAATGGGCGTTCTGGCACTTCAGGTGACTGTAATTACCAAAAGATGATATCGGCTGTTTGTGAGTGGGCGTTCTGGCACTTCAGGTGACTGTAATTACCAAGAGATGATATCGGCTGCTTGTGAGTGGGCGTTCTGGCACTTCAGGTCTGTGTAATTATCAAGCGATGATATCAGTCATTTGTGAGTGGGCGTTCTGGCACTTCAGATGAGTGTAATTATCAAGGGATGATATCGGCTGTTTGTGAGTGGGCGTTCTGGCACGAACTAGGCAACATTTTAGTCAGTGAACATTTCGACATTGAGCGTTTTGACAGTTCACCTCTGTGAGTGAGCAATCTCAACCCTCTTAGCAAAACCTGAAATGACGCTACCGTTGTCAGAGCACCGCGGCTGTTTCCTATAAATAATCAAACATCACATTAAAACAGGAAGAATCTTTATTTTAAAATTATGTCTTATGTTGTTCTTAAAATCATACGTGGTTATAGGCACAAACGACAATACCCATTGTCTCAGATCAATCGGATTGGTCCCCTCCCAATATCTGTACCTCCGTCTTTCTCATGGAGGCAGTCTGCCCTTCACACGTCATATACCATTTGATCTCGGGGAAACTGAAAAACGAGAGGTGCATATTTCTAGTTTATTGAATCCTTATTATAGAATATATTTTTTTCTTGGTAAATCCCTCCCCATACTCCTGCTTTTGCGTAATCTCCACGACTTACATCAGCCTCAGACAAATTCCAAGAACCGGTTTTGTTTTGTTTTAATATATATTTTTTTCTCTCTCTCAATACACCTTTCACCCTTCCGTAAGAGACTGAAGTTGAAACAAATATTATTTTTAGCTTGACATTCAATCCATGCCTTTAGCTTTGACTGTTGGTGTTATTATTTATTTAGTTTGATATTAGTTTTAATATTTGTATAGAACAATAAGTATGGTATAAGACAAGGGGAAAAAAACACAAAAGCGGACAAAATACAATAGAACAGAATATTGGTCTCTCTATTATTTGTTGTTATGGTTATTCCCTGGTTGTAGAACTATTCAGCATATTGGTTCTAAGTTCACTCTTCTAGATTGTTGATCCTTTCTATATAAAATTATTAATTTTGTTTGCGTGGCAGTTGTAGTTTCTTTCTTGAATTTCTCCGGATTTCAAACTTAACTATGCTATTACTATGCAAAAGCATGGAGAACCTTAATTGAACGGCTCTCTCTTCATCCTTCCGCCTGTCTGTAGACAACTATGAGCTAAAGGGATCAAAGATAGAGGAAAAGGGCCATTTAAATGTGGATTCAGCATTCTAAGAATACATTCAAGTTCAATATAAGCCCATTTTCTTCTATTGACAACAGGAGTGGTACATTTAACAACTTCTGGTTTCAACATGGGATATTTACAGAGCAAAACCGGTTAAAAAAAATAGAGAGAAATATTTTTGGGCATGGATTTAACCTCCAAAAAAGGTTCTAATTCCGCCTTTATCCCTCTGTCGAAACCGTGAGTGCTAGACTTAACAACTTCTCGTTTTCCAATCTGGATCTCCGTGAAGCAGAAACTTCATTAACAGAGCACCTTTCCGAAGTCACTTACATTTCAGATGAGAAGGATTGCGTACTCTAATGAAATTAGAGCTCTAGTTGTCTACTGCCTTGGTTGAAGTCGGTTAATGCTGTGCTTTAAAAAGTTATTATTATCTGTCTTGTAGTCGGCTATTTTTGAAGTCGGCGTTTTTGAAGTCGGCTATTTTTGTTTTAAGCTTATGTAAGTTTTCCAGTTTTCGTTACTACAGTAGTTTAGTTAGATACCTAAGTTTAGTAGTTTAGTTAGTTACCTAAAGGTAGACAACAATCTTCTTATAAAATGGGTTGGCCTTCTAAATATATGTAGCAGGCTTTTTGTAAATTCATTTTTTTTTTTTTTGCAAGAAAATCCTAACGCCGCCCGTTTGTAAAATAATGGACGCAATTTTCAATCAGCCTAGTTCACATCAACTTGTTTGTATTAAGACTGATAGGTTTTACCGCATTTGTAAAGAAGCATCATGCTTCACAAAAGTACTGGCGAGATTATCAGACTCTTTGTAAACTACCTGAAAGTATACGCCTCATTAGAAATTGACATCAAATATTGTTTTATTACAGTAAACCCTCGTTAACACGAATTCCAAGGGACTGAAAAATCAGGAGTTCGTGTTAAAAGAATTCGTGTTAACCGGGGACCCAAATTTTATTATTCGAATAGATTTTCTTCATATATACGCACTACAGCATACAGACAATATATACCACTACAGTATATTATGTATGTCATAAAAAACACTAGAGATGGTATCGAGACGAGACTGGGTAGTCTCGGTCTCGTCTCGGTTCTAAATTCGAGACGAGACCAAGACTATTCTCCGTCTTGATACCATCCACAGAATTGTATCGAGACGAGATTGAGAGTTTCGGTCTCGGTACCGTCCTCTGAAAAGTGAAAACACTACAGTAAGCTTATTATCCTATCTTGGAAGATTAAAAAAAAAAGTTTCCACGCAGAAGATCCAGGTCAAGTTATAAAATTGATAACTCCGCTAGCAGGTTGGGTACCGCTAGTAAGGGAAAGATATTTATGACTGCTGTCCCCAGTTCGGAGAGAAGATGTTTTGTCTCGAGCTGTCACCAGCAGCTCGTCTGCCAAGCACCTGCATGTTCAGCGCTTGACGGAGGACAGAATCAACACCTCATAAGAGAGGAAAGATACCGGTTTCTGGTTTTTCTCTCATTTACAAGGCAATTTTCGTCTGTATAAATACTGTATGACAAAAACTGATCTGGAGTGAAATCTGAAATAAAAAAAAAATGATCTAAAAAAAACAAAGGATTGAAAGTTCCTGTTAAATGAAAACCTTTACTGACTCAAGGGACTAAAAATTAGTTCGTGATTCGTGCTAACCGAAATTCGTGTTAACCGATAAAACTTCCTATAAGATAACGTACAGCGATGCCGGGACCGAAATTTTGTTCGTCCTAACCGTGTGTTCGGCTTAAGCGAGTTCGTGTTAACGAGGTTATACTGTATTTCCTTACTATTTATTATTAAAGTACGGAGTGGCCAGAAAGTCCTTTTACAGCCGAACTAAATGCGTGTAACACTGTAAGACGTTAAGATATTTAAGATTTTAACCTTTCATCTTAATCATTGATACGGCAATAGTGATCCGCACGTGATTTGCTACGTAATTGCCGTGTAACTGCCATGCGACTGCTCACGGAGGGAGGAGAATAAAGTCTGTGTGTTAACCCCTTCATTGTCTCTTCTTTCCGTACTTGGTAAACAATGGCAAATGCTAGTGACTTCACTTTGGAGGAGCGGTTAGTGGCAAGTGCGTTGGTCCATGAAAGGAAATACAGAAATAAAAATATTCCCCCGATGATGGATAGAATTTGTGAACGGTTCGGTAAGTAGCCACCAAGTCGTCAGATTTTGATCACGTGGGAGGAGAAAGCTTTTCGCCTGGGGATTGTTATGAATACCCCTCGTTCTGGTCTTTTATCAACCCGAAAGGAAGTGTGTGCAGAAGCTAGTGCGCCAGTGATGTGTTCACCCTACAAGTCGACCAGAAAGCGTTCTACAGAACTTAGAATTGAAAGGTGCACAATGCAGCCCCCATACAAAAATGAATTTAGGCGCGCACGCAATCCGACCAATGGTAATCAATGAACAAACCGACGTTGACTTAAACTGCCGCCAAGAAGCATGCAGGATCTTGTTGGAGACCTTCCCCACATTCCCGCTTGGAAGTGCGTTCTTTTCTTGATGAATATGATATTTATAGGAGTTCGTTTGACAGGAACATCTTCATATGTGCAAAGGAAAACCAATATTTTTTATCAACAAAGAAAATAATTCTCCGTACGTCACGCTTTGGATGGGAATGACTGAATAGCAGATCTTTGGTCTGTACTTCTTTGAGGTGAGTGATGCAATTTGGAGATGTTGAATAATTGGCTTTTTCCACAGCTGCAGAATCTGGGTATCAACAACATGGTTGTTTACCAAGACGATAATGCTCCGCAAACTTTGAACTTGCCTGAATAACTTTTCCCTGACCAGAGACGGGACGTGAGTCTCAAAATAAAGAAGCTTCTTATATCATGGTCAACTCGAAGTCCGGACCTTACGACACAAGACAATGTCCTGTGGAGTATCATCAAATCACTCGTAAGGAAGAAGCGGTACATGGACAACGAACCTCTGCGGACAAGGATGCTTGAAGCCTTCTAAATTGTGTCGCCGCAGCTGCTAAAAGTGATATGTAGGAGGACATGGAAGCATATCAAGCTGTGCAGGGGTAATGGAGGTGCACATACAGACGTTTTGAATAAATAATTATAAGTATTATTAATGTAGGAATGAAATAAATGCAGGTGTAAAGGGACCTTCTGACCACCCTGTACTGTTAAAATTCTTTATTATTTATTAAAGTAACATTTACATACTCCAAAATTCAAATGGTTTTCATTCAGTTTTTCATACATTTGCTAGTCATTACTTTATTCCTTTTATTAATCCTATATTCGAACAAGTATCCATTCTTGTTAATGTTTGGTATCTCCTTCTGTTAACCTACTTGTTTCATTTACTATTTGATGATGATATTGAGAATTCTCAAACTTTTCACGTTATTTATTATGTAATTTCTGTTTCCTTTCGAAACATGAAAAATAACCAACATTGTGAAATTATTTGTTTGCACAAGATAAACTTGAGTGATATGGAGTGTCACAGACTTTTGTTTTTATAACAGATACATCTACTTGTTCGGCGTTGAGATTTTGCAGGCTTGCAAGAACATTTTCCGGATCTCCGAACGGCGAGAGGTCGGAGACCACCTCTCTCAGCGAAACACTTCTTTCGGACATAGCACTGGGAATATAGAATTATATAGTTGCAGTTGGACTTCGAGAAAACCAGTTTTTAATTGTTCCTACAGTAGTGCCAGCCCTGTAAACATCGTTTCAGAAATACATTTCTCCTGTAATAGACTCATATCTAGACACCCACGGTCGATCTTTGGTATAGCAACAGTTACAAAACTTCCAATGTCAGTGTCTTGCAATAGTTTCTGTGTACTTGCCAACATTTTCTCTACCGCTTGTTCTCCTCTGTGTGCTCTGTGTATACGCTGATTATATATACAAAAATATAGGTGAACATACACACGTTATTAATATTATCATCTGTTGAGGAATTTCATGGTCTACTTTTTACTGACAAAGACTTTCATTAATTCATGAAAAACTTTACATAGAACCTGTGAGAAAGTATAATCTTTGAAATTAAAAAAAAATAATGATAAAAATTGGTACATCTATGTTGAAGTATACGTGAACATACACACAATTATGGAATGAACACTGTAAAGCATTGAGAGGTTTCATGGTCTACCTCTAAAGATTATCATTACATTCTCACAAAATATTATGGGACTACCGGGAAAGTGTGCTCTTTTAAAGAGAATAGAATTATTAAAATGTTGCACTTGTGTCGAAGTTATGCGTGATCATACACAAGCTTTTAAAATGAACACTGTGAGGCATTGAGGAGTTGAGAACATTTGATTCAACCAGTACAATAGGACAAGGTATACACAAATATCCTCAAGAAATGGCCAAAGATATCAAACAAAATGTGTTACTAGTCATAAAGTATGTGAGAATGGCTTAAAGAGCGGAAAGATTCTCCCCAGATATTTTCTGTGATTATATAAATAATTCTATACCGGATGAAGTGGTTATCCAATTGAAAAATACAGCCAAAAGGAAAGTTAGAAATGCAAGACGTTGGATACCAAAAATTTGAAAAATGAAGAAGTAAGAGATCGCTTTGGACGAAAACTCGAAGAAAAAATATTAAATTATAGAAACGATAAATGCGGTACTAGCGAACAGTAGAAGCATATCAATCTTCCCATGCATTAGACTGCAAAAGAGGTACTAGGATACCGGTACCTCAAACAGAAAATGACTAAGAAACCGCGAGTTACGCAACAAATATAACAGAAAATGAGGGACAGAAAGGCATGGATACAGGTGAATACAAGGAAAGTTTTTTTTAAAAAAATACAGAAAGTTAAACAACGAACTACAAAGGAAAACAAACAGGGCAAGGGAAGAATTTTACAAAGGAAACCGTGAGGAGACACATAAATTAGAAATAGATGACAAATATTAAGAAGGTAGAATCTATGGAAATTCGGAGAAAACAAAGGTTTCAGACACCTCATGGATATTTAGTAATAGTTTATTTTCTTTGGCAGAGGTTTTATTTTTTCCAACAGACTGAATATGCTGATCAAATATTAAAGTGATTGTGACTTTGTGTTTTCATAACGAAATATTTTAAAGTTGATACAAGTATGTTTTCTAATTTGATTTGATTTGATTTTTAGTTTAGTGTTCCTGCTAAAAATTGAACCCAGGTCTCCCACGCCAAAGGCATGTGCACTAACCGTTTAAAACCAAGGGAGCTCGTATTTCTTCTAATAAATTGTACTAAATACACACAAAATGTTACCATTTTGAAACGAACATACTAGGGGAAAATAGAGATAAAAAAATAAATGCATCAGAATAGCTTAAATTAAAGTGAATCTTTATATATGCTACTGATACAACATTCTTTCCTGTTCCAATGAAGTGATATTGCAAAAGAAGCAAGGACTATATTATCAGTAAACAAAAACAAGCCTTTTCTCTTTTAGGTGGGTAACTGACGAGGACTTCTCATTTAAGTTAGGAACATTAAGAAGGAAAAAAGTTTAGCCGCTTTTTTTTAATATATCCACGAGGAAAATTCGTTTCCGCCGTTGTTTGCTAAAGTTTCAAATTCTCCATGCTTATATGTACAAAGACAGTGTAATTAACTCTTCTGTTGTTGAAACAAGAAGGTAATTTTGTTCATAAAAAGAGACTCTCAGCTCCCAGATTCTACGCTGACTGGGAAAAACAACAATGAAAAATTTTCTTTTTCCCTCTGTTAAGTACGCACTTTCTGTTCTTGACATTTTCATTTATGTATAAATTTTAGATTGGCCAAAAATGCAAATAGAAAATATCTCCATTTATTTTGAGTTCGATATTATCCAATTATACTATACTTAACTTATCCTACAAAATCAGAAGTTTCTTACTCCCAAACAATATGGAATCATTGACGCATACCATCTACGGAAGTATTAATGTCGAACTTCATTAATATGGGTAAATAACAGTGGTAATTACATAATTTCACATATATAATCGACACTTGAAGTTACACGACTCACAATCACCAGCATCATATCAATTTGTTCAAACGTGAGTTTAATGTTAGGTAGTCCAAAAATTATTGAGCCTTTAGCACACAAGATGGTGTTAGTGTACCAAATCTCAGTATAAGTCACAACTGGTCAAGACTGACGCCATTTTGGGAGCTGGCGGTTGAGGCAAAAAAATGTTGGAATTCATATACAACGTAATCAAACGTAAAGTATTGCTTGGTGAAGAGGAGTGAACTATTCGAAAAATTGTGCATCATTTGACAATTTTATACCGATAAAGGTGCAAATGGTGCCCAGGTCATGAAGAAATTCGTGCTGCTTATGAGCAAGATACGTTATCAAAAGCCAGCCAAAAGATGGTTCAGTCGCTTTTGGCCTTGGAATTTCCATATCAATGATGTTCCTTGCAAGTGGAAGACCAATCACAACAAACATGGACGATATTCTGGTAAATTCAAGCAAGACCATGTAAGAAGTCATGACTCGGCAAACATCCATAACCAAACAGTAAAAAAAGCATTTGGAGAAAGCAGGTTACAAAAGGAGACTCAATGTTTGGGCACTATAATCTGACTCAAAAACATCTATTCGATCGAATTTCTAACTACAAATCTCTAGTCAAACATAGTGAACTCGAACCATTTCTGAAGTTTTTGATCACGAATGATGAAAGGTGGATAACTTACAACAATGTGCGAAGAGGATCGTGCTCGAAGCGAGTAGAAGCTCCACAGTCTGTGAAAAACCTACATTGGCACCCCGGAAAGTTATGCTTTACAATTGGTGGGATTGGAAGGGTATTGTGCATGTATCAGAAGCTACTATTGTCAGGCCGGACGATAGACTCGGACCTGTACCGTCGACAATTAACATGAATGCACCTAGCAATGAAAAGAAAAACGAAATTAGTCAACAGAAGTGGTATACCACGCTGTCAACGCCAAACGCATACATCTTTAATGACCTGTCAGAATTAAGAGAACTGGGAGGTTTTAATGCATTCATAGTATACCTCAAACCTGGCACCGTCAGAGTGTCATTGTTTCGGTCTTTGCAGAACTCTCTGAATTGCGTTAAGCCAGTTTTAAGAATGCCCTGTGAAAATCACGGTCATAATTTTTTGATCAGAAGTTCTATAGTGACGTGAAAATAGTGGTGTTGCCGGGAAAATGACGTAAGGTCTTCGAATACAATGGTGCAAATGTGGGTTTCATAATGTTATTTTCAAATCACAATAAATGTTATCTATTTTGACCTCCAGAGGCTAAATACTTTTTAAACAGCCTAACTGAAATTTACGCACATTTATGTGTTTTCTATGGTCTCCATTTCACTACAAAATAAATAAATAAATAAATAAATGGAAATTTCAAATGAAATACAAATGAACAAATTTGGATAAGATTTTTAGCCATGTACAGAGATCCGTTTGCTCTATAGTTTTGTAAACCCTGCTCCCGCCAAGTGAACTTTGTGGTGGACAAACACCGTGTGCGTGGGTTTTCTCGGGGTTCTTCCGTTTCCTCCCACTTTCTTCATTCCACCATTTCATTCATCTCTCATCTTCACCGTCTCCTTTAGCCTAACCGGCGTAACCGTGGGACGTAAAACTCAAAAATTTCATTTCATTTTTCTATAGTTTTGTACTGTAGAATGTGTACGGCTTCTTCTTCTTTTTAGCTACTCACAAACTAGCGTAGTTAAATAAGGAGGCTTATTTTCATCCTTCACGAACATTTGTATATCTTACGCCAAAGGAGAACTCATCATACTTAGCATAGTAGCGGCAGGCGTAGATCTTCTTGGTATTCGTGTGAAATACTCCTCTGCAGACCTTTGGTTCCGAGTTTTGAGCCATGTAAGTTGGAGTTTTAATTTAGTCAGATTTTAAAGATACACATTTCAATTTGCTGTTTATAACAATACATGAAACAAAGCTGTTTAATGTTAATTTGACCCTTAAGAAAGTTAATAATGAAATGATTGCTTAGCTATTGATACTTATCAAATTAATGGAAAGATCTGGAGCTGGAAACATGTCAGATGTCTGAGTTCGCTACGGTCAGTCGGTGACCGCAGTGTTGCGTTGTCGTTGATAGTGTGTTAGAGGAAGCTTCGTACTACGAGAGAAATAGTAGAACGACAGTGTGCGGTAAACTGAGCAGATGGTGATAGTGTAAAATTGATGATCTCCGCGATTTCCAAAGAGGAGAAATTGTTGGCGCTCGGTTATGTGGTGCGAGTATGACGAAATTGGCCAGCACTTTTAATGTGTTACATGAGAAAGTGTCAAGATGATGATGGCCTACAAAACTCACCGTAAAACCACATCTATGAAGAGGAACAATGGTTGGAAGACAGCCCTGGGTGAGAAATTCCACCGAAGCGGATTAAACCGTCGTGCAAGTGCGATGCCAGTCAGGCCGGTAGCCAGCCCAAAAATGTAGGGGGGGCCGGCTGAAGTTAGGGGGGGCCGATCCAACCATATTATAATTCATCACTATATTATAGTTAATTTGCAAGCCTACCGTGAAAATTTTAGAGGGGGCCAGCAAAATTTAGGGGGGCGGCCCCCTAGACTCCCCTGGATACGGGCCTGATGCCAGTGACGGTGAAACTTAAGCAGAATCTCCCACAGCCAGTATCGACAATCAGAGTCCACCGCGAGTTACATGACAAGGATATAGATGGTCGGTTTACAGAGGTGAAACCGCTAATGAAGGACCATAACAGTTTAGTACGATCCAATGGTGTCACGAACATGAAACAGGACCGCTGAAAACTGAAAGTGTGTAATATGGTTAGACAGTAATAATTCACCCTATTTCAATAAGACGTTCATCTTATTTGAAACTACAGGATGTGTGGCGGACTCCTAAAAAAGCGTATGATTCGCAGTGTCTTCAGCTAACCGTGAAATATGTTGGCGACTCTGTGACGTTGTGGAGGGCGATATCCTGATTTTCAGCGGGCTCTAGTCTAAAGCTTATCGATTGCGTCACTGCCCGTTGTTATGTTGCCATTTTAAAAGACCATGTGAAATTGATGCCATATTCCACGATGATAATGCGTCTATTCATATATCTGGAGCTGTTGTGATGTAGATTGAGGAACATCGAAATGAAGTTCAACACCTTCCCTGGCCCACTCAATTTCCGGAACTTAATTGAACACCTGTTGTCTGTTTTGGAGACAGATTTCCGCTTCCATTCTTTCTCGCGGAACTGAACGATGCAATGCACGCGGAAAGGTGTAATATTCAATTTGCTACGTTTCACGGCATCTATGATCCCATTACATGTCGCATTGTTGCTGTTCTGAGGGCGACAGATGGCCTAATGGCATATTAATCTGATAAATTGCAGTTTTATTCAGATCTTTCCATTAAATTCATAAAGATTTGTATGTTCTAAATACAATGTGTGTTTATAATAGAGATATGCTAAAAATCAACAGGGGAGAGAAACTTTAGTTAATTCTGCTGGGGAGGATGGTGGTTCAACTCCACTGTGGTTACTGGTAAAATTATATTTTAATAGTTTAAGTTAAGAAAAGCATTATTAGTAGATAATCCGGAAATCAATCCTGAAGAAATCAATGATGGAAATGGCTAAAACCGAGGGATCGGAAGTGTAGGCTTAGAGTGAGATAAGACTGCTGAGAGTCTGAGTCTTATTTTTGACGTAAGTGTTTCAACTGTATTTTGTGCAACGTATTCCTCTCCTTTCAAGGTCAAGTAAGTCAAGGAAATTGAGTAGTCTCAAGAGAAAATGTAAATCAAGTAATTTAAATCAACTCAAGCGAATATATATATATATATATATATATATATATATATATATATATATATATATATATATATATATATATATATATATATTGCTTCGAAATCAGGAGTCAGACATTTTATTTATTATTTCTTCTCTTAAAATATATAAGAGACAATCATGACTGTTGTGCTGTGCGAAACATGGTTGCTTACTGTGAGGGAAGAACGCAGACTGAAAGCATTTGAGAACAGAATCCTGAGTCAAATATTCGGACACAAGAGGGACGGGAATGCTAACAAGCGGAAACTTCATAATAGGGAAATGCATAATTTATACCGTTTACCTAACATTGTTATAGTCATCAAGTCTAGAAGGCTCACGTGGTCCGATCATGTAGTCAGAATGAAAGAAATCAGGAACGCTGTCAAAATTTTAACTGGATTGGTCGTTTAAAATCAGAGAACGACCATTAGAAAGTTCCAGGCGTAGATGGGAGGACAATATTAAGATGGATCTCGCAGAAATGGGAAAACAAAGTAGAAACCAGTCCATTGGATCCAGTTGGCTAAAGACAAAAAAAAGCCAATGGAGAATTTTTGTGAATGCGGCATTGAACCTCCCAGTTCCACAGACTATAGAATTAGTAACTTTCCGCCAGTAGCAGCAGACAAATGTCGGCATAATAAAATTAACATCTAAATCAGCTATCCAGAGTTGTAGCGAGAGTCTTTGTAATTCAAGAGGAATTAAGGTTATGTCTAGATTCCCCACGAGGTAAGAGTTGAGGCTGTTTCGTCTCAAAACTATGTCGTGAATATGATGTATCGTCTCGAAAACGTACATTTCCATTGGAAAAGCACGTCTCATACCTCATCATTAAAAATTCTATCTCGTATCGCCTTGTGAGCCATCCTAATTATGTGGTCGTCTCCATCCTCTTTCTTCCATGGATATTCAACTTTTAATTCCGTATTTAATTTTCTTTATTTTCTTAATTTAAGAGTCGAGAAACGAAACGAATTTTGAGATCAAATGCGCTGTGTATTTTTGTTGTTGTTGTTGTTGTAAATATTAATGTTAATTCCAAGTATTTTAAAATTTTATTGTAATTTCTATTATTTAAGGGGATACCTCGGATCGACTCCTGGCTGAGCTCAATTTTTTTGGATTCCATATGAAGCTGTAGGTGCCATATAACCTCAGTGCTGGAAAGGACGCTAAAGGCTAATCCAAGCAACACATCACTTACTTTACTTAAAGTATGATGGATTTTCTGGTATTTCTGGAACTATGTGAACGAAATATCTGGAACCAAGCAGTTGCTGTGCTGTGGTCCACTGCATCTTTCCGTTTTGTATGACAAAGATTTTAGGTTGCTACCGCAATTTTATGTCCAAGTTCGAACTTATACAGTAACTGTTCAAGCATCAGATGTTTCTGAGCACTCATCGTCACTGGCACTAAACACTGACTGAAGATACTGACGGAGTGGTGGCCTCCATGTTAAATAGTCCGCTGGCCATACTACCTGATGGACCAGTTTGACCTTGTACCTATGGTCGGTCACGACGCATACATCTACCTGCTGTTTGGGTTGTGGAAATATTGCAAGACTTACGACTTTTCCTTGCATTTTAAATTATATTTCTTTGGGTAAACAAGAATGTTTATAGAAATTGTACTGTACTATTAGTTCGAAAGTTATCCAAAAATATTCGGGGGAATTTATTTTGAATGATATATTTATTATAAATAGTTATACATTATTCTAATTTTCAACTTTGACATAAAAATCTAAATTTCTAAAAAAAAATAAATCTCTTTTGTAATCTTTTCGTTTCCAGCAAAAGTTTTGTGATTAAGTGAGAATGGTTGCTTATCTTCTACTTAATTTATTTTATACTTTAATAAGAGTGCCACTAAGATCAATACTGAAACCTCTCGTTTATTTTTCTATAAAAGTACACTTCTCTGTGCAACAAAATTATCACTATTAAGTAGAATTATATGCCAACCATATCTGCATACTTGATCATAGCACAAAACATATGATATATGTTTATGATATTTTATCTTGAGAAACTAACCAAAATCTTTAAAATCTGATACTTCGTTAAGTTTTTTTTGTTTTCCGAGGAATATGTCACTGCAACCAAATTCTACAATTACTTGTACAAAATACGAATGTAAAGTACTCGCCTACTTGAAAACACTACAACTCATAATAAACTGATAGTTATTTAATATCCCTCATCAATAGTGAGGTTAACTGATACGTAGATCTGTGTTTAATATGACATACAATATTGTAAATATATCCATCTTGATTTGAACAAGGATCTCCTCTTCTAAAAGGAAAAAAATAACTATTCAGAGGACACGATGACTAAGTTGTATAGCTCTCACTTCTGGCGTGACGGGTCAGTGATTCGATCCCAAACCATGTAAGATAGTGGTGTATCTGTCGTTTTTTTAAAAAAGTTTTCCCTTTTCCTCTTATGTTTCCCTTTCATCAATTCCCTTTATTATCATCCGTCTCCTTTACCCTACAGAGCACAATCGTAGGACGTGAAGATGAAAGACCTTATTCTCAAGATCCAATACGTAGTCAGAAAAAGTTAAAAGAAATTTCAATTTCAAAACCACATTAAAGAAATAAAAATAGACTCACATTTATTTTTTTAAAAAATATTTTTTTTACTAAATTACTAGTACGATGGAGTAACTTTCTTCACGTTTTAACTTTCCATTTAAGCAGAAACTTACAAACGTAGGTAATTCGAATAGATAATTAGTTTAAGGAAATAATAAAGACACGCTACTAGGCATAACTTTGTGGATAAAGCCCACTTGGATACATGAAAATGTTCCTGAAAACTAAGGAGTAATTTATTATGTTGTAAGTGAACCCAAGTGTAATCGCATCTGTGTAAACTATCTTTTCCAAACAGACTCGAAAACCAAAGAGTTCATGCGCATCTGACGTAGAAGTAGGAATTATTTATGTAGGAGCTACCTTTGTATCTGTCACGTGGGAACGACTTAATTCCTAGTTGCTCGAAATTATCAACTGTAAAAGCACTTTACATGCCAAACTCTATACATAAGTTCACAGTATTTCACAGTCAAAGCACAAAACAGACTCGGTAAATTCTTGCTAAATCGAATTACTTTGTATCCGTTATGTCAGAAGCAACAGATGAAACGAATCAAGTACGTATTTACTTCATTTATTTACAAGTAGATTCTGCTGCATTAACAGTATGTCTGTCACCCTTAGGAAAAGACATGCAGACATTGTGCTGGTTAACAGTGCATTTGCATTATACGAGTATATATCAAGAAGAAGTCCTGATTGATGGCCATATCTCGAAATCTCTTAGCAGTACAGACATATTTATTAAAGACGTGTTTCAGCTTTTTTAATGTGTTCCTTACGTTAGAAAGAAAGAAAAAGGGGGTTTTGTATTTGCTATAATAAGATGGATATATCTCGAAATCTCTTAACATTAGATATATATTAGGGATATTAGAAGTGCGAAGCCGTAGGTCAAGCAAATTCCAGAGTCTAGGGGGGGGGGCGAAATCCCCAATTAGCTTAAACATAGACTCCTTATATAAAAGATGAAGTCCTGAATGATTGATCAATTCCCAGGCCAAACCACTTAAGGTAGAAACTTGAAATTTTGACAGAGACAGAATTTGTAATATAAGGTACCACCAAAGAAGGACTTTAGGAAATTCGACGAAGGGGAGAAATAGGGGTGGAAGTTATTATAGTAAAATATCCGGATCTCCGAATCTTTGAAGGGTAGAGACATGAAATTTGTTACATGAATATTCCATTTCAAATAATTTGACATGTATTTTACCGTTCTTTGATATATCCCCTAATAGGAGAGGAAAACGTGGAAAGAAAAAAGGATGAGGTTACAGTTGTTATAAAACGGGATACTCATATCTCGAAATCCTTTAAGCTTAGACATGAAACATGGTACTTAGACTTTCCATTTAAAATAATTCAGCGTTTTCGGATGTTTCTCCTACAATGGAAGAAAAAAGGTAGGTAGAAAAAAATGGGGATTGGAATTGTTAAAATAAAATGGCCATATCTATTTAATGTCAGAGACACTAAAGTTCGTATTCAGGCTTTTAATTTAAAATAATTAAAGACGTGTTTCAATGTTGTCTTTTTATGTTTCCCTTAGAAGGAACAAAAAAGGCGGGAAGGAAAGGGAGCGGGGTTGCAATAGTTATAATAAGATGTCCATATCTCGAAATTCTTTAAAATTAGAGACATAAAATTGCGTGGCCGTAGGCCGAACAAAAACAAGAGACTGCGGGAGAAGTCCCCAGCTAGCCGAAGGTTAGTCTGTACGTATACATATAAGAAGAAGTCTTAACTGACTGACTAACTGATCAACATCCAGGTCAGTGCATTTTTTAAGAAATCGCTACTGGGTATGCAGGCACAAAAGAGCCCTTGAGACGCATGGCAGAGTTTTTAAAGTGCCTTTTTGTATAATGTACACTTTTGAAATAATGATATACAAAATGACGCATTTGTCAGACTTCTGCTAACTGTTTTATTTCCGATCAACACATCGCCATCAATACCGGTACATTGTATGTATCCCTGCTTTTCCTATGAAAATAGAATGCATGCGGTGTATTGGAGATTTCGGCATTAGATACTATTAGAACAGTCTAATAATTATGTAACGCTACAGAGCATGAGAAAGGTTTACAATTTGTTACGCTTTGTGGCAAAAGGGATTCTTTTTAACAATTTAACTGTCACAAACGTTCAATCATTTTGTAGCATCTCACTGATCGTAAAATTATCAAAGAAAAGGAAAAGTTTTTGACAATATTTAAGAAATGGACAGTGACTATAATCTGAGTATTAGAGATTCTAATATCTGAGTATAAGGGAAAACAGGGGGATGGGCACAGAGGTAAAAAGCGACAAATTTAGAAAAATATTTTAGTAGGGGCTTCTCTTTAGAAATACTTTGTGTTTATAAATTTTAAATTTTAACAGAAGGAGTTTGAAGGCTATGAGGAACATTTGATTCGTTTTCTATAGAAATCCTAAAATTTTGGAGGAGTTCAGCCTTTTCCCCCGGCGTAAATCCGCCATTGAAGGTAACTGTGCAACAAATTGGGTTAAAAAATGTTAAAAATAGGGCGTTTCATTTAATGGACAATCCCTTACTTTCCTACAAGTTTGTGCTATCTATTAATTGCGTCAGAAAAATTGCGTGAACAAATATCAGTTACTGATATTGCCCATAACAGATACGAAATGTTTGATTGCTAGGAAATGTTAGGCCAGGATAAAACAGATTAGGTTAAAGCAGGGATGCAAATAACCACTCGCCCACTCGCCCGTGTTGGTATTTCGGCACGTGGTGCGTCTTCGAGTGTTTCGTTACCGTGCTTGAACTTGTTAAACTAACGCTACACTATTTGCGTAGTCAAGATACACTTACCAAAGGCCTAGGATGTCTTCCGCCCCGCTGCAGCGACATTTGACCCCAGTTTCTACTCGGATAGCATCCACGAGCTTACAACGATAACGTTGTATGTAATATTAACAATCTGTGCCAATTTACAGAAAGGGATCAGAGGCGAATTATTTGAGCAGTATTATGTATAAAGAAAAGAAAGACATATAGAGATTTCGAGACATTATTTTTTGTAATCGGTAACTAAAATAAGAGAGTGGTTACTATAGCAACGTCGTAAATAAATGTACATGTAAGTAGACATCTTGTTGAGTAAATAAGTGGACATGTACGTAGACATCTTGTCGAGAAAATAAGTGTGTGTATAAAGGTGTAGACATCTTGTTGTATATGCAGAAAGTTGATTATGTACGCTTCTCATGGTTAAGTATTAAAAACCAGCTAAGAAAGTGTTAAAACGTTTGAATTATTTTGAAGATTACTAAAAACGAACCAGGGCAGACCCTTACAAATTGGTGCCTCACCACCGGGAGTTATATAAGTGTCGTTTTGAAGAATAGTAAAAACGGCAAGCTTTCAGCGCGACCTTAGTATTACCGTATTGAGAAGTGGAAAAGTAATTCATCGAAATATAGATATGAGTACAACAAGTAATAATATAATTGGTGATCAGAGTGTGTGTCCAGAAATAAATCCTAGTGAAAATTTGACTGATATTTGAAAAGACTTGGTCCAACAAATAAGAAACCAGTCTGAGCAAATTAAGGATCAAGTACGAAAAGGTGATGAGTTAGCCCAACAAATAAGAAACCAGTCTGAACAAATAAGGAACCAGTCAGAGCAAATTCAACAGTTTGATGAAAAATTAGACCAGAAGATAACGCAACTAGCAAATGATTTTGATAAAAAAAATAGCGAAGTTAAATCAATGCAATGAAAACAGATGGGATCGTGTTCAACATCAATTAAACCAGATGAACCAACATGTAGTGGATAAATTTGAGAAGTATAATGAGAAAATGGAAAAAGTAGTACAAAGGAGCATGGAAATTCAAGAATCCATGGATGTTCTAGAATCAACAATTAATGCCCATGAAAATCATATTAAATTACTGCAAGACGAAGTAAATTTCATCAAGGAAAGGTGTATTCCCGAAACTCCATTTCAGGATAACGGATGCATGAGTCATCCAACATCTACAGGTTGGGTACCTGATCGTCCTCCTAGACCAACTCTGGAACTTGATGGATCTTCGAGTGGTGCAGAGAGTACTGAAAGGGAAGGAAGAGTGAGGCAAACATCCAGGCGCAAACACATCTCCAGTAGAGGCATGAAGATGAACACAGGTAAACAATTGCGATTTAGCGAAGTTAAGTCGCTTACAAAATTTAGTGGCGTGCCAGAAGATATACCCGCTAGGGCATTTCTCGAAAAATTTCAGGATGAATGTGAGCTCATGGGTGTAGATGAGTCTCAGTTTTTAAAATTATTGCCGCACATCTTGTTACCACCCTGCTTAACATGGTTTAAAGCTATTAGAGGTAGTCTTCATACATATTCAGATTTTAAGAATGCTCTTCTATCAAATTATGAAAACGATTTTATGGTAGCGAATAGAGATGCTGTTTTGCGAACAAAGCATTACAATCCAAAATTACACCGGAGTATTACTGAATTTGTAGTATCTACATATCATGAGATAAGATCATTAAATCCAAACCATCCGGAATCCCGAATTATAGCTTCCATTAGGATCTTATTGCCATTTAGACTACTACAGTTGTTAATGTCGGCACAGTGCATTAACTTCAACCATTTAATTATGCTCATTCAGAGCTATGAGAGTCAGTCTGCAATTCAGAATAACAATAAAATGCAGGATAGAGGTCAGGGTAATTATGCACGTAATCAGACACAATATGTTCCTGTTCGTAATGTAAATATACAACATGAAAATGATTCTAATGTTCGTAGTTTCAATAATAGAACGAATAGTTATAATGGTACCGGAAATCAAACGCAACCTAATTATAGAAATGGAGCTAGGAATTTTAGAAATAACAACAGGAATTTCAGTAAGAGTAATAGTTACCGCCGATCTTCACAAAATCAATTTGCAGATGGCAGGAATTTTGTAAATAGGAATCAAAATATGGTATCATCCTATGAAAGACAAAAATGTACACAAGATTGTGCTATACAATGTTGCTTAAATGAGCCCTTCGAACGTATAACTTGAACTATCTCAAAAGGCGTCCGATGGATTTGTATTAAATTGACCTTTGCTTACGTCTATGGTTAATATGTTCTTCAGTCTATTTATTATTAAAATGTACGTTGAAAGCATATACAATTATAAAATATCTTGTTAAATATGTAGAAAGCAAATCATTTACGGAATTTTGATGAAGTTAATTTATGGTAGTTAACTGAAAATATTATTGAATTTGTTCCTTATAGTTTTGTTGCAATTTCCTTTTATAGTATTAATTGAGGAAATGTTAATTTGTGTTTCATGATAAGAAATTATCTAAAAGCTTTATTGTAATACAAGGATATACTGAGTTTGACAATTTATATTTTCTCCAAGAAACATATATTTAAGCTATTCTTGTTTTCGTGTTTTTGTTCTATTCGAATCTCATGCGAATATTATAAATATTTAAAGATAAAAGATCATAATTTTAATGTAAACGTATGAAGGTAATGACATACTTATATAAGATAAATGCAACTTATTATATGGAAAGAATAAGAATAATGAATATCGAATCTCTTAATTTTTCAAAGTTTATTAATGTATTAAATGATAGTCTTCAATGTGTTTATATGTTCTAATTTTGTTGCCTTCTGACCCTGCTAATATTTAATATTACGAAGAACTTTGTTTGTAAATAATGTTGTTTGTATATGAAGGAATAGTTAATTTGTACCCTAGAAGGAAACTATCAGTTAGGTTTAATTTTTGAATAGCCTTATTCATGATAATTGTAATTCGTCGTTATTAATATTGAGATATATTGACAAATATAAAAAAAATGTGTTATGTTATAATATATTATATATATGAATGGAAAAGTAGAATATGTGTATTAAAGTTGGTATTAAATATACGAGGGCTATTCAAAGGGTAAATGTTTCATGATATTTAACCCAGGGTTCTTTCCTTCATAGTAGAACTATTATGGAAGTCCCGTCCGAACGAAATCTACAACGATAACGTTGTATGTAATATTAACAATCTGTGCCAATTTACAGAAAGGGATCAGAGGCGAATTATTTGAGCAGTATTATGTATAAAGAAAAGAAAGACATATAGAGATTTCGAGACATTATTTTTTGTAATCGGTAACTAAAATAAGAGAGTGGTTACTATAGCAACGTCGTAAATAAATGCACATGTAAGTAGACATCTTGTTGAGTAAATAAGTGGACATGTACGTAGACATCTTGTCGAGAAAATAAGTGTGTGTATAAAGATGTAGACATCTTGTTGTATATGCAGAAAGTTGATTATGTACGCTTCTCATGGTTAAGTATTAAAAACCAGCTAAGAAAGTGTTAAAACGTTTGAATTATTTTGAAGATTACCAAAAACGAACCAGGAGAGACCCTTACAAGCTTATGACGCGCTGTGGAGGTCTCATGTTCACTCTGTCCTTATGCAAGTTCACGGTGTAACTGAACTTCCACAACCAGGTAGTATGTTAGATATATCCACACCAACAACTGACCTTGGCCTTATCTCCATTCACATTCAACTCACGGTGTGAGGGCCAATTGAACACAGACATTCACAAAAAGCTACAGAACTTTCTTGGTTACCTTTATATTTCCTCACTTACTAATGAGGTCAAAAGTACAAGCAGATCAATATCTTCCCCAATAATTAATACTGGATGTGGCTGTTTGAGAGAGAGTTCTATTGCTGTACGCAAATCTGGGTATGTATATCTCCAGAGGCTTGAAGAACATTGGTGCCAGCAGCCGTAAGATGATTAGGAAATATTCCAATAAATCTAGATTTGCTCTTCAGATTTACAAAGAACTGCTCTGGAGATGTGACAGCTAGCGTTGAAGAACTAAACATAACAATTGGGGAATATAGCTTGACAGAATGCCTTATTCGCTTTATGCGTAGACAAGGAATAGTACTTAACTTATTCCGATTCTATCACTATGGTTTGAATGAAACTTAGATGTTATTTTGTGTGTATTATGGTGTATGTAATGTGAGATTAATTGCTACTACGAGATTGTTAACTGATTAAGAAAAAGGAATCTGAAAAAAAAAGTTTAGGGATTTAAAAAAAAATCTCCGTAATTTCCCTCATGTGTGTAGTAGACTGTAACCGTAGTCCTTTGTTATTCGATTGAACTAAAAGTAACACCATTAGTGCAAATGCAATGTGAGTTATAGCCATTAAAGTTAGAACCTGTTATTACCTTTAAAAAGCACTATTTGTCGGCGATTTTCCAATGTGGCGGCCAAATTCTTACCGGATATTTCAAGACTTTTAGTATGTTGTTATACACACCTTCCCAAAGGTACGTGCGAAATTTCACCTTGATATGATTTTTTCTGGGTTAATGTATAAGAAAACTAATATTCTATTCAGAAGGGAAATTTTGGTGATATTTGAAAAGAAACCCCTCCGTTACTACCCGCGTGTCGAGTAAACTGGTAAGAGTAATACGTGGTCTGTAAGCGTGGACCTTTGTTATTCGAATGAAGTAAAAATAACATCAATAATGAAAATACTACATGAGTTATAGCTATTAAAGTCAGAAACAGTTATTACCTTTAAAAACCACTATTCATCGGCCATTTTCCAATATGGTGGCCAAACCCTTCATCGGATATTTCCGGACTTTTAGTATGTTGTTATATACACCATCCCAAAGGTATGTACAAAATTTCAGCATGTTATGATTTTTTTCGGGTTAATGTATAAGAAAACTTATCGGAAGAAGGGAAATTTTTGTGATCTTTTAAAATAAATCCCTCGGTTACTTCCCACATATGTAGTAAATTGGTAAGTGTAATACGTGGTCTATAAGCGTAGTCCTTTGTTATTCGAATGAAGTAAAAATAACATCAATAGTGGAAATACAACGTGAGTTATAGCTATTAAAGTGAGAATCAGTAATTATGTTGAAAAACCTCTTTGTCGGCCATTTTTCAATGTGGCGGCCAAACCCGTCACCGGATATTTCCGGACTTTCAGTATGATGTTATACACATTTTTCCAAAGGTATGTACAAAATTTTCAGCTTTTATGATTTTTTTCCGGGTTAATGTATATATTGACATGACTAGTAGAGTTGGAGTAGAGTTCTCCAGTTTTAGTAAAGAGTTAAGGATGGAACAGTTGGGACGCTTAATTGATTGCAGAAACCCGTATCTCTCCCTATTTCTTACTGATTTTAGTCTACAGCGATCTACATTAAACCATAAATTGTTAATTCCTACCACTTCCGTTTTGAGTATCGGATCCAAAAGTGAACTCAGTTCCTAATTTTTTACCCTCTACTTCCTGTCTAAATTTGGTGATGATTGATCAAGCAGTAGAAGAGATTTTTGTCTCCTGAACGGACGGAAATGAAATGAAATCTTTCAGTTTTACGTTCCACGATTATGACGGTGTAGCAGGAAAAGCATACCAAAGGAATCATCTTTACACGGGGTGATACTTTTCCCAGGGAAACTATCACCCCGGGATGTTAATTTTCCCAAGAAAATTGTCACCCCGAGGGCATAAATTTCCCGAATATGAATTTAAAATGTACATATGCGGGTATAATTTTCCTGGCCCATACTAGTGAAGAGGACCAGTGGTCGGAAGAAAGCCCTCAGTGATAGGTTGCGCCGAGCATGAAAGCGGATTATCACTCAGAACCATCGTGCGACTGCAGTGCAAGTGATGGAGGAATTCAAGCGGCGTCCCCCACAGCCTGTGCCAACAATCACAGTTCTCCGCAAAGTGCATGACATAACAAGGTCGGATCCACGGGTGAAACTGCTGATAAGAGATCGTAAAGCCTTAGCAGCCAATGGGGCCGCAAAAATTCAACGTGAATTACTGGAAAAGTATAATATGGTCGGATAAGCCATCGTTCATCTCATGTGAAAGCACACGTTTTGTTTATGTTAGAAGAAGCCCAAACAAGCATATAATCAGTAGTGTTTCAGCCCAAACGTGAAACATGGTGAGCCGAGAAATACTGGTTTTCAGTGGGTTCTGTGCTGACAGCTTACCGCTGATTATGTCACCGTTTTAGGTGACCATGCGCATCCTATGATCCACATGTTTCTAGGCAATTGCATCATATTTCAGGATGGCAATGCTCCTATTTATACAGCTGGAGCTGTTGCGGTACATCGGAATGAAATTAAACATCTCTCCAGGCGTGCCCAAGAACCAGACCGGAACATAGTTGAAGGTGTGGTCCGTCTTGGAAACATGAGTCCGTTGCAGAATTCTGCCTCCATCCTTTTTCAAGAGTCTGAATGATACACACTGCACGTTGAATGCTGTAATATTCCACTTCCTATCATTCACCCTTCACGACCTCTATGACTCCACTTTATGTCGCATACAGCTGTTCTTGATGGAGAATGGTGGTCCAATTAATCTGCTAAGTTACACTCAGGTGCTTCCATTACATTGATAAGGATATGTATATGATGTCTATAAAATCAATTATCGCTGTTATAATTCCGAAACAGTTGAAATTTGCAAATAACGCCAAATATTTTCCATTATTTTAAGAGTTGGATATTTTTACCTAATTGGATTTACGAGTGGCGTTGTCGGAAGAGTAAGCGAAACCAACTCAAATATTTTAAATGGGAAATGCGGGCGAGAAATATTGTGTATCATTTGAAAAACCTTAAGGAAATAAATAATGTAGCACAATTTTTAAGTCGCTCATTGACGACCTATCGACAATGGCAAATCAAAGTCAGGGTGCATAAAGCTTTATTGCCACTCCTATAATTCCAAGGCAGCTTAAGCTCTGAAAATTATGAAGCACGTTTTCAATTAGTCTCAACGAAGAACATTTCGAGCAAAACCAAAGTAACACTAGGGCGCTTGTTATGAGAGACAGAGGGGGAAACGGCATAAACGTCTGACTTCGAATACAGGTAACATGAAAACTTCGGTGTTACTGTACGTTCCTTCTCGTAAGAAGACCTTCTGACTAACATATTATATCTGCAAATTTGGTTGAGTTAGTCTCGAAACGCCCTGTATAAAATTAATAATTTAAGGAACTGAAGGAAAAGGTCTTTTCGTAACTACTGAAGTAACTTTAATTTTAAGATAGCTAACACTTAGTCTAATACTTTATTCTAAATTTAGGCATATAAGATCATTATTTCTTTTAATGATAGAGGAGAGAAAAAAGAAAAAAAACTTGATTAAACAGCAGTCCTGGTTATGTCAACTTAACTGTTCCACTAATTACAAATTTGACCATTCGAATCGTTAAAATTATTGGGTCCCGCTGGCCAGGTTTTAATTAAAAATAGCGCGTTAGCGGACACCATTTTCTCACATGACAGCAATGTTCCTCCCTCTTATTACGTGGATGCCAATCTAAATTCAAAATGTAAGAACCGCGAATTCGAATTAAAACAAATCACGTTGTGGTTAATTCCGCTCTTTTTCTCCCCCTTTCCTGTCTGTCTCTCATTTTTTTCTACATGTGAGTAGGAGGCAGAGGGTGCGAGTTTGCTCCTGTGTTCAAGTACAAATAAACGTGTTCATGTTCTAGCTAAGTATGAATAAATTGGGATCTTATTATTTTTAACTATACATATTAATGTTACATGAGGAATTGAACAGGATCTCAAATATAAATTCTTCAAATTGTAGGAGAAAGAACATAAAATGGCTCTTGGGGGAGGTTGAGCACCCTTTAAGAGGCCCTATCACTGCGAAATTAAAATACCGCTAATTTTACAGTAATTGTGTGATATCTTCCAATAGATTAAAGATAATCGAAAAGTGGAACAAGACCTCCCTAGACAATATTATGATAGGTGAGATACCGTTATCACGACTCACTTATCTGCTTTCGATTTCCAACCATTTAGAAAATCGGCATTTATTTTCGCGTTTCTAAATAACTGCAAACGGAAAGCTACTAGGTAACTCGTGATAACGATAACTCATGCAAAATAACATTGTCTAGGGAGGTCTTGTTCCACTTTTCAATTATCTTTAATCTATTGGAAGATATCACACAATTACTGTAAAATTAGCGGTATTTTAATTTCGCAGTGATAGAGCCCCTTAAGTTGTTCCAATGACTTTTTCCACAGTTCTTTACTTTATAACTAAAAGTAGTTTTAAACTGAAAACACTATACATTTGTGTAGTTTGACGCTTCATTCTGACTGTGGAAAGAAGCTATCATTCAATTTTGAGCTATTTGTTATAATTTTAACACTACTATTTACGAGGTGTGTTCAAAAATTATCGAACCTTATTTTTTTTTCCGCACGTAAACCAATGAAGCGCGGGAGACTTTCATCAGTATAGATGTAGAGAGGTCACTCATGCGTTTCGTGAATTTTTTTCCAGCCTGCAGAAACCGCCATTCGCTGGAAGTCGGCCAATAAGTGAAGACGTGTAGTGACGGTCGTCGGATTTCAGTTTTTTTTGTAAAACGACAGAAAAACTTGAGCAGAGATATTGCATCAAATTTTGCCAAAAGTTTGGTGATACCCAACCGGAAACCATTCAATCGGATTGGTACATTCAATTTTGAAAGATAATTTGGGCATGAGGGGAGTGTCCGCGAAATTTGATTCGGGCTTTCATCGCCAAACACAACATCTCTGCATGTCGTCAGGCTTTCTACTTACCTTACATAGCTTCTTGTGACTTTTGGTTATTTCACAAACTGAAAATGCCATTAAAATGGATCCGATTTGAGACAAAAGAAGGCATCATGCGGAATGCGACGGGACAGTTGTTCACCATTCCAAAAACTGCGTTCCAGAAGTGTTTCCAACAATGCCGAGAGCGCTGGAAGAAGTGTGTGCATTACCAAGAAGACTACTTTCAAGAGGCTTACTGTTTCGAACTTCCAAATCAATAAATGTACTTTTGCCAACTGTTCAATACTTTTTGGACACCTCGTATATGGACGGGTGGTAGATAAATGGTGGAGCGCTCACCTCTGGTGAGGGGTCCATGATATGATTCCAGACCATGTAAATGTGTGGTAGATAATATGGTTTTCTTTAAATTCTCCCGTTTCCTTCCACATTCTCAGTCTACCAATTCTTTCATAATTACCTATTTTGATTAAGCATCCGCCTCCTTTCGCCTACAGGGCAAAAACTAGGAACATAAAACTGTAAATCTAATTTAACTTCACTATCATTTATAAAAGTAAACTCATTTAAAAAAAAAAAACTGTCTTGTAGTGTTTCGGAAACAGTTCTTCCGTTACAATATTTACCCATTTATAACAGTGTGTGACAATCGGAACAGTAACAGGAATTTGTCGTTCCTCTATACATTCATACGCAACATTGACAAATTAAATGATTATATTCGTTTTCTCTTCGTTTTTTCTTAAATGATCATATTCGATTAATTTGAAATATATATTTAAGTACACTTAGTTACAGTTCCGAGTTTTCAATTTTCTTCATAACAAAAAAATAATCTATTCCCCATTGTAATTATCAAATGTATTACGAAGTTTTTTTTCTATAGATAAGGAAGAATTGTAATATTTGACTGCAAATTTCAGGAGATTTGATAACCGATACGGTCGTACAGATTGCATATTATAGACAATATTGGGTGGTCAATTGATTGATCGATTGGTTGAGATTTCTTTACTTTGTAATTCTACACTTCGAATATGAATAACGGGATCTCTTATGTATGTGGCTCTCAACTATGCCGGAACTCAAATTCGGTGCAGTTATCAGGTTCAAAGACAATCTTCGAAAAGCATCTACTAGAGACCAGGTCATTTTTCACCACAGTCACTCCAAGAGATATGGGAATAGAGTGGCTCAGTGGTAACACGCCCACATTTTTTGCGAAGAGGAAGCGCTTCAACACCAAGCAATGTGAGTTTAAGACGGACAACATTGTGTTCGTGAGCTTTTCTCGGGATTCTCCCATTACCTCCCTTATTCTCATTCCATCAATTCTGTCATGATCACGAACCTGCCTCCTTTAGCCTACAGGACCTGCTAAGTATGGATTGTAAATCTACAGATTTAGTTTAATTTTAATCAAAGTAATCTGAATTACTGCATGTTGCCATGGGTCCCAGCTTGAACTCTTAACGTATGCACTTAAGATGTTAACGGTACATATTTCATATTGTAAATTGACTTATTTGCAACATAATTCTAGGTGTAGCGCACAACGATAACCTTGTACCTAGTAAATCAGAAAACTTTCTTAAAATGTATTCTATTCACTAGGCGAATAAAAGTCTACATGGAATATTTATCATAAAAAGAAGATGCTCTAGTCAGTTAGTCAACTCCTAGTAGTCACAATCAGCTAATTGGGTTGCTTTATACTTAACACAGAGACGTCGCAAGCGTGCAGGCAATTTGCAACTGAGCTGACAGACAACAAATTTCCAGTGCTGAGCTGACAGACAAGTTTGTTGCTCTCTCTATCCATTTTATCTTTTTTTCCTTCCTCCAGCACCACATTTCGAAGCTCTATAAATATTTCTTCTCTAACTTCCGTAATGTCCAAGTCTCTGAACCATACAGTCCAATGTTCCATATATAGCACTTGACCAACTTCTTCTTAAGTCCAATATTGAGCCTGCTAGTTAAGAGTGATCTTTTCTTCTTGAATGCTTCTTTAGCTATGACAATTCTTGACCTCATCTCTTTCGTGCAGTAAGCGTCCAGATACTTGAAATAATCGACCTCTTCAAGTTCTCCTTGTTCTACTCTGATCCGTAAGGGCGCGTTTCCACGGGACATTCTCATGACTTTCGACTTTTCGATGTTAATTTCCATTCCATACAGTTTTCCAGTGTCAATTATTTTGTCAATCATCTCCTGTAGCCCTCCTTCGATTTTAGCTATTATAACCATATCATCTACATATCTGATCTTGTTAATGATCTGCCCTCCAATCTTGAAATCTCCAGTTCCCAGTAATGCTTCCTTCATTAAACATTAACTGTAAATGTTAAATAATTGGGGTGACAAACTACATCCTTGTCTGACTCCTCTTCCAATCTCCACACTATTGGTTTCTCCTTCATTCAAGCGCAACTACACTCGTTGTCCTATGTACAGATTTTGAATGAGTCGTCGATCTCTCCAGTTGACTCCGATTTCTTAAAGTATTTTCAGAAGTTTCGTCCAATTGACTCGGTCGAAAGCTTTTCGCCAGTCGATGACGCACAAACACAACTCTTCCCTTACATCAAGAATTCTTTCTGATATAATTCTCATCAATCCAATAGCATCTCTGGTCCCTTTTCCTTTCCGGAATCCAATTGATCTTCTAACCTCTCTTCTATCTTACTTTCCAGCCGCCTATTTAGTATGCGTGCAATGATCTTTCCAGTGTGGGAAATCAGGCTAATGATTCTGTGATCGCTACACTTCTTTGCTTGATTTTTCTTGAGCAATGCAATCATTGTAACATCAAGAAAATCCTTTCACTATTCTCCACTCAGGTAGATCTTGTTAATAAGTGAAGTCAGTACTTTCATTGCGTTGTCTCCTAATCCCTTGAGCAAATCTACTGGTATGTCGTCGTCTCCAGTGGCCTTTCTCCTTCGCATGTCTTTGATTGCTTGTACTACTTCACTTTTCAATATACTGGATCCTTTTTCATCATACACCTCTTCCTCTACTTCGATCGCAATATCTTTGGGGTGGATCTTCTGATCATACAGATCTTTTATGTACTCCTCCCAAATTCTAAGGATTCTTTGATGGTCAATGGTTACATTACCTTGTTGATCTTCGATGCGAATGTTCGTATACTTTTGTTAGCCCTCCCTCCTAATTCTTGAGCTTTCTGGTACATCAGATCATATCTGCCGCGCCGTTGAAGTTCCATTATTTCTTCACATATCTGCTCCATGTACATTTCTTAGTTTTTTTCCGTTTCTCTTCTCAATTCATTATTCAGTCTTCTGTATTCATTGATGTCCGTGTTTCTTGCCCTTCTGCGTTCCTCCATCTTCTTAAGCATTGCTTCAGTTATCCATGGTTTTCTCGGTGCTCTTTCTATCCTACCAATGTTATTGTGGAGTGTGTCAAGTAGAATTTGTTTAACTTTTCCCCAACTAATCTCTATATTGTCAACCACATCGCCAATTGTACAGTCCGCAGCAAAAAACCCTGCAACACGAGCATGTAAGTTTATTGTGAAACTACAGCTAACACCCCAGGGAATCAACATAACGTCTAAGTGACACGAATCACGCCAGGAGAAACCTCGGCGTCCTCTCGTGCACACTTATTTCGGAGCAAAAGACTTCGTCGTTTCACAATAAACTTACATGCTCATGTTGCAGGTTTTTTGCTGTGGACTGTACAGATTTTATCTTCAATCTCTTCTTTCACATAATCGTCGATATTTCTTAGTCGCTCTAAGTTCCATTTTCGATTTCTCCTCCCGATTTTCTTGATCAACTTTAACCAGGTTTGCACTTCCGACACTAGGAGATTGTGATCCAAATCAATGTCCGCTACTGGCAGTGTCTTTACGTCTTGCACACTATTCCTGAAACGTTGCTTCACAAGAATGTAATCGATTTGGTAGCGTTTCTTATCTCCTGGACTTTTCCACGTGTACAGCTTGGTTTTTATTTTCTTAAACCACGTGTTCATCCCCACCAGATCATGTTGCCTACAGAAATCGATAAGCATTTGACCTCGTTCGTTTCTTCTACCTAGTCCAAATGGCCCATTACCTTATTCGCAGTTCCTTCTCTTACTACGCTGTTGAAGCCTCCTATTATTATGACGTTGACCTTACCTCTTCCTTCTTGATGCAATGTCACTGATTTGATCATACATTACTTCTGCTTCATTATCATCATGGTCTATTGTTGGCATATACACTTTTATTATCACAATATCTACCGGTTTTGCATGTAGTTTTACAAACATCAAGCGGTCACTGCAGTATTCCACTTTGGTTACACTTCTTGCTACTTCGTTCTTCATTGCTATCGCGACACCATTCTCGGCCTTATCACCACCCGAATAGTATATTCTGTAATTTCCCGATAATATCTTATCTTTCCCTGGCCATCTTACTGCACTCAAGCCCACTATATCTACTTTACATTTGTCCATTTGCACTTTTAAATTTTCAAGCTTTCACTCACGTCGTAGAGTTCGTACGTTCCAGGTTCCCATGCTGAAATGAAAGTTATTATTTTCTCCTCTGATGATTCTTTCCGGAGTAGTCCCCACCCGGAGATCCGAACGGGGGACTATTTTACCTCAGGAATTTTTTACCTCAGGAAGAACCATCATATTTACTTATTCTCCTCCTTCGTCCCTTCTGGGAAAAAGATAATGTGGTAGTATTCCCATTCCTTTCCACAGCTCCATGTCGTTGACCATCTAGTGGTTCATCTGCCTTTTAGAACAGTTTCCTCTTCTAAGGACAAGAAGGTGCCATGACCTCCACCCTCCGAGAAGGCCGTTGGCACTTGGTAGAAACTGACTCCTCATCCCGAGAGTCGGTCGGTCCCCACCTACGTTAGCCGCCAAAGACGTTGCCCGCTTTCTCCCGCGAGAAGTAGGTTGAGATTTTCCCTTCGTTTAGGATGAGACCCGAAGGCTTTTCTCAAACCTCTCCAGTACTTTGAGAAAGCAAAGCAGATAGTACTGGGAAATTTTTACTACTTAGTGAGATGATACGGGTGGAGATTGTATCTTTACTTGAGATGTTGAATCGATTCCAAAAACTACCTGTCATTATCCTTTACATTTTTGTTCTATGATGATCAATCGTGATACGGAAACGGTTGATTTCTACCACTTCCGGTTTCAATAGAATGTAGAAGAGAGAACCTATTCTAGGACACTCAATCGATTACAGAAACTACTTCTGGATATCCATTACCGTTTTTACTCTAATACTTGTCAACAGATAGACAGATGAACAAGTACTTCCGGCCTACAAGACTTCCGATACTTATGCATAGCGTAGTTGGAAAGTCTGATAAAATGATGAACATATTGTGCGATTGTTTTACAGTATATCCGTCATTGTACTGGTCATATGTTTGTTAGATGTCATTTGTTCAACGTTGATGACCATAGAGCAAAAGTGGTAATAGATAACATCAAATGTCTTTTCTTTAGTTTATTCCACGTTCTCTTACATCTCTCTACAAACAAAGGAAATGGTAGAAATTTACTACTTGTTTAAATGTTGGTCTCCATAGAGCAAAGACGGCAAGAGATATCGAGAAGTGGTCTTTTGGCATCAATTAAGTGTCTCAAAACAAACTTCCATTGCGACCTTTATCCTTGTATGTCAACCAGAAGTAGTAGTAATAGACTTTCGATTTCAACACTAATAGCAGTCATACAAAATGCTAATAAACAGAGAAAAACGGTTTTCTAATATGGAATCAATATCGTGGGAATAGAAACTGTCTCCGACTTTATTTCTCTATTGCAACTAGAAGTAGTAGAAATATGCCACTACTTCCTGTTTCAATATTGACAACCATAGAGCAAAAATGGAATAGAATAGTGGGTAATAGTTTTCTTATACGGATTCAGTGTCCCAACAATAAGTTCAATCTCTGTCTTTATCTCTCTATTCAAGTCGGAAGTGCTAAAAATCTACGTTATAACCAGAAATGGTATAAGTTTACTTATTTTGGTTTTAACATTGATTTCCAATTTCATGGCGAAAGTTTGGAACCTATCAATAATTTGTAGCCAAGAATATGTTTTATTATTATTATTATTATTATTATTATTATTATTATTATTATTATTATTGTTAACCCTTCAAAACGGTAAGCCCTTTCTTGGGAAAGAGATGAGGGTAAAGTCTCCAATATAAGTGGAAGCAATATAGAGGAGAGGTGGGTAAAATAATCCTTACAGGTAAAATGATCCCCTACCCCTTACAGCAGAAACTAGTGGCGCTGCCTGTCGTATCACGTGGTTACTACGTCACACAAAATAAGTTGTCCTTTTTCATCAGTATTCTTTGGATGAGAAACGTTTTGTTATTCTTTCAGACGGAAAAATAACATTTCCGTAACATTGTTTGTAAGGTAAGTGCTACTGTTTGCTGTATTTGTACAAATGCATGAATTAGAATTAGTATAGGAAAATTAGTTCGAAGTGCGGAAAAATAGTATAACAAGCTGAAAATTGGTGGATGTGTTCTTTGGATACCCCTGATTAACATACTCAAAATCCCAAAAAATCCCACCTGGGCAACATGCCGCCATCTTGGAAAATGGCCGCCATTGAATTTTTTTTTTTACTTACGTTCCTTTTGAAGGCCATAACATCGGACACAAGAGAGATATTGATGTGCGGTTTGCGCGAGGTTATCGCAGACACTCCAGGCTATTCACTGAAAATAACATTTAAACCTTTAATTGGAAATCTATGTAAACAAAGTATATAAAAATTACAACTGCGAAAATTTTTCGATACATATTTTCAATACAACTCGATTTTCGCTCTTTTCCGTCCGTTTTATCAAAAAAAGTAATGAAGCAAATGTTGTAGAGCACACAAAAATACACAAGAATATATCCTAGTTTTGTCCAAAAACTCAAGTCTGAATGGTTTAATAGAGCGCGCAGTAAACGCAGTGTCACTTGCTTAGCCTTAGTTAGTTGCTGCACAAGAATGTAACAAAACAACTTCCAGATGGGCAATACTTCCAAATATTTTACTTCGAGCATTTTCTTTTGAAGGAACTTACGGATTTAGAGCATCCACGTCGCTTGCTTGCGGTTGATATCAGGTTCGGCATTTCGTTATCGGTCAGGTCTTCATGTTCTTCTTCATAGATCATTGAATCTGCAGTATCCTCTTGATTTGTACATCCCTCAATTGCACAGTTGCTGCAAAATGGTGAGCATCGAAGTCCATCTTTCCAACAACCACAATATTTTTCACACCCTACGTGGCAATTGCAGCTTACAAGGTTCATCAGCATATCTGGAGCTGGGGGTTGAGTGCTAGGTACAGGTATTAACTCACCATTACTGTTTTTCTTCCAACCCCATTTGACTGGAGGAAGGGACACACCACGCCATTCCTGAACCTGATGATACACTCTTAAGCAATGTTGCTTCGCTGCTGCTAATGTTGGAGGAAGGGTTGCTAAATCGAATGTTGCACCTATTTTCTGTTTAGCAACAGTCCTGACGTAGCACTTATATCGAGTTTTGTTAAGCCCATCGGAAATTTTTCCACCGTACATACCGACAAGAAATTCTTCACCAGCCGTCACGATCTCATCAACTGCTGCATTCTCCTTATTAAAAATGTCCACTTTCTTGCGAAGGTTTGGAGATGCTTCCAGTGTCTTAAAGGCGAGTATTTTTCCTCTTTTGAAAGGTGCCGATGTGGTGTCACAGCCAGATATTGCGTGAAGGAAAAGCATATGATTATACATGTCATCCATGGCCAGCTGCAATTTCGTAGACTCGAACAATTTTGGGGGATGCGACTTAAGACGAGCCCGGTATAAGCAACCGAATGTTATTATTTGTTGGTGCAAGTGCCGTAAGAAGTACTAGCAAGTCGGTGTCTGTGCCCACAATGACAGGGTTCTCCTCACTTTTTCCCAGTTCGATAGCAGTAACTACTATGAGACGGTCAGCATCACCCGAAGCGTTGATCACAGTAATTCCATTTTCTTTTAATTGTGATCCTAGAAGCGCTATGAAGCTTGCCTTGTTCGCCTCATTTCCTAAAAATTGATGCTGTGAAGTACTTGCTTCAGTTTGCAGCTCTACCAGCACTTCTGAAGACGAAAGTTGTGATCTTCGTCGCATGCGCTCTGTAGCTTTTGTTGTACATTCCGTATAACCATCAAAAACTATCGTAACCTGTCCTTTATAATTTGCTTTGATGAATGAAACATAGCTCTGACATACATCACGGAAAGTCCCTGGTCTTGGCCAGTGAACTCGATGCAGTAAATCTCCTCCGTCTAGAACAAAGCTTGAAGTTTCAGGAAAGGTTTCAGATGGGGGGCATATTTTCTCCATAACACCTCTTAAAGTTGACTTTGTGCCTTTCCTAAGCATAGTTGCGTCGAAGAGTGCTGGTGGCATCGATGCCAGTTCGTAGTTCATACAACCTTCCAGTTCCTCTTCACTTCGAACAATGCATGCCATTCGATGGAACAGCTGGTTAGGATTCACAGGAATCAATTCACCCCGAACAACCATGGCATTCGTCATTGCTGCAAGAGTGACTACCTTGTCCTTCCGTTGAAGCTTGATGTCCGCAAAAGATTTCCCATCAAGCTTCTTTAAGGTCTTAATTCCCAGCTCGTAAGCTGAATCACAGTTCACTGTTTCGTCTGCTATAACACCACTGTGCAAAGAAACTAGAAGATCGGGAGGTTTCTCAAAAGGAGAATGCGTTCGTAACCACATTGCGAATATTTCTATGTGTTTTAAGTCCCTTTTTTGGCAGACTTGTCCAAGTTCTACATGCTGTTGTGATATTGCGATAGCTACACCTGCGAAATCTTCCAAAGCATCCAGTACCTTCATTGATGCCGGCATAGAATGTATCCAGCGTGCGAGAACAGAGTCGGATATATCATGACCACGAGTTAAACCTCCGGTAGTCTTTATATTCTTCATCAAAACCTGCTCAATGGTCAAGTCTGACCAAACTCCGCTCCAGAATTTCGATTTCCGTCGTACAGTGCAAAATTCCTTCTTCACGAATTCTTCATAGTCGGAAGATGACAAATATGATTTCAGCTTACATGTGAGCAGATTTCGCATAATTAATATGGCCACCGGCATGCAAATAGGGAAGCATTTTTTGTACGCTGAATAAGTGCAGTGCCCAATCCCCTGTGCGTTCTGCTCTAACAAAATTACGCATGATTTCTACCTGCTCAAAGTACTGAACCCATAGTTTGCCTGTCCTGCTTTTCAGAACTTCTACTTCTAAAACTGTTTTAATCGATGAAATAAGCTTTCTCACTGCATCGGTGCGTAGAATATCATCTACTTTCTTCTTCCCCTGGAATAAAAGTTCATAATCTTCTTTAATTTCTTTCAGTCGTTCTTCACACAGCACTTCATCGTTAATGATTTTGGTCACAAGCAATAAGCAGAGAGCATTTTGAGTTAAGAAGTGAGCTCGTAGTGCTCTAGCGTAAGAATGTCCTGTCAACATATGTACTACAGAGTTTTTCGCAAATAGTTGCTGCCAAAGCTCTTGTAAGCCACTGCCTTCCATAATTTTTCCAACGGCACCCATGAACGACATTAACAAATGGAATCCTCCAAGACGTACAATCACTTTTGAGAGCGGGCTGTCAACATTTGCTGCTAAAACGATGTCCACAGCTTTAACGTAAAGTGGCTGGTCAAGTGTTACGATACATGAAGACTGATTTTGTTTCTTGCACTGCTCCGATGCAAACTCCAACAGGAGTATATAGTCGACATGTTACTGGGTTCGAGGTTCACTATTGGAAGTGGTAGTACATCAGATATTTCCACACACTCCTCGGATTGCATTATTGTTTCCATGAATCCGCTCCATCCTACAAAATTTGACACTTTACAACTTGGTCCAGACATCCATAACAAGTCGATATTTCTAGCGAATTCAGCATTCTGTGGCTTAATGTTAAGTATGCTAACATCCTCCATAGAAAAATGCTTGAGTCCACTTTTGTAGTGCTTGTTATACGTCCTGATCTTTGTGTAACCAAACCTTCCGATATTGTTGGAAGAAGGCACTGACGCTGGACGAAGAACCTCATTTTCAACTTTCACGAAAGAAGCTGGCGTTGCACAGACGATTCCACCCATTACATGAAAATTACCATATCCGTCAACACTGCTAACGTTGTGATCTATGTTATCGAACACATACTGAACGAAAGCTCTGTCGTCTATTAATGTCGGGGCATGTTCCGTTACTGAAGATTCATACTTAATCGCTTCACTGTAAGATGAACACAATCCCATGGCATGGAAAAGGTCGATAATTGAGCGGCACCGAAACCTTCTATGCAAATAAACTGATACACCCAATTGAATTGGTGACACGAATGATCTTGGCCGTACTGCTGATATAATTGCATGGGCTATGGTCAGTGTTGTTTGTGATTTGCAGTAATGTTTCTTCTTTGCTACTGTTTCCAAAAACAGTTTTAAATTTTCTGGAACCATGTCAGCACCCCCTTTTCGAATGTCTTCAGCTGATGGATATGTATCAGTCGTGTATACAACAGAACAAATATCTTCTTTGATAATCTCTGCTGCCATTTGCACTATTCTCTTCTTTTCATTCGAAAGATTGATTTCCACTTTTTTAAACCATTCGTCCGTTAGTACACGGCTCACTACACTTCTAAATGACACTACGATACCCGATTTGCCTTTGATGTGTGCGAAAATTACTCTTGGGCCAAAATGTTGCTGCAGTCTTTCTTTAAGGCGCCTTTCACTGTACAGTTCTACACCAGGAGACAACTCACTCATTACCCGATGAAGATCGGCTAAACGATATTGGCACTCATCATCATTTTCCATGAATTCACACAGTTTTGCAAACGCTGTATCCTTTTCCAACTCACGCCCCCTGCTGTGATAACCCACAGATGGACGATTTTGATTCTTCGCTGCAAACGTAGAAAAACATTTTCGGTGATACTTAGCTTCAACTGCAACAAGGTCAATCACAGAGCAGACCCGTAGAAGAACTTCGCTTCCCCATTCGTCATTTCTTCTTTTTGCCTGTGCAATGATAGTTTCTTTAAATGGCAATGTAGTAACACAACTAACTGCGGGAAAACGTTCGGGATGTTTTCTCGATTCGGCAAACTGGGTTGGTTTTCCACACAGCAAGCAGTGTGCCTTGAAATCAAACGCATCGACACTTTTACGTAGGTTTATGCTAAAATCTTGTCCCTTATCTGTAACTTTCTTAATTCGACGTGTGTAGTCTTTCCTACATTTATTATGCACTGTCACTTTTTCTTTGTCCACTAAACTCTTATGCAAGTCATCTCCTCGAATTAAGCTTATGGAGCGAATAGTTTCACCTCTAGTCACGATCACAGCCTCATTTTCGGATATCGGGTCTTTGCATATAACACATACAACACTCTCCATCATATCCATTGTAAACCCTATTCAACACGAAAATTAGAACAGTTTGGTACTCATTTTCAAGCCAAAACCACTGATCCCACCAAACACTGTTCACTAGTCAAGTTTTTTTTCTTTTTCTTTTTTAAACGCTGTCGAAACTGCATATAAAGACAGAGTTACAAACAAAAACTTCAAACCGTTGTAGATACAACAACGCTAACATGTGTTAACGCTGTTGCCAAATTTACGCGTTGCCAGGTATGCACTATTAAAGAACCTAGCTTATCAAATTTTCTTTTCCATATTTGGGAAAATAAATATACTCACATACTTGGTTTTCTCGTACGTAAGAAACTAACGAACTTATAATTTGTGAAGATATAGTTTTGTACTTTCAAGTGCAAATATTTTGATTGTTTTTCATATAAATGAAAACTGCACATAACAACCGGAGAAAAAAATACTGCACTACACATGGTGCCGCGTTTACTGCGCGCTCTATTAAATCATTCAGACTTGAGTTTTTGGACAAAACTAGGATATATTCTTGTGTATTTTTGTGTGCTCTAAAACATATGCTTCATTACTTTTTTTGATAAAACGGACGGAAAAGAGCGAAAATCGAGTTGTATTGAAAATATGTATCGAAAAATTTTCGCAGTTGTAATTTTTATATACTTTGTTTACATAGATTTCCAATTAAAGATTTAAATCTTATTTTCAGTGAATAGTCTGGAGTGTCTGCGATAACCTCGCGCAAACCGCACATCAATATCTCTCTTGTGTCCGATGTTATGGCCTTCAAAAGGAACGTAAGTAAAAAAAAATTCAATGGCGGCCATTTTCCAAGATGGCGGCATGTTGCCCAGGTGGGATTTTTTGGGATTTTGAGTATGTTAATCAGGGGTATCCAAAGAACACATCCACCAATTTTCAGCTTGTTATACTATTTTTCCGCACTTTGCCCAATTTGGGCCTAATTTTCCTATATTAAATATAAATGAGACACTATTAGTTGAAAAGTTAGTGCTTAACTCTATACACTTAGCATGCAGGTGGAAATCTTCTCTATGTTTTCTCACACAAGAACGTATTTAATGGAAGCCATATGAAAAGGAAAACGATCCCGGGATCATTTTACCTTAGGATTATTCCATTTTCTTAGAGATCATTTTGCCGTTTTTGTTTATTTGACTCAAGGTAATCCAGATGAGCATGATAATGAAATTCTTGGAGATAGGCCTACTTTAAGTGGTGTCCAGCGAAACACATTAACCATTCTACGTCTGCTGTTCTGAAAGCTGCTATTCCAAAATTAAAGAAATATAAAATGAAGGCAATAATTTCTAAAACTAAGAAGTTGCAAGGAGCAAAAAAGAAATATCAAGTATCATCCGTTTTGACGACGAATCCATGAGAGATACCGAGTGTATCTATTGTCATGACTTATATTCAAAGTTTGCTGGAAGTGAGAGTTGGATAATGCGTCAGCAGTTCCAAGAATGAGCCCACGATCAGGTGCTGGTGTTGATGAAGATGAAGATTTCTTTGTGTGTGACATATGTTCTGCCACTTAGGCTACAAGAAAGCTAATTTTAAAAAGGCATAACAGAACTAAGTGTTCAAAAACCGTTTTCTACATTGAACAATATATTAGCGTACTTTAACAAACTATATATTCTATTACGCGTATTACTAACATACTACTTTAACAAAGTATTACTACACCCTGTACCCCATTTTTTATTTTTGTAAGTTCACAAGAGTTTCCCATTATTTTCAATGGAGGAATCATTTTACCCACCCCCTAAGGCAAAATGATCATTTCGCAATAGTTTCAAATTTGTTGCAAAACAATATCGAAGATGTTCATTGGCAATGTTCAAAATTACACGTTAGAAACCTGAAATAACACCTTATCCTACCGACACAATTACCACAATATAGATCATTAGAGCTAAGATCTGGAGGCCAATTTATCTTAAGGAGATCATTTTATCTACCTCTCCCCTAAGTAATGCAGCGAAAGTATAGAGTGATTTAAGTAATATATATACTATAAAGCGATATAAGTAACAATAATCGATGTTCAATCATAGGAGAACTCAACTGTTAACGGACAGTCTTTTAATATCTTATAGGTAATTACATGAAATCTGACACGCAAGCATTACACGTTCCAGAAATATTATTTTTTGAAGTGAGGCAAAGGAGTTGTATTTAGCAGAGCTGTAGAGTGTTGGATTCATAATGACAAGGGTTGCGGATTCAATTCCTCGTCGGGAAGCACAGCATTATTTTCTAACTTAAATCTTGAACAAGGAATGTTCTCTTTATCTCGTAATTATAAATGAAGACGTTAGGATCCTCGAGAATACTAACATTAAGGTAAGTATACTAAAACTAAGAACAGAGAAAAATATATTACTAACTTGAATCATATTTGCGCCTCTCTACGAAGTTTTTAAAAAAGTTCAGATTTTTAGATCTCTGCTCTCCACGGGCATCTCTGGCGGGAGGGACGAGGGGGACGCATCACCCCAATATTTTAAAGTACAAATATTCTAATTCTATTCTAATTTAATTTATTTACTAACGACGTAATTATATTTATTTGTGGAATATAACATTTAGGTTGTGAAACGATTATAACGTTCTTGACATATCTCAGGGGATCCGTGGAGATAAGCAGAAAAATGATAAATGGAATCGAATATAATCAAAGGGTTGGGCTTGGTACTACCATTATATCACTTTCTTTGATGTCCCCCCCCCCAAAAAAAAATTTACATGCTAGAGACGCCAATACTGCTCTCTCTTATTTGTAAATCGAGTACAGGTGTTTAGTAAATCCAATAGATATTATAGGAGTTATATCTCTTTATTTCTCACATCTATACGTCATCTCTAGAGAATGATGTTCCGACAAATAGACTGCCGAGTCTCATTTTCAAAATTAAAATATCTATCTAGTCACTGATACATATGTAGTACTTGCCTTAACGGAGCAGACAAGAAATCGAGAAACGATCAATCCGAATCTTTTCGGAAATTATATTGAACTGATACTGTGAATCTGAGCCTAATCTGACTCCTTAATTCTATAGTCAAAATAAAAATTACATCAGAGATCCCTATGCAACCTGCCTTTCCTATACGTAAGTCGTGGTCACATACTCTGCAAGGTGATTAGGTGATTTTAAAACACTTTTGACTTGGAGAATAGAAATAAAATTGGATCGAAATGTAAGATACGAATATAAGACAGGTAGATTATCTCCATCCAACAGAACTATATCCATTAACTTAGCTTAAAAATCCTTTTTAAGCTCTTTTCTCCGAAACACATTCTTGTTCTTTTCACGCAACCAGATTATAAATACTCTGATAGTGTTTTAACCACTAGAGAATGCTTTTGCAGATTTATTTTCTTTTATCGTAAGTTCGTACATAAATCCTCATCAAAAACAACATGGGTTTATCCAACTCACTACTTCACACTTCATAATGGATAGGGCAAAGAAATAAATGGAGTCTGAAAACAAGCAAGAGAGAGAAAAAGAGAAGAGAAATAAAGGGCACAATGACACATAGAAAGAAGAGAAAGTGTGTCACACTCACCTCATAACTCTCTCTGCCACTCGGCTCTTTTATTGCTGTGTGCCACGCCTGCATCTCCCGTTGCAATTCTCAACCAAAGGTTCCTATCTCCCATATTTCACACCAGGCTGTTGCCTAGTGTGAGTCACCTCTACAAAGAAAACAAAATATCTCACTTTTATTATTATTATTGAAACATTCTCATTGATTTAGCACTATATACACACACACTTTCTGTACATATACGATTTTCCATTCAATGAAAAATACTTTCTACTTATTCCGATAGATTCAAAATATAACCATTTTATTAACTGTACTTTTTTTATTTTTTTCTTCTTTCACATTAGACTGCAGGGATTAACGATTCACCGAAAACATTGCGGTTTAAAAAGAGGTCAAGTTTTCAGCTGGACTGAAAGCCTTTTCAAACACTGCGATGAGTCAAAAGAAGCTGTACACAAAATAGTAACCCGTTACTTGTATCATCATCATAACTATATGTACGAGGGCTGCTATTCTTTCAACACTAGAGAACGAACGTGAAATCACGAAACTGGGGTAAGAGAAAGCTATTCATTGAGCTTTGGCCATCCCGCACACCAGAGCCGGATTTAGGTTTGGCGCGGCTCTAAGCTATTAAAGGTAACGGGGCCCTTTATGTGTCCAGATGAACGTAGGCACACTGTATACAGAAATAAAGAAACTAGCAGAAGAAGCACGAAAACTTACATCATAGGGGCCCACACAATTGGAATCACTGTTGCCATATATAAATTTTATTTTATTTATTGCTTTTCTTATATTTTGGAAATGTATATTAAGTTTTTTTCTTAATTTTTGAGGCTCCCAGGAACCCTAAGATATAGCTTGTTTAGCTTATACGTAAATCCGACACTGCCGCACACCGATAAACAAACTCTGCAGTCAGGAACGCACCCATGGAAGGTCTACCGGGTCCGAACCCCCCCCCCCCAAAAAAAAAACTAACTCAACATACATTTGTACACTTTCTCGATAAATCTACACTTGTTTATCAGAGTAATGTCTCATGTAGCATGAAAATTTGATCTTACACTTCATCTGTACTCTTTCTCATGAAAACAATCTAGTTCTTTTTTTTTTCTGAAAATGTAAGTAGAAGTATTTTACAATTACTTATCCTCTTTTCGAATGCTGAATAAATTTAATACCCGTTCAACACTACGTAGACGTAGTGGCTTGTAGTATTGGACTTCCTCCAAAGCTTGGACCTCCAAAAAAATTTTCTGGGTGTGCGCCTGTCTGCAGTTTATTTATTGTAGAGTAACGAGCTTGAAACCATCACAAGTGGAATAGAAGCTCAATATGTGATGAAATTCTATTTCCACAGGCAGACGAGCATAATACAGCCGTAATTCATTTTCGAATGAGTAAGGATTACGGAGGAAACTTTGTAAGTGATTACTGTGTGTACAAGTACTGTGGAGAGTTTAAAGAAGGATTTTACCGATGTACATGACGAAGTTGTCAAGAGTGGAAATCTTCGGCGGCAGATGGCCTTGCTGAACGCATAAATCATGTGGTTCGTAAAACGTTAAATTACGTTATCTGAACTGTTTGCTGAGTTCCCTGAAATTTCAAGATCAGCGCCTGAAGAAATCAAATTATACTTGGCATCCGCTACAATTGTGTTCGATGTGTTTTAAAACTATAGCTACTTCTGAGCGATTGAGCGCCGGAGTCTGTCGAGCTCTATAAAGTGTGGGCGATGTCCATTGAACAGCTGTCTCTTGTCCCCATTTCGTCATCTCACGTGATTCTAATCTTATGGTTAAAAGGAAGTTTAAAAAAAGGATATTCCTTGTATTTTGCCATCATTGGTAGATTGCTATCTGAAACTCTAGAAAGTTTCAGTGTATTACGGTTTTCAGCTAATATTTTCGTCTTGGTGTTGGCAGCAAGGAATTTCCATAAACATTTCGACGAAGTGGAAAAAAGATAAGCTTCAACCTGTCCTTTATAAGTAGTAGGCGACACCTTCTAAGTGTGTCACTGATAGGATAATATACGTCCCTGTTGGAGGTACTTGTCACTATTAGGAGTAAGTGTATCACTTTCGGAAGAAATTAAACAACAATCGCACAATCTGCTTGTTAACAGCATATAACATATGGTGAAAAAAACTCACAAAAACTACAATCCGTTTGCCACACTGAACATCCTCATTTTTATTGTGTTCTTTGATTGAAAAGTACGAATGACATCTGAACTTTAATATGCAAACACATTTACGCATGCCACAATTGTCTGTTTAAATTTGTCCAAAAATCCTCAATAGGTCGAAGTTTAGGAACATCAGGAGAATTTTGATCTTTGGGTATGTAGCGTATACCGTAATGTGCCATGGCTGCAAGACTTGCTGTAGCGTAGTGGCAGCTAGCTAAATCTGGCCAAAACACCACATTGTCTCCACGGTAATACATGCTGATAAACTGTTTAACTTTCGGCAGACAGAACTTCACATACCGTTCACTATTTAGAGCAAGAACAGTGTTGAAAAACTGCGGTTGAGAGAGTCCGTTTTCACTCATCGCAAGCCATGCCCGTTCACCCTCTATACGTAGGCAGGACTTTGGTTACCTGTTTCAGCGTAAAATAGCTAACATGCCGTAACTGGATCTATTCTTATAAATATAATATAATATAATATAATGTAATATAATATAATATAATATAATATAATAAATATAATATAATAAGTAAACTATGAACTGCATCAGATTGCCAACGAATGATTCGTTTTGTCGAAAACTAGGCATCAGAATTTAGCCTCAACCATGTGATTTTGTACAGTTCGATTTAATCAATCAAATGATATGCGTTTTATCTTTAGACAATATTAGACAGTAATTAAAGAAAGATTAAAGCTTAAGGGCTAATTTCATAATTTTAGGCTAATATTTCATTAAATCAAACTGAACACTGTTGTAGGCCTATTACTTGTGCAATAATGAATAACTTGATTACTGTGTACTTCAGTTTCAGTTTTACCTTAAGAGGTGGCATGGTTATCGCACAACATACATTTGTAAGTTTAGAAAACTATTTTCTTTTATTTTCTCGAAAACTGCACAAGAACATTTACATTCACCCATATGATTTCGTTCAGCTCAATGATATTTCCGTATTTGTACATATATATGTCTCATCTTTGGACATTTTATTCCCTGTCAAACGCTAATAATATATGGTATCCGAAATATACTGTATCCTTTTCTTTATTTTCTTCTAGGTGTGAAGTGTGTGTGGAAAGAGGCGTCAGTAACAAGGATTTTTATGAGATACTCCAAGTTTTGATTGAAATACACACCGTTCTCACATTTTTTTCAAGATGGCGCCCAGACAACAACGAGAGCCATTTTGTGCTGTGAAATGCGCAACGGCAACATCCGTTATCATAGTTCAAAGCAACTTTCGGCGACAGTTTGGGGTCAATCCACCCAACAAGAAGTTAATTAAGCATTAATTCATGGAAATAGGTTGTATATGCGAAGCCAAAAGCGCCGGTCATCCTTCGAATTCAGATAGCAGATAGTGGATAGAGTTGGGCAATTGTGCTAATGCAGCCCCACAAAATCAGTTCGGAAATTGAGCCGTGAGTCAGCATTATCCATATTGAATCTCTGTAAGGTAGATAAAAAAATTATATATTACCTTGCTTTTAGTATATAAAGAATTCTGATATCACATTAGGGGGGCCGAGAATATATATTTTTTTAAAAGAGTACATTCTTTTACGGATACCCGGTACATTATTGTACAATTTGGAGCGTTGCATTACGTTGGTCAAAAATAGAAAATGAATTGTTAGGGATAGGAGGCTTTTGAGATGTGTTGGCCTAGAATGCTGCGTTTATTCTGGGCAAAAGAACAGGATTTAACGAAAGTTTGATATGAATAAATGAAGAAAAGGCAGATTCTAAGGACCAAAGAAAAGACATGAAACTCTATGATGACCCATCTAATAAGACATTTGAAATATATTAATGCTCATCCAGAAAGCGTAAGCGAGGATGGGAGTAGAAGGACGTCAATTAGAGTAAGAATGGAATATCAAGACGGAGATCACACCAAGAAATCAAACTTTTATATTAAACAAAGGAGAGAATTTTCAAAAGTAATAATGTCTACGATTCTAAATATTAAAGAGAGGAGGAGAAGATACAATTATGATATCAAACTACTCAATTAATTACAAGTACTTAGGAAAATTACTCAATTACAATTACAAGTAGTATGTGTGTCACTGTCAGAAGACCCGTCCATAGATTTAATGGCAAATTTTTGGCAGGAATTTCAATTTGTAAAAGAAAAAAAAAACATTTAAATGAAAAAACTTTCAAAAGGACACTTTTTCACGGGTCTCCAAATTCTCTGGTCCCCCGCATTTCTCGGGATTTACCCTCCTTGTCGACGACCCTGGTCTTAAGAAAATTAAACAATAAATAAATCTGCTAATATATATATTCTCACATTACAGTAACTAAATAAATAAACAAGCTGATTCAGTACAATAAGAAATTTCAATTATTACTGGTAGTGGCGTATTTATGATTTTGTTTCGGGGGGGGGGGCTTGACTAATTTTGTTCCTTGGAAATGTGAAAATTCTGCAAGATATTTCATTTACTTTAATATAGTAAATACAATTTCGGGAGTGGGGGGCTTAAGCCCGGAAATCCCCCTTAAATACGCCACTGATTAATGGCAACAAACGGAATACTATCTAGTATTTAGCGTAATAAGAATTCCTTTTCCTTGAGTATTCTCGAAAACTACGCATGGAAATTTACCCTCGGGTATCTGATTTCTGTCAGCTCGATGTAGATCTATCGATTAATTATCTTCGTACAATATTGTATTTAAACAAGAATTAATCAAAGTTTTAGGCTTTCTGGTATCTCCTAGATCATATAGTGTAAAAATGAAATGAAATCTTTAAGATTTACGTCCCACGGTTATGCCGGTTAGGCTAAAGGAGACGGTGATTATGAGAAATGAATGAAATGGTGGAATGAAGAAAATGGGAGGAAACGAGAGAACCCCGAGAAACCCACGCATATGGTGTTTGTCCACCACAAAGTTCACTTGGCGGGAGCAGGGTTTGAACCCAGGACCCCAAGCACCAGAGGTGAATGCTCTACCACTGAGCCACCGCGGCCCATCATATAGTGTACTGTTGATTTGCTAGTATCATAGTGAAAAGGTTGAGGAGGATGTATTCAATATTATTTCAACCTAGTAAGCGGCGTGGTTATCATAAAACGTCAATTTTCAGGTCTACAAAAATTGTTTTCTTCAAACTTCTCGAAAAACGCGCATGAGGATTTACCATCACTCACATCATTTTGTTCCGCTTGATGTAACCTAATTATTGATATACTTTTACCTAATCTTTGGACATTTTGTTTTGGCTAAACGCTAATAATTTTGTAGAATTTACATCTCGAATATACTGTTGTACTGTGTACTAGCAGAATACTCGTTCTTCGTACGGGGAGAATATTATTTTGGACATAAAGGGAATAATTTGGATTTAAATCGCATCGGAAGTGTCACTGTTCATATCAGCGACCCCGAAAACTATAGATTCGACACATATAAGTCATTTTTGACCATTTTTATATATTTCCCCCTTCCCCAAGTTGCGGAGCTGAATTTAGATTTAAACGACATCAAAAGTGTCACTTTTCGTCTCAGCGATTCCGAAAACTATGAATCCGACACTAATATCGGTCATTTTTGATCATTTTTTATATACCGGGTGAGGCATTTAAAACTGTTTTTGGAAATATCTGGAAAACTACAAATCGGAGTTTAAAAATATTGTAATAAAAGTTGTTCGTCTCAAAGGGGGACATCCAATGATACCACACTCGACCCCCTACCCCCACCCCCCGGGGGCGGGAGGGGGGTCAACTTTGAAATCTTAAATAGGAACCACCATTTTTTATTGCATATTCTGATTCTCCGTAAAAAAATACGTAACTTTTGTTTCGAACATTTTTTTCGTTGCGTGATAGATGGCGCTGTAATCGACAAAAATCAAAATGGCTTACAAACGAAAAATGAGGCATTTAAAACTGTTTTTCAGAATATCAGGAAAACTACAAATCGGATTTTAAAAAAGTTGTAATAAAAGTTGTTCGTCTCAAAGGGGGACATCCAATGATACCACATTCGATCCCCTACCCCCACCCCCGGGGGCGGGAGGGGGGTCAACTTTGAAATCTTGAATAGGAACTACCATTTTTTATTGCATATTCTAATTCTCTGTGAAAAAATACGCAACTTTTGTTTTGAACATTTTTGTCGTTGCGTGATAGATGGCGCTGTAATCGACAAAATTCAAAATGGCTTACACACAAAAACAGGCATTTAAAACTGTTTTTCAGAATATCAGGAAAACTACAAATCGGGTTTTAAAAAAGTTGAAATAAAAGTTGTTCGTCTCAAAGGGGGACATCCAATGATACCACACTCGACCCCCTACCCCCATCCCCGGGGGCGGGAGGGGGGTCAACTTTGAAATCTTAAATAGGAACCACCATTTTTTATTGCATATTCTGATTCTCCGTGAAAATATACGTAACTTTTGTATTGAACATTTTTTTTCGTTGCGTGATAGATGGCGCTCTAATGTACAAAATAATGATGGGTTACAAACACTCGGCAAAATTAAAGTAAGTTACAAAATACACATCAGATTAGAAAAGTTAACACTTGTGATATTTTCTGAAATACTACCAAATTTCACCATAGTTGATTCTCCCTCTACAATATCATATTAGAAAGGCAGTTATTCAAAAATCTGTAATGATAAACCGGTGTTTTATAGCAAAAACACTTGATTCTCCAGAACTTAATACATTACTATGTCCACATTGTTTGTGTAATTTCTGTCACAGATGTCACTTAAAGAGAGAGCATTTGGAAACACTTAAGATTTGTTTTTATCAATGTACAGTATTAAAATCTAGTTTTAGCGTTTCTCAGGAACAACGACGTGGATGTAGTAATAATTTGTTCCTTTCGGGATGCTTTTTTAATATGGGTTCCCTTGCCTCTCACCATCCGGAGCAGGACGTTTGGGCGTAAGGCCGTTTCGGCGCAAGGTGTTTTGGCTCAAAGCAGTATATCTAAATAGGTTAATCTACTTACATGGGTTATAATTATAATGTATTTCATAACGAGAACCCGGATGTTTTCGCACTAAAAGCATTGAAAATAGATACTAATATCACAAATACTCTGTCATAAAAAATAACTGCACAACTTAAGAAATTCAGCAAGATGAAATTTGACATCAATTTTCTAAAAAAGCAAATCTTCAAAAATTATTTTCGTTACTCTATTACAGTATGCCCTATGGTAAACAGTCTTAGTTTCATTAAATGCTTAGGCCTAGTTTTGTTCTAGTAAATTGTTGTATATGCCTAATGCAGAAGGAAAAAAAATCTTATGTTACATTTACCATGACATTATCATTGCATGACGGAATTATGGGCCAAACCCAGCAAGTACCGTAAGACGGGGTTGCTTTGCACAAGATTTAAGCCATTTTAAAGAAAACTAGTGGGAGATTTACGGGATTTGGGACTTTCAGGTTGAAACCCACCCAAATTGCACGATTTCTTATTTTAAAAATCTAATGTTAGTCATTCCTATGCGTATAAGCTGAAATCCTAGTCATTAAAAAAAAAAAAAAAACCGAAGTATTTGTGAGTAAAGCCTCTCTCAAACTACTTTTCTGGATCCGCCATTGTTTATAATTTATTTTCCAACAAGAAATTCATTCCAGCATCTTCCTAAATAGGAAATTTATCTAAATTTAGAATGCAGGAGGTTCCAGTAGTAATAATTTCCTATCTAAGCAGTATTTTGGACCGGTGCAAAGTAACCCCGAGTACAGACAAACTTCCTTCTCCCAGTTTTACTTTTTTTATGACTTTAAAACGTTTCACATTTCAATTTCAACTATTGCATCAAAGTTCCATTATACACAGTAGTAGGTATATTCTACGAAACTGACTTAACTTTGACGGAAAATCTTGTACGTGATATCTTTCAAATTTTGGCGGCCTTTACAGTGACTGCTTTCCATACCTCTACAACAATGAACCCTCTCGGTAATTGGAACTGATGTTAACCGCCAACATTATAGCCAAAATACAGTTAGATGTTCTATCTTACGGTACGAGTTGAAACTTTCTGTTTTCTGTTTTCTGTTCTTTTTTTTTTTTTTTTTTTTTTTTTTTTTTTTTTTGCCGACAGAGGATTGTGAAACTCTTCATATTTTGTGCAAAGTAACCCCTGATGTGCAAAGTATCTTACGGTATTCTACAATATCAACAGTTTCAAAATTTCTGTACAACAGTACGAATTTTTCATCTGCCCGAATATATTTTCTTCTTTCCATGGGAGGGTTTCTTCTCGAAGCATTGCCTCGTACACTAAGTTCTGCTTTTTTCTGTCCTTCGAAGTGCATCAATAAACTGTCAACTCGATCAATATCGTTCCTTTATGTTAGATATATTATAAACGACAGAAGTTTAGTTTGGGGTGTCACAGGCTGCCTACAGTATATTTTATTTGGACCACTCCTCCTATTCCAATGAATACCTAGTGCCTATTTTTATGAAATCTGAAATAACTTTCTGTTAATACAATAGTCTCAACTATCCGGCCTATGGGCAGATCGAATAACAAAAAAGCATTCAATAAATACTCACTTTCTGAAACACCCATCCATAGCATTAAAAACTTAATTTTTATTCCAAAAACAGCTCTTATTCATTACTTAATAAACATTTCCTATGTTTTGTAACATTCGTTTTAATAATTTACTAGCAGCGTTCACCCCGCTTCGCTGCGGTCACCCCGGAACGCAATAAACTTTGTTACTTAGATAATTTTTACTTTTTCGCTTTCAAGTGATATGATAAAAACCATAGAAGATTGCAGTAAATCTTAACATTATATCGCCTGTCATTTATGTTAACCCGCCCCGCTTCGCTGCGGTCATCCCGGTGCTGGCATATTGTAAAAGTGTCTGTAAAAATAAGCAAATCAATTAAAAAATTTTAAACAGAAGATTCAAGCTATTTTCCGCTGTATATCGCCTGTCATTTATGTTAACCCGCCGAGTGACACGGTCATGCGGGTTGCATATAAATACGTTTATTTTTACCTATGATGAACTAATAACAAAGGATTTGTACGTTATGGACACTTGAATGGTCAATTATCTCAAGACACTGGTAATTAAAAATTAAAGTGATATGATAAAAACCATCTAGGGTCCAAATCCTAATAACCCCCCAAAAATGAAAGAAATTGGTTCAGCCGTATTAGCGTGATGAGCGGACAAAGGATTTTGTACGTTCTCTTTTATATATATAAATTATGGGAAAAGAAAATGCAAAAATGAAAATATGTGCAGTGTTGTATACATTTTAAGTCACATTTTTAAAATAACTAAACGTTAAGAAAAAAATGTTTTTTTTTTTTTTTAACACAAATTACATGTCCTTATTACATATATCTTAATTTATTTCTTCTAAAACTAAATCGCATACTACGGAGCAGGCCGGTAGCCAGCCCAGAAATGTAGGGGAACCCGGCTGAAGTTAGAAGGGACCCGATCCAACCATATTATAGTTCATTTGCAAGCCTGCCGTGAAAATTTTAGTGGGGCAGGAAAAATTTACGGAGAAACCAATCCTCTAGACCCCTGAATACGGGCCTGGTACGGAGATCTGATACTAGAGATGCGGATAGTCGAGAATCTGCTGCATTTATTTATTTATTTATTTATTTATTTATTTATTTTTTACTGATACAGATAAGTTGTGCATGACGTGCAGGAACTTTGCTGTGTTCAAGATGTTATTTTTAGTTTTTGCAAAATTGTTGTGGAAGTTCTTTTTTGAATTTTCCAGTGCTTATTTTCATATTTTAGTTCCTAAACATCCGGATTCTAGTTATGAAATACAGTATATGTAGGTAGGAAACCTATTTATATAAAAGGTTTTGTGTCCAAACATTTCGCGCCCAAGCGGCCGCATTTAAACGTCTCGCCCCCAAATGTCATGGACCCTGACCATCGAGGTGCTTGTTTCAAGGCGAGTCCTCTTGCCTCTCACCATCGTGGTGCTTGTTTTAGGAGAGTCTCCTTGTTTCTCACATATCTCCATTGTTTACTGAAACAAATGTTCGAAGTGGTGCCCGTTTTCTGCAACACACATTGCAAGTGTTACATGTACAGCGAGAGTCTGACCATGGATTGCGACGTACGATCGCAGTCTTTGCTTCATAGACTGTAATTTGAATGATAAATAATGTATCGCAGAAAATAGTCACCATTTCGAACATTTTCTTATCACTTGTCAACGGCGTTTAGGGATGGGCATGAGCAAGTTCGAGAGAGTCTTCTCTGAAACTCAACTCGATTAGAAATAGATTTCTTTGAGCTCTACTCGAAACAAACATATTTGAGCTCGACTAGAAAAATTCCCTCCAATTCCACTCGAATTCGGGTCGAGTTTCGAGTCGAGTCGACACAAAACGAGCCAAATCCTGTGAGTAGTTTCAAGTACTCTCTTCAAGTATCATACATAGACAATATAATTATCAATAATACTATTGCATATAATAATAATAATAATAATAATAATAATAATAATAATAATAATAATAATAATAATAATAATAATAATAATAATAATAATAATAATAATAATAATTATTATTATTATTATTATTATTATTATTATTATTATTATTATTATTATTATTATTATTATTATTATTATTATTATTACAACACCGTATATAAATATGAAAGGCGGTTTGTATCTCAATACTAGAAACTAGTTGTCTTCCGACCTCGGTAGTCGTGAAGCTTAGGAAGCAAGGACATCGGGGTTTGAGATTCAGAAGAGGAAGTATTAAAGCTCGAGCCAAAAACTTAAAAGTTATAAGGCGCCGGCTAAACAAGTTCAAAACTGCTCGGACCGGGCTTAGGCCTATCAACCGCTCAAACAGCTCGGCTCACATCTCATTCACTAACGAGCCGACCTGAACAATAAGCCAAGCTAACAGTTCACCCAACCGACCCTGCTCGAGTTCTAGACTCAATTCAACAAAACAGAGGAAATGGCTCATCCCAACCGAGCCGATGGCTCACCTCAAGCGAGCTGGATCGAGACATCGGCTCAGTTGAGCCGAGGCGAACTAAGGTCGTTTTAAAAATCGCTTGTCGTCTTGTTATCGAGACGAGACTAGAAGCGACCAGTGTCCCCTCTCGTGAGCAGCACAAAAAGTATTCCACATTACTGCTTACATCTTACATGACTTTCACTTTGTAGTCTCATATGGCCAGTTAAAACGAGCTGAATGAGTGAGCTATTTATCAAACCCGATTCGACTCGGAACTCGGGTTCATAAACAATGACTTAGCTCAAAACTCATAGTTCGACTTGGCCCATCCCTAACAGATTTTACCAATTTTGATGTTTTGAAGATCACTACGCTATCTATCACGCAAGGAAAAGAATTTTAAAAGAAAAACAAAAGTTATGTTTTTTTTTACATGGAGAATGGGAATCAGGAATAAAAAACGGAGTTATTATTTAACATTTCAAAGTTGACCCCCTCCCGCCCCCAGGGCTTGGGGTAGGGGGTCGAGTGTGGTATCATTGGATGTCCCCCTTTGAGACGAACAACTTTTATTACAACTTTTTTAAACTTCGATTTGTAGTTTTCCTGATATTCTGAAAAACAGTTTTAAATGCCTCATTTTTCGTTTGTAAGCCATTTTGATTTTTGTCGATTACAGCGCCATCTATCACGCAACGAAAAAAATGTTCAATACAAAAGTTACGTATTTTTCCACGGAGAATGAGAATATGCAATAAAAAATGATGGTTCCTATTTAAGATTTCAAAGTTGACCCCCCTCCCGCTCCCGGGGGGTGGGGTAGGGGGTCGAGTGTGGTATCATTGGATGTCCCCCTTTGAGACGAACAACTTTTATTACAACTTTTTTAAACTTCGATTTGTAGTTTTCCTGATATTCTGAAAAACAGTTTTAAATGCCTCATTTTTCGTGTTTGTAAGCCATTTTGATTTTTGTCGATTACAGCGCCATCTATCACGCAACGAAAAAAATGTTCGAAACAAAAGTTACGTAATTTTTCACGGAGAATCAGAATATGCAATAAAAAATGGTGGTTCCTATTTAAGATTTCAAAGTTGACCCCCCTCCCGCCCCCGGGGGATGGGGGTAGGGGGTCGAGTGTGGTATCATTGGATGTCCCCCTTCGAGACGAACAACTTTTGTTACAACTTTTTTAAAATCAGATTTGTGGTTTTCCAGATATTTCCAAAAACAGTTTTAAATGCCTCACCCGGTATATATCTCCTCCTCCCCTCCCCTAAGGAGCACCGTCAAAGTGAAATAATAAAACCCATCCTAGATTCGAATTTCATTTATGTTGAAAATTCGATCGAGATCGGACCGGTGGTTCAAGAGTTATTAAGTCACAAATATAGTCACTTTTATTTTTGGATCAAAAGATCCAATTTATTTCAAGCAAAAATTTTCTTGTAGGCCTTATATCTGGATTACTGCATATAGTGTAGCCAAACCTAAACTATCATTTAACTCAGTATGATGTGTTTATTTCGTAGAAAATACAAAAAAAAACTCGATTTAGTGGCCGTTCAAAAATTTAGTGGCCCCTGATTTAAAAACTATTTATTATTGGCCAAGATCGCAACCTATTGATCCATTTCATTTGGATCATTTCTAAAATTCTTGTCATATATATATATATATATATATATATATATATATATATATATATATATATATATATTCCGGGTCCTGGCTGAATAATGAGAAAGTTTGGTTAAAACGAAAATCATCATTTCATAATAACCCCTAAATGGTCATGTAGAATCACCGTAATGGTTAAGAAAAAGCTTATAGCATTGTACAGGATGGGCCAAGAGTCACGAAATGATTATAACTGTAAATAACGTTTTTATTTGTCATTAGTTTCCATTGATATTTCACAAAGTTAAAGACCAAGAGTGGGATATTGTTTACACTTACAGTATGTGTGGAATATAATCTCAGGTAGGTGTCCGCCACTACGAGCCTCTCAGATACTGGTAATGTGTAGCACATGATTCATGACGAGGTTCAGTGCCCGTATTTTTGGTTCGAGTGCCCGTATTTTTGCACAACGAGGATATCGACACCATTTTAAAGTCAGGACCGGACCATCGGAATCCATAATCTGTCGCTTGATTCAACGCATCAGACAACAGGGTTCAGTGAGAGACTTACCATGACGTGGAAGACAAAAGTTGGCCCATTCAGAGGACAATATACAACGACAGACATTGTTGATAAAGATACAGGAACTTCAGCACATACAAGTGTAACCAATCTTCCATCCTTGGTCTTTAGGTTTGTGAAATACCAATGCAAACTAATGATAAATTTAAAAAAAGTAATTCTCTCTTATAACATTTTCGTGACTTTTGGCCCACTCTGTATAATGCAACAATTTAGCTTACCAAAAACAGAAGTTTCGACAACAAGCTGCTCCAGTGACACTCAGCTAAACGAAATAGTTAATATTGAATAAAGAACAGAAGACTACTATACAGAACGCAAACTTATTTACAGTGTTTGCATATTGATTGAAGAAAAACACGAAACTGAAAAAATACAATTGGGACTACTACACGAGGAAAAACACATTTGCGCTTGATGTATATTGTAAGTATCCCCACATCACAACACAAGCACATACTCATAACGCCACGTGCTGATATTTACAAACAAGCAGACGATACACTAAAGAGGAAAACATGAAGGAAACCGAAAGGAGAAGGACCACACGAAGGAAACCGAAAGAAGACAAGCCACCTGCAGAGGACACATAAAAGAGGGACCACGAAGAAACCAAGCATCAGTTGACCGCTGATCGTAAACCTATCCTAATAACCCTGGAGGCTGCTATGAAGTGAAGGGGTTTTCCTAACCACAATTAAACCCTGGAGACTACTATGAAATAAAGGGGTTTTCCTCTAATAATACCGTACCTCAAGAAGGCTGCTATGAGCTGAGGTCTCCTAGAACCGTATCCTTGAATAATCCTGGTGACTGCTATGAAGCGAAAGGGTTCCCAGCACAAGACGATATAACCTTCAACCTTGGTCATAATAAAAACTCTGTTATAAGAACTTTTGTAGATACAAAAAGTATCATTTTATAATAAAATAGGTGAAGGGCTAAATCTTGGTCCATTATTTGACTCTACCTACAAAACATTTCAATATTATTGTAGAGCACCAACCGCGGCGAATAACGGAAATGACGTTTCTTGGAAGATGAGCGGTTAAGCTGAAGAGCACTTACACAGAGGGCGATTAAGAGAAAATAAATTGTCCACTGTATATAGATTTTAGAGTTTGAAGTAGTGCAAACATTCTTAAAATTTTAAACTGTACCAGAAGGCTGGCCAAATACTGTGTTTTACCTTTTCAACATCTACAGCCACTGCTTTAACTGAATTCACGTCTTTAATCATGAAAAGAAATTAGGATTAGAAACCTTAATCTGGTAAGCTGAACTAGCTCTTTGATTGTTAAGCACATCCAGTTAGTTATACGGTATCTCACAATGAAAGTTCTTTTCTGAAGACACCTTAGTGGAAAACCAAATTTCACCCACCAACAAGGAGCTTTGAATTAATTATGACGCTGAATTTGACTCCTGGGAACTCGATCTTAACTTCACCGTGTTTCACGCAGCTTCTTCCTGCTTGTTTTTCTTCCAACTTGAGCTCTATCGATTTTTACATATAAAAAAGCGTTAGTTTAAAAGTTAGGCAGAAAAACTCGAAGCACTAGCGCGGCTTCAAAGACACAAATGGAGATAAATTGAGAGTTCACATTACTACAAAGGAGCAGGCCTTTGTAGCACGGGATCCCGGATTCGATTCGCAATGGAAGAACCTTGAAATGTTAACACATTACGATACTTCTGATTCAAATTGTAGGTCTTCGTCTCATACAGCCTCGGTGCCGGCTTAGTGGGTCTAATATTTTTACAGACTGTATCTAAAAGAAGGAAGGCAATTCAAATAAATTTTTAGAAGGGGAAACTTTACTACAATTCCCATTCTTTCTTTTTCATTTTTTGAATTTAACGTCTCACGATTATGCACCGAGACTAAAGAAGACAGTGATAATGAGATGGGCGATAATGGTGATATGAAAAAGTGGGAGGAAACGGAATAACTTCGAGAAAAACTCTCTGAAACCTCAGTTACGACAATAATGATTTTATTATTTCATGTTAATTGCAATGGTTACTCTAAGGTAAATGCATACAGAGAGATAAAGAAAGAAGTCTTAGGGTTAGAACCAGCTTCGATTCTAGCCTGGGGCCCCCAGTTTTTGAGTAACAAATAATTTAACCTATTACTTATATGTTTTTGAAAGTGTAGTAAACTCACGATATATCTACCATAGCCTGGGGTCTGGCTACCCCTCTCCCCCTCACACACACACTTTTTACCTTCTAGATCCACTGCTAGTTAGAGCACGTGCTTTGGGTGCTCCACGTCACTGGTTGGATTCCCGGTAACAGAATATCCAACATACTAAAGTGATCCAGATCCCAATTTAAATTGTGGGTGTCGTCTGGTGATAAAGGGCAAAGATTCAAATCAATCAATCAATTTTCTGAGTTTGTAACTAAGATTTACAATGTATTTATCATGGTGCGATGTTTATTTGACTTGATTGAGTCAGCAGGAGAAGTCATTACAAGATTTATCTATTTCTATACTACTTAACATGTTTTGCCCCTTTCCGTACAATTCGCTGACCAGTGCCGTGGTCCTAAAATCAAGCTCTCTTGGAGGCTAGATAGTGTAGTTAGTTGGAGTTTAGTGTTTCTTTTCAACGCCGAGGCTATCTGAGGCAAATTCGAACCACAATGTGAGGGTTCTCCCACGGGGATATCGTGCACCAAAGACGGACGTGCCAGCCACTAGATCAGGACGAAGGGCTGCTAGATGGTATAGTAAGGTACTACGTATACTAAGGTTAGATGAGACGAAAGAGAATTTCGAGTAATGACATAGGAGATGAGACATCACTTTCATGGGTAACCCTAGTCTTTTCGAGACGAGACAGCCTCATCGGCAACTGCAGCCTCTAGGTTGCGATGGTTGATTTTGTATCATGGTCTACGTACCCGCCAACTGCAGCAGATTTAAGCCTCACTCGTAATCCGGAGCACAAATTATTAGTTGGTCTTGTCCTTCGTATGGGTATGGAGAAGAGTGGAAATAATTGGTTCGGACGAGTGGAAAACCATTGAAAGAGTGTTAGAAATAGCGACGAAGAAAATAGCAATTTTAGATAATATTGAAAAGACTAAGAGAAACTGGCTGAGATATTGACTGACTAGTGAGAAGGAAGCGAAGGAAAACGGGGCCTCGTTCTGCCGCTATGAGGAATCAAAAATTTCACTAATCAAATGTACCCCCAATCATATCTCTAAATAACATTGGGAGAATTCATGTCGAGAGACCACTACGGAACATAGATCAACACACCAGTCAGTGACAATGATATATAAACTCAATCTTATATAATTTTGTAACTAACAATACAAAAGCATCTTCTGTGGTAATTAAAAGGTAAAGGAAAAGCAATAATTCACTATAGAATTTATTTCACTGTAAAAAAAAAAAAATGATGCTCAACGAATAGAAAGAAATATCAAATGCCAAGAATTGGAAGCAACGCGAGCAATTAAATCTCAATTGCAGAACGTAATCAAATGAAATCTTAATGAATGTAGGTTTAAAGATCTCTTACATTTGATAATAAATGGAAAGATTTAACAATAAAAGACAAGAATAACAGAGAATTTCAAGAAAAACTTTTTTTATGATGAAAGAGAAATAAACAGAAATAAAATTGAAAATTTATGTTTCACAGTGAGAAGAATACATACAGTTTTTGGAATGTACGGTACTTAATAAAATGTGACTACCAACTCTTTTAAGATCGTCGCGTCGGATTGTTATTATTATCGCTTTTTTTTTCTTTTTTTACTAAATGTTTAAATGGCAAGAGGAATGGAATTCTTCTGAAAAGAGAAGATTACTCAATTCGAATTGAACAGTAAACAACAATGATTCGATATCTTTTATTGCTGCGATTTCAAGTGTCTTTCGTAAAGCAAAAATGATGATCTCTCCAGGATTTCACAAAACTGAATAACCTACACAAATAAAAAAGACAAATCAAAGCAATAATGCTATGTCTTTCTTATTTTGTTATTTATGGGAAGTGTCTGGCTAGGTGTTTTGCTAATAGTGTTAGTTGTTCAACAATGCCTAATAAAATCTACAGAGAATTTCTTAATCAATACTATAAGAAAATTATTGTTATTGGGTCCTTTATAGACACAATTTATGTTATGTTGTTAGCTGTGGGTCAGAAACATAAAGGAGTGATTTTCAACGGCAGTAACTGTTTCCGTGGGAACAGCTTGTACGTTTGTGCGGTTAAGATAGGAAAGAAAGAAAATTTCAATCAAGAACAGGTAATGAAAGGCTGCACAAAATTAGACCAGTAGTAGAAATTGCTTTAAAGTTTTTAACTATGGGTTGACCTATTCCGGTCATAATACACAAATATTTGACGATAATATCATGAATACGCATTTATCTGGGGTGACTTAAGAAGCGAGCAACATACTTATTACACTAGTTAACAAATTTAAACTTTTTGTTTGTTACATGAGAAAAATCACCTGATCTTAAAGGAACTTTTTGCGCTGAATTCGAATATGCACTCGGTTTCTCTCCATCACGTATAGTTTTCCCGTAACAGAGGGATTTTCGGGAAATTCCCTCAAAAATTTCCCTTTTTCAGATATTTTATTCCCCTAGCTCCTGTCCCCTTACATATAGTAACATAGAAATTATACCTAAGTATACCTTGATTTATATTTAATAAACCCTAAAAGTTTCGTAAAAATAGCTTTGTTCTTTCTAGAGAAATAAATATATTTGTATGTATACTGTGTGCACTGTTTATTGCACCTGATAGTAATGCTTTCAGATCTCCTGAGTTGGGGTAAAAACGATTTGCTTTATTACTACAAACACAGACATAAAAATGAATATTTACAATAGTCAACAACACACTTGTATTGCTCTCTGTAAATTAGAAACGTGTATAAAAATAGAACGTACTTCCAACGTATATATACATATACTGTATATTAAGAACTGTATATACAGAACTTCTGGGATCAAGGCTCCAGCAGTGGAACTTATTGGATGCAGAAACGAACATATCAGTGTACAGGAAAAGGCATGTTCAATTTTCAAGCTATTTCTCAATGCAAGATAATGTGTGCGTATGTACGGATATGGCGGATGCATTGGGTTGATGGCGGAGCTAGGAATTCCTTACGTTCCAGAAGAATGGAGGTTATTTATCGACGCGTCAAGGGTCAGCCTTAAAGCTGTCCTTTTACATAATGGAAATAAAAAACCTTCTATACCATTTGCGCACTCAGTGAAGATTAAGGAATCCTATGACACCATGTCAACTTTGCTAAATCTTATAAATAACAAGGACCATTGTTGGCAAATATGTTGTGATCTCAAGGTAGTTGGTATTTTATTAGGACTGCAGTGCGGTTACACGAAGCACCAATGTTTTTTATGTTTATGGGATAGCCGAGCTGATGACAAACATTATGAAGTGAAGGAATGGGAACCTAGAGTGAATTACGTACCTGGAGAATGCAACGTCAAATACGCTCCTTTGGTAGATCCTAATAAGATATTACTACCGCCACTTCATATCAAGTTAGGACTTATGAAAAACTTTGTCAAAGCCATGGACACATCTGGTGAAGGTTTCAAGTATTTGCGAGATAAGTTCCCTAACCTGTAACGTGGGTTCTTGTCACCACGGCATGGCGCGTCCTCAGGTTGCGGATCGAGGAGAAGGCCTCTAGATATAGAGGTTAGCTGCGAATATACTGAATAAGCAGTCGCGGACAGACGACTAGGAGTGGTCCTCCAGCTTGGGGGTTTGGGTAAGGCTAACACCCTCATCCTGTAAAAAAAGGTACTTGTTCAGAAACATTCACAAAAGCCTCGGACAAGGACTGATAACTTGGCACGACATCAGCAAAAGAAAATGGACATGAGATTTGGAACATGGAATATTAGAAGTCTTTATAGGGCAGGCGCGTTAAAATCTGTAACTAGTGAGTTAGAGAAATACAGGATGGACTTAGTAGGAGTTCAGGAAGTTAGGTGGGAAGGAAATGGATCTGAGAATTCCGGAAATTTTACGTTCTTTTACGGGGAAGGAAATAAAAATCACCAGTTAGGAACAGGGTTTTTCGTTCACAAACGAATATTACCAGCAATTAAACGGGTTGAATTTGTTACTGACAGACTTTCTTTTATTACTCTTAAGGGACGGTGGTGTGATATTATTGTTTTAAATGTACATGCTCCAACTGAAGATAAGGGTGACGATATAAAAGATAGTTTTTACGAAGAAGTTGAACGGATATTTGACCAACTCCCGCGATACCATATGAAGATTCTATTAGGGGATTTCAATGCGAAGGTAGGACGAGAGGATATTTTCAAACCGATTATAGGGAACGAAAGTTTGCATAAGGAAAGTAATGACAACGGTGTTAGACTCGTGAACTTTGCAACATCCAAAAATCTAATCGTGAAGAGTACAAAATTCCCACATCGCGACGTTCATAAATACACTTGGACATCACCAGACGGAAAAACACATAATCAAATTGATCACGTTTTAGTAGATAGAAGAAGACAATCTAGCATGATTGACGTCCGGTCGTTTAGAGGGGCTGATTGTGACACTGATCACTACCTGGTAGCAGCGATAATACGGGAGAGATTATCGTTGAATAAATGTAATCCTCAATGTCCGAAAACGGAGAGATTTAATTTAAAGAAATTAGAAGAGAGCAAGGTAAGAGAGGAATACCAGATTGAAGTTTCGAATAGTTTAGAAGACTCGGAGTGCACTAGTGTTGAGGATACTTGGATTGAAATTAGAGATAGCATTAAAAGTTCAGCAATAGAAAAATTGGGACACGCGGAAATACGTAGGAACAAACCATGGTTCGACCAAGAATGCATTAAACTTGTAGAGAAGAGAAAACAATCAAAATTACGGTGGCTACAAAATCCGAATGAAACAACTACACAAAATTTCGCAGATATCAGGCGGGAAACTTCCAAAACTTTTAGAACAAAGAAACGGGATTTTTTGAAAGCTAAAATTAAGGAACTTGAAGATAATAGTAAAAATAAAAATATTCGGGACATGTATAAGGGGATCAGCGAATTTAAGAAAGGCTATCAACCTCGTGCTTATATATTAAAGAAATCTGACGGAACAGTTCTCACTGATACGGATAGCCTCTTAAATAGATGGAAAGATTTCTTTGACGATTTGCTGAACACGCAGCCAAAAACTAATGTGCGTGGAGAAAAGGAGATACACACCGCAGAACCGTATATTCCAGAACCCAATCGAATAGAAGTGGAAGCCGCTATAAAAAAATTAAAGAAACACAAATCTCCGGGTGTAGATGAAATTCCGGCTGAGTTAATTTTAGCTGGAGGCGAAAAATTGTGGAACAAGATACACAAACTCATTCTCCTTATCTGGAACAAGGAAGAATTGCCACAAGAGTGGAAAGAGTCAATCATTGTTCCAATTCACAAGAAAGGCGACAAAACTGACTGTAATAATTATCGAGGCATTTCTCTTCTGTCAACATCCTATAAAATCCTTTCAAATATTCTGTTAGCAAGATTGACCCCATACGCAGATGAAATTATTGGAGATTATCAGTGCGGATTTAGACGAAATCGATCAACTATCGACCAAATATTTACCATTCGCCAAATACTCGAAAAGAAGTGGGAATACAATACCCCGGTACATCAACTATTTATTGATTTTAGAAAGGCTTACGACTCGGTTAGGAGAGAAACATTATACAACGTCCTTACAGAGCTTGGAATACCGAGAAAGCTAATTAGATTAATTAAGATATGTTTAAGTGAATCCCAAAGTAAAGTCCGGGTAGGAAAATTTTTGTCCACGAGCTTCCACGTCGAAAATGGCCTGAAACAAGGAGATGCGTTGTCGCCATTATTATTTAACTTTGTGCTGGAATACGCCATAAGGAAAATCAAAGATAGCAACCAGGGCCTAGAGTTGAACGGCATTCACCAGGTTATGGCATATGCTGATGATGTAAATTTAATAGGGGATGATACAGGAGGAGAACAGTAGGAATAAAAGTAGGAATAGGAGAACAGTAGAAATAAATGCAGAGATATTATTAAACGCTTGCAGGGACATGGGTTTACAAGTAAATGCAGAGAAAACTAAATACATGGAAGTGCGTCGGGACCGTAATACGGCAAATTGTGGATGCGTTAAAATATTAAATAATACTTTTGATAAAGTGGATACTTTCAAATATTTAGGATCAATATTAACAGACGAAAATCATATTCACGAAGAAATTAAATGTCGACTAAAAGCAGGGAATTCGTGTTACTATTCGGTTCAAAATCTCTTGTCGTCGCGAATTCTGTCGAGGAATTTGAAGCTTAAAATATATAAAACGATAATCATGCCTGTGGTTCTGTATGGTTGCGAAACATGGTCGCTTACTCTGAGGGAAGAAAATAGACTGAAAGTATTTGAGAACAGGATCCTGAGAAGAATATTCGGACCCAAGAGGAACGAGAATGGGGAATGGCGGAAGCTTCATAACGAGGAACTACATAGTTTATACGGTTTACCCAACATTGTTAGGGTCGTCAAGTCTAGGAGGCTTAGGTGGGCAGGTCATGTAGCTAGAATGGAAGAAAGTAGAAACGCTTTCAAAGTCTTGACTGGTAGACCCATAGGAAAACGACCATTAGGAAGACCTAGGCGCAGATGGGAGGATAATATTAAGATGGATCTCGCAGAGATAGGAATACAAAGTAGAAACTGGATCCAATTAGCTAAGGATAGAAGTCAGTGGAGAGCTTTTGTGAACGCGGCACTGAACCTCCGGGTTCCATAGGCCATAGAGTTAGTTAGTTAGTTAGTTCCCTAACCTGAGTGATGCTAAGATTTCAGCGGGAGTGTTTATTGGTCCCCAAATTAGGAAATTAATGCTTGATGATAGCTTTGACAGCAAGTTAAACAGTGCTGAGCTAGCTGCCTGGACAGCATTTAAGTGTTTTGTGCGCAACTTTCTGGGCAATAACAAAGCTGAGAGTTACACAGAAATCGTACAGGACATGATACAGAAATACAAAGAGTTGGGTTGTAGGATGTCTTTAAAAATCCACTTTTTGCACTCCCACCTCAGCTTCTTTCCTGCTAATCTAGGTGCTCTCAGCGACGAACAGGGGGAAAGATTCCACCAAGATATAATGGCAATGGAGAAAAGGTACCAGGGACGATGGGATCCTTCAATGATGGGGGACTATTGTTGGGGTCTTGTTAGAGAATGCAACATTTCTTACAAAAAAAGGAAGTAGTGTACGTTTCTGTAACCCAATGGAAGTTTCATATATTGTGATAGTTTTGATTGTCTTTTCATGACCTTTTGGTACATTTGTATTATTGTTTATTGTAAATTGTCACACTTGTAAATTATATTGTATTATATTTTATATATGTGTTTGTGGTAATAAAGCAAAACGTTTTACCTCAAGAGATCTGAAAGCATTACTATAAGGTGCAATAAACAGTACACACAGTATACATACAAACATATTTATTTCTCTAGAAAGAATAAAGCGATTATTACGAAACGTGGAGGGTTTGTTAAATATGAATCAAAGTATACTTAGGAATAATTTCTATGTTAGTATATGCAAGGGGGCAAGATCTTGGGGTGTAAAATAAACGAAAAGGGAAATTTTTGAGGGATTTTCCCGAAAATCCCTCTGTTACGGGAAAATCGTACGTGATGGAGAAAAACCGAGTGCATATTCGAATTCAGCGCAAAAAGTTCCTTTAAGAACAGGTATTTCCTTTTATGTAACAAAACCTTTGTTAACTAGTGTTATCAGAAATATTTATATAAAAAGAAGTTTATATTTAGACTTAAATTATAAAGCTAGATTTCTAAACTTACATAATTAGTTTTATTGATATATTTGTACCTCCCAGGCCTGTGATTCCCATTTTTACAGCTTAACTGCATAAAATACATACTTTTATGAAAAATTAAACTTCGCAAAAGCATCATTAGTCGTATATATACATTGTATTAGTCGTATATATATATACACACACAAAGCTCTACTCTTATATACTCGTATATTTAGTATATTTCACTCAAAAGGAAAAGTTCAGGATGGTACTTACTAAATTCGAAAAATTAATAAAATTTAGCTTCTGCTAAAAAAAAAAAAAAAAAAAAAAACAAATATAAAGTCCATTTTTCTTACCAGATTTTTTTAAAAAGGATTTTCGGTGCAAAGAAGAAAATAAACTCAAAGAATACACGGGAAAAGCACAAAAACGATTTATTTTCGGGTCAAAAGATCCAATATGTTTCAATCAAAAATTTTCTTGTAGACCGTATATCTGGAGAACTACATATGATGTAGCCAAACCAAAACTATCAGTTAACTCAGTATGATGTCCTTCTTCCGTAGAAAACACAAAAACTTGATTTAGGGGCCGTTCAAAAATGTTGGCGTCTGATCCAAAAACTATAATTATTGGACAAGATCGCAATCTTTTGATCCATTTATTTTGGTTCCTAAAATTCTTGCTCTTAACTTATTTACAACACTACTTACTGTTAGAAAGATTAGTCGTCGTCACCTCAGCTGAATTTTAAAACATAAATTGGGTTCTCTGAAATGAGTAAGGCTAAATTTTGTTTGAGTTTATCGTTACACGATGGTCCGAGAATAAGGTAGACACTGATAATAATAATGAATTTAAAAACTACACAACGCGGAACTTAACAATATATACATAGTCGTATCATAAATACTGCTCAAAGTTTTAAGTACATTGACACAAAATGGTTAGAGATATTTTAATATTCTATTAAGCAAGGCAAGTCAAGCGTCTACCACTATGTTAAGATTAGTCAAGAAAAGATAAGTTCCGTAGATTTCGTATGTTATATATGGGACCACTGTAGTCGGGTCAAGACTTCACTTAGGAACTACTATATCCTCTACCCAAATATCCATGTTTCAGAATCCTGCGGTACTTCCGCAACAATTTTTATAGAGGTAGTTGGTTAGCACTTCAAATTATATGCCCATAGCCAAAATCTCTCTATAAAAAAATGTTGTGTCCTGGATTCTGAAACATGTATTTTTGGATAGTTCACATATTAGTTTCTAAGTGAAGTCTTGACCCGACTACGGTAGGTCTCATAGTATTGGGGCTATGGACCTTTAAAGTTTTTTTTTTTTTTTTTTAATGTTCTCGGCAGCCTATAACTCCGAAAGAACGCATTTGTGCATCCAGGTTAGTCTATACTTTTGATCTTATCTTGGTGTTGTTTTGAAACAACTTATATATATACTACCGGAAAATAAAATTGCAACACCCTGTAAAACGTGAGGGAGATTGATGTGGTTCCAGTATTGGATTCTTTGGTGATAGTGAATTAGATGATTAACTGTGTAACAGTTTCGACGAACAGATGGCAGCGCCACAGAGAGACATTAACGCCACCTGTGCCGAGTCTGTGTTGTGAATTAGAAGAGGCCGAAGATTAGCAGGTGCATGAAAGTAACTCACACAGTAAACACAAGCAAGACAACATGCCACGACGACGCAATCGTGCTCCATACATTGTGGTCCCTGAAGTTTCCACACGAACTATTGGGAACAGATTGCTAGCGACAGGACTACGGATATACACACCAACTACCCGTCTGTCCTGATGCCACATCATCGCCGTACATGGTTGGCCTGGTGTCAGCAAAGGAGCACCTGGAGAAGGGAATGGCGTTCCGTTGTGTTCAGCGATGAAAGCCGATTTTCTCTCTCTATGCAAGTTATGGTAGACTACGAGTGCGACGTCGACCTGAAAGCGTCTGCTCCCACAGAGCGTGCGTTCAAGACACAGTGGTCCCACCCCAGGTATAATGGTGTGAGGCGCGAACTCTCGTTCACCTTTAGTGTTTGTGAATGGGACATTGATAAGCACCTCTTACGTGCAACAGGTGGTAGAACCGGTTTTACTACCTTTCTTGAGACAGGAGGGTTCTGTATCCTTTCAGCAGCAAGACAATGCCCGGCCACATACTGCCCGTGCTCTGCAAGGTGTGTCCCGACTTCCCTGGCGAACTCGCTCCCCAGATTTGTCTCCTATCGAGAATGTATGGGACATTATGGGTCGACAACTGACAACTGTTCCACGTCCACCTAATCTGTTGCTGATTTGCGCGACCAGATCGAGCACGCATGGCAGAATGTACCGCAAGACTGTATCCGTCATCTCTATGATCGAATGCATGCAGAATCCGTGCCTGTATTGCAGTTCGTGGAGGGTATACACGATACTAAAGTGGTGGCGGTAGTGTGATGATAAACGTGCCGTTCACAAAATAATGTACTGAAGGAGCTAATATTGCAATCATCTCATATTCGTACCATGTACAGTATATGGAATAAATGTGTTTCAGAGTGGAAAACAATTTCGTGGTGTTGCAATTTATTTTCCGGCAGTGTATATATATATACGGTCCTTGGAATTGAGATTGAAAGCAATCAGTTGAAAAATGAAAAGTCTTCTAATAATTGACAAAACTATTAAATTCACTTACTTGGAGTTTTAAATATAAAATACTGAATTGTAATTATTCACTTCATTATTAAAAATGATATTTTTCTGCTATTTGACACATTTATATGTCACTTCTGGCTCCGTAGCGCTTTCGTAAAAGAACCCAGCAAGATAAAGCGACATGTCACATCTAATGCGATTGCGATCAAAATTTAAGGCAGGATTTTGTCACAAAGCGTGATATAGAGTGGACATTTAAGGTCTGCCTGTGTCTATAACAGTAACACTTCTGTAGTGTTAACAGTAACAAAAAGTTTACATTACCAAGATACAGAAAGATTGACAATTGATGGAGTGAAAATAGTAAGAAGAAACGAAAGAGCCTCGCGAAAACCCTGGTATTAGATATTGTCTTCCCCCCCCCCCAAAAAAAAAAAATCCGAGCTGCGGTCAAACCATGCAACCTCCTCAGAAGAGTGAAACGCTCTATCACTGAGTCATAGTGCCTCCTCCTCTTTAATTTTGATGAGTCAGCAGAAGTGTAATTTTGCAACAATATACTTGTAACTTCTTGCAAATTTAAGAAGAAGAATATAAAAACGCAAGCATATTTAGTACAAATTTACAGGCACACCTAGAACATGCAAAATTGACCGAGGCAGGAAAATCTTCACAGAGCTTGCTTTCAAAATCTTTCCTGGTGTTGTACTTCTATCTCTTCACACTTTATAAGCAACTAGCATCAATTACCCCTTCGCTGGGTTAAATTCAAAATAATAATAATAATAATAATAATAATAATAATAATAATAATAATAATAATAATAATAATAATAATAATAATAATACGTTTCGTTAGTCAGTCACTTTTTACTATTACTAAAGCGCTCTTTGACATCGGTCATTTTCGATTATTTTTATATATTTCACTTCTCTCCTCATGTTGCGGGGCGCGGCATCGGAAGTGTCATTGTTCATCTCTGCGATCCCGAAAACTATAGATTCGAAACTAATATCGGTCATTTTCGATCATTTTAAAATGTTTCTGCCCTCCCCCTCCCTTAAGTTACGCCGTCAGAGTGATATGACAAAAAACATCTCAGGCCCGAACCTCATCTATGTTAAAAATTTCATTGAGATCGAACGAATGGTTCACGAGTTATTAACTCATAAACACAGTTACGTTATATATATATATATATATATATATATATATATATATATATATATATATATATATATATATATATATATATATATATATATATATAGATAGATAGATAGATAGATAGATATAGATATATAGATAGATAGATAGAAAGAGAGAGAGAGAGATTTATATCTCCTCCTTCTCCCCTTCCCCTACGTTGCTCCGTCAAAGAGTAATGATAGAAAACATCCCAGTCTGAACCTCATAGACGTTGAAAATTTTTTCGAGATTGGTTGTTTTGGTTCAAGAGTTACTAAGTTTTATCTATATATTTATAATTACTCCTCCCCTAAGTTCTACCGTCAACGCGAATCTCATGAATGTTGAAGTTTTGATGAAGATCGGTCTGTTTCAATTTTATAATATAGATTATGTACCCCTGCGAGGTACTATTAAGAAAACTAAGTAAATTGGAAAGTAGTATAGCGTGATATCCTACAATTTATTAGTTAACTCCGTCACTAGTTATTGATACTCTTAAAACATCGATACCCAAAACTACTTTTTTCATAGACTTTCCAACTAAATATATGTATCTATGTCTTATTACTTGCTAGCAATGTATCTCGCCTCTCTCAGATAAATCGACTTAATGAAAAGTGATCGCGAGCACATATTGAGAAGCACGCATATATCACATGATGCTACATGTGTTGTATATCATTGGTTGGAATGATTGATGTATCCAATTTTATGTCTGATGCGAAACCAACTTCTTCAACTCCACCAATGGATAGACAGAGGTCAGGTATGAAACGTCAAAAACTCTATTCAGGAAACACACTCGAGTACTTAGACATGAATCAGTCTCCTGAAGAACAGAATCGTCTGAAGATGCACCACGGAGAAATAGAGGCCACGTGAGTGTGTTGGACAACATTGAATCCTCAGATTTCCTTTACGAGTTCAAACTGGGACATTCTGCAAAATTGTCAGCACTGCATTTCAGTCAGGAGGTGAATGTACACTGTTAGTTTGTGAAATTTCACCAGTGACACAACTTTAAACAATTAGCTTCGAAGTCACTGATCAACAACATGTTCGAATGAATTACTCAGGAACACCGTGGTAGCGGACCCTTGGGAAAACGTTCAAACAACTATATACAAGTTAGGCATATGCCGTATCAATGACGTTCGGCCACTCCGAGCTATCTGTAAAGTGAAGAAGCAGGACTTATGGTGCCACTCAAGTTGACCAACAAGAATGGTCGTCTGGAGGTGTACAGTTCCCTGAGTGTAAGAAATAATCGGGAATTTTTTCTGCTTCGGATTATCGCTTCTGCCACTACAATCGAAAATGGTCAGGATAGTGGCTAAATCATTATCAACAACCAGAATGGTTTCCAAAACTACTTCTCTACCCACAGAAACTATTGTAGCTGGATGGTTGTTTATTCTGTGTGCTCCATCATGTTTTTGTCCGTCGAAAAGAAACCATTGCCGAGATTGTATTGATACAGCACTCTACGAACTTGTCCGCAAGCATCCAGCAATGAACAATAGATATGATGTTTTCATGATGCACGACAATACACGGTCATATAGTACTCAAAGAACGGTCAAGGCTCTCCACGAACTACACTATGAAACCCTTCTTAATGCGCCATGTTCTTCTAACATCTCTTGCATCGACTACTAGCTTTTATCGTATCTCGATTATTTCTTGGCAAGGAAGAACTTCCTTGATGACTGAGCGATGAAACGGATGTTTAGGGCTTCTTTACATTACAGATTGCAGACTTTTTCCATTTATAGCAGGGATAAAAGTGAAGAAGAACACGGGGGAACCCGTCCTCCCGCTTCCAAAACATATCCGTGGCATTCCCCCACTTTCCAAAAAAAAAAAAAAAAAAAAAAAAGACAAGGGGCAAAGATAGGCACATGCGTCCCCCTACCTTTTCAATCCACTTTTACCCCGATTCATAGAATACAATATATTGAGCGATAGCAACAGTGTGTGGCTGCAGTTGGAGAATACTTTGACTAACCAGATCGTGTTGTTTTAAGATTTTAGCCTTTGAAACTGACATTCTCCCCTCGGACATTTTAATCGCACCTACCCAATAACTTTCCATATTCACACGTTTATTAATCTGTATTATTATTACTACTACGTATTCTGCCAGTTTGCGGATCCTGGAACTAATGAAATTTCTTCTTAGATTTTGGCCTGGAAACGTTTCTTCCACGTTTCTAAATCTTCAGCTTCCTCTTTTAGTTACCAACATTTTTCTCTCTCTTTTTTTTTCAAATTATCGATCAGTTGTATTCTTCTTCTTCCTACTTCTCGCTTTTCCTCAATCATTCCTTCTATGGTGATACGAAGCAAATAATTTCTTCGAAAGATTTATCCAAGTTAATCTGTACAGAACTATTTTCTGATTTTTTAAAAATAAAAAGAAATGTTTAGCTAGTTCACCTCTTGGAAATTATTGACCAACGATATCATTATTATGTTCACGCAAATAAATTTTCCCAGCCTAAATGTTGGCTAACACTTTTTTTTATCGAATTATTTCAGTACGGTACAGTATACAATCATATTTATTAACATGACATACATGAAAAGCAGAAAGTTAACTTTCCAAAACTTATTTAATTTGATTTTACCTTTCAGTATCTCCAAGGAACCTGCTTCTTAAGTTTGAAATACTTGACTTTCGTTTTATGTATTTCAATTTTCCTTCTTTTGTGTGTTAATGCAAGTACGTTGGGAATATTGTGAACGTACAAGCGCTCATATTAATCCTTTGAATGTTAATCATCCGATGTATTAGAAAGGGGTCCTTTGATTAAATTCTCAGAGGACTTTTGACGTCAATCTATTTGACGTTGATAATTAGCACCATCAAGACATTTTCTCTCTCTTCTACTCGATCTCGAGCACAAAGCCTTCAAACGATCTATGAAGGGCTGACTGTTCCGAGGTTTGCTGCTTTTATGTATCGAGAATAAGTGTTCAGCAAGAAACTGAACTTGGTCAACACGTTCGGTCAATTCCTCTTTTATTCTTTCAGCCATCCTGTTCTTTGATAGCATTAACACTAGCAGGTAGCAGAAAGTTGACAAGGTCAAAGCTTTGACCAGACCCAACAAAATTAATTGCATCTTATTCATATTGTAAGTAATTATTTTGTTTCGGAAATAAACTCTAGTATATTCTTAATTAAACAACTTTGCTTATTCAAACTAGAAAATAATGTTAATTAAGCATTTATACAATAAATAATCCATTTCCAAACAGTGCGCCTTAATAGAATTATTGGTGAGTCGGGGGAAAGTTTAACGCTTCATAGGAAAGTTTATGATTTCTATCTGTCTAAAGTCTCACAATAATTATTTATCAATATTTGATAGTCAGGCAGTTGCAAATACATAGGTAATGTTTCTTCTAGTTTTTCCGACTGAACCTTGGGCCCAGTGTACATCATAGCTTAAACTCGTGTTTAATTCAATAAAAGCTACCTACTTAATTAAAAGTTACAAAAGTTAAAGTTCTTTACATTTAACAAATTTACTTTCTTGAGTTCGCTCGTCAACTACCCTAAACTCCATGTCTATTACTACAGGGCGCAAAATTTCCGGTCGCCAGGGATAAAGGAGATAGATACATCTATTAGCATCAGTCAGGCAAACGACAGTGCAGGTAGATAAATCTATCAGCGTCAGGCAAGTAAGGAATAGAGGAGGTAGATGCATCTATTAACGTCAAACAGGCAAACGATAGTGCAGGTAGATAAATCTATTAGCGTCAGACAAGCAAGGAATAGAGGTAGATGCATCTATTAACGTCAAACAGGCAAACGATAGTGCAAGTAGATACATCTATTTGCGTTAGACAGACAAGGGATAGAGGAGGTAGATGCATCTATTAGCGTCAGACAGGCAAGCGATAGTGTAGATAGAAACATCTTTTTCCGTTAGACAGACAAGGGATAGAGGAGTAGATGCACCTATCAGCATCAGACAGGCAAGGAATTGAGGAGCTAGATGCACCTATTAACGTTAGACAGGCAAGAGATAGAGGTGGTAGATACATCTATTAGCGTTAGTCAGGCAAGCGATAGTGCAGGTAGGAACATCTATTTGCGTCAGATAGACAAGGGATCGAGCAGATAGATGCATCCATTAGCGTCTGATAGGCAAGCAGTAGTGCTGGTAGCAACATCTATTTGTGTCAGACAGGCAAAAGATATAGGAGGTAGATGCATCTACTAACGTAAGACAGGCAAGCGATAGTGCAGGTAGCAACATCTGTTTGCATCAGACAGGCACGGAATACACAGAGAAAAATCCGTTCTCCGAACAGCGGTATATTGTACAAATATACGGTATCCTCTTGCTTACTATAGAAATCAGTACGGAGCATACGTTATCCGTATGCTACATAGGCACTGCCCTTAGATGTTACATCATGCCGTTTGCAGGATGTCTAACATCTAACAGTTTTCCGTAGATGACATGCATATACTTATGTTACCTTCGTCGGCTATATGTTATATACGTCCATTTGTATGTGAGATCCTGACAACCTACATTGTTTCATACAGAAAGTACGTATAGATGGAACACTTATACAGAAAGTATTATAAAACATGCGTTTTCAGTTATACGTCTGTTATACGTTAAGTCCAAAAACTACAGGAATTACGCATGTAACCTACCTTTCTAAACACAAACAAACTGTTTGCTGAGCAAAACAATATATTCACATAAAAAACTACATATGTGTTACAGTTTCGCCAACTAACAAGATAGTGTCTGATGAAGCCAAAATGTTAGTTGGCGAAACTGTAACACGTATATAGTTTTTTATGTGAATATATTGTTTTGCTCAGCAAATAGTTTTGTTTGTGTTTAAGTATATACAAATCAAAGCTTCTACTTATGGAAAATACTACCTTTCTAAGTACACCACCTACAATTTTTTTTTCTCAGTGTAGATGATTAAAATACAAAGTGATTTGGCATTAGCTATACTGAACAAAACAGTGTGCTGTAGGATTTTAAATTATAAAGTTAGTGTGCCAAAATTGAAAAAGAATGAGAAACATGCACTGGATGATCTAGTAGATTTCGATTTTACGCAAGTGACCAAGAATTTGCAATTAAATTTTCTAATTATCAGTGCATTGTTGCATAGAATTAATGCCCCTTTTCATTATCGAGGCAATATGAGTAGCAGACTTTTAAGTTAATGTCTGATTTAATCATGTACTCTACTGAAAATCGAACTCAGGTCAGGTATAAAGACAAAAATGCCAAGCAATTTAGCCTCCTGTACAATTTCCATGACAAAACCATATAAACAAGTGAGTTTCGTTTCACAGTGTGACACTAGGGTTGACTTCCAAACCCTGGAAGAATCAACTTCTCATTGTAAGAAATGTAAAAATCTCATAGAAGTATTAACTTTTTATTAATCGGAACACAATACACTTAAAACGTTTCGTCTTTAACCTAATTGCCTGTTAGGGTTATTGGGTAAGAAAAACGTTGAGGAAGGTTCTAACTAACTTTCCAAAGTATAGAAGCAACTGTTTTGACTGACGGAAGGACGCACATATCCGTTCTATGCGGCCATACTCATTCACTATGTAGTTTGAAAGTAAATTAAGTTCATATTTACATTGTTTATTAGAAGTTCTATTGGACAACGAGACAGCAAAGAGACACCGAATTTTCGGAAATTTTACATTGTCAAGCTTAACCATAAATAGATTTAGTTGTATCATTAAGTTGTTAGTCACAGAATTATTTGAGTTAATTTACTGAGTTGCAAATAGTAGTAAATTTAGCCGACATCGATATGAAATCAGCAAGTACACCAGCTTAATTTTTTTGTGGCGGAAGGATAGTGAAATTTTAGGAGGGCATCAATTGTTCTGTATACCGAAAAGGATAATTTTATATTATTTGGCCTACATTACAATAAAACAAGTCTAGGAGAGCAGTCGGTCGAAAGGCATTACTACCGGACGGGTCGCCCCCATCTCTCCTCTGGAGTCATCACTGTATTAAATACATAACATAATAGAAAAATTCCACTGAGTAAACAACTTGGAGACAGAAGAAAAGAATAAACTCCGAAGAGAATCTGAAGAATGGTCTATAATGCCCAACAGTACTGTTTCTCAAGTTCGGAGACAAAGAAAAAGAAATGTGTTTTGAAAAAAAAAAAAAAAAGATATCAAATTGGATTGAGTGCAGAATATGACCTAATACATTAAGTGAAAAGATAATGCAGAAGAAAATGGGTTTCCATAAACGTAAGAGAGTTATATTCGGTTTCATATTCCGGACGTCGACCGAGGTTGGTGAGTTATCGTTGAAAGCCTGAAAGTAATATGCTTTTAGTTCAAAAGATTTAAAGTGATGTAGCCTTCACTAATAATAACAACAAAAAATATTTTTAAAATGCATTAGTAGATAAGCTTTTGTCTGGGTTCGATAAATGGTTAATACGCATAACTTTCAAACAGACTACATTAATATTTTTAAAAGGAAATTTACAATCAATTATTGTACTTGATCTTTATTGAATAATAGTATAATCACCAACCAATTCTTTGTTCTGTTTCATTGCATAGAGTGATTGCATAATCAAACTCTAGCTACTTAACCAATTTTGTATTGGTCTCACTATTACACTTAAATTATTCTTGTCATTTGTGTAAAGCAGTCAATTAAAAGTGTTTCCACTTACAAACACGTAAAGAACAATGTAATGGCAGCGTCCATAAACCTAAACCAAGGAAGGTATGGTGGTTGAATACCGGGGTGGTCGTTTTTCTTTCATTGATTTATACCGGGCTGTATTCGTCTATTTTAAATGGATTGTATATTTAATAATAATTTTACTTACAACCACAAGCAGTATTAGATCAGTGTGATACTTAGTAGTATATATTTTTTTTTCATATAATTACATAAATAAATAGTTTATTCCAGCAGAACAAAAACTATTGTGAAGTAACTGTGTATTGAATATGAAGTGACGATGAGATAATTGTATAAACTCTAATTTAATTCACTAAATTCTATTATTTTATTAAATTACACTATTAACGAAAGAATCATGAACTTTTGAAAACTCATTGGAAGAAAACTTTGATCAGGATTGTACAATCTCAGACACCTGTTGTAAACACATTTTTGTTAATAAACTCGACTAGCTTCTTTCTTTCCTTTCCGCATACCTTCAAGCATAGCCTGGTACTTCCCGATTCATTGGACTCTTAGGTCATCATTCTTGAGTTGAACAAAACTACGAGGGACACAACAACAAGGGGTATTCGACACACGATCAAGATAGGTGCAAGATCATCGGAGACAAACAAATCCCACCATCACAAATCACACAGGAGGACCTTCTTCTGGTGCAGTGCTGGTTTCGGTTGTTTTGGAACCGGTTCATAGGATGCTAACCAATGATGACGGCACCGTGGAGCTTCGTACAAAACCCTCTTCTCATCACAAGTCAGCATCCTGTCCAGAAATGGCTCCTTCCTCAGATGAGATAGCAAAGAAACACAAGTGTCTGCTCACGTTGCCTTCTGGACCGGAGCCAAATCATGTGGGACACATCAACCCAACTTGTAGTGCTTTCCAGGTTGATGGAGGTGCTGCCGAATGGTTTCTCCACTCACGCTGAATTGTAGTCCTAGGTCTCACATGTCTGTCCACTGTTCGCCTCAATTGCTGTCTGAAGATCTTCAGTTTGTACATGTGTTGGTCTTCCCGAACGTGGTGTGTCTTTAAGTGTTTCGTCACCGTCCTTAAACTTGTTAAATCACCGCTGCACTGTCCGCGTAGTCAGGACACCCTCGTCAAAGGCCTGGCATATCCTCCATCCCGCTGCAACGGTGTTTGACCCCAGTTTGAACTCATACAGCATACACGCCCTTATGACGCTCTGTGGAGGTCCCATGTCCACTCTGTCCTTATGCAAGTTCACGTTGTAACTGAACTGCCCTAATCAGGTAGTATATTGGATGTTCCCACACTAACAACTGACCTTCGCCTTATCTCCATTTGCATTCAACTCACGGTGTGAGGGCCAATTGAACACAGATATCCACAAAAAGGAACAAAACTTTCTTTTTTACCTTTATAGACCAAAGTTTGTCATTTTCGTTCTTCTGTATTACATCTCTCTATATTTTCTTAATAATTAAGAATCACCGTATCAATACACTTTCTTCATTCCATTATTTCATTCATTTCTCATCATCACTGTCTCCTTTAGCCGACATGGTATAAACGTAGGACGTAAAACTCGAAGATTTTATTTCATTTTATTTTTTGAATAAAATAGTCAATGGTTACTTCTTTTTTCCCCTAAGAAATAATATATAAATACAGAAGTTGGTATAGATAGAAGCCAGTAGAAAGATGCGCTATTTATTTGGAAATGGAATTACATATTAAAGACGGGATACTAAAAGAGGGGAGAATGATAGAAGTAATTGTTAATTATTTATTATTCGATTACAAACTACAAATTTTTATGTAACCTATGATATGATAAAATAAGAAAAATGTGAAAGGGTAAGTGAAATGGAAGGTAATAGTAAAAATTTACTCCGACGAAGATAACACATGGGAATAGGTTAGGGGGGAAAATGCACCGTTATCTTCCCGTCTTTACGAGGTTGTTCAATGGCATCGATAAGGAATTGGGGAACTTAGTTAAGAGCAGACTTGATAATGCAAGGCCAGTGAATACTGAAAACTGAAGTGGTGGGAAGTTAGGGAGTTGAATAAAATGATTTCTAATAAAGAGAAAATGGAATATATAAGAGTGTATAGAGATAAACCGAACCTTTATGTAGCGGTTTGCAATGATATGCAGCACGAGTGTATTTCTTTTAAAGTTTTCAGAAAGAAAAAAAGCTATTTCTGCTCTTTTTTTTTAAAAAAAAAATTATCATGGAAGTATGAAAAAACCTCTTGAAAGAGTATGCTTGAGGGTCACGCACATCCATATGATAAGATCTGATGTTCCAAGATATGGCAAGAAAACCATGGGCTGACATTTTGTGAAATCTAAATTAGAAAGTTAAGGCGCAAAATTCCATTTAAGTGGAAGTGAATCAGTTTGTGGTCTCCGTGAGTATCTTCAAGAAAGTAAAAATCCCGGAAAGATTTTTTTTTTTTTCAAATGAACCTTACAGTCACTTCGTCTAGGTCATCTTTACTTGTGCGGATAATCTCAGAACCTTAGTAGGATGGCCTCACACATAGTTTAATGCTAGCAAATACATAAGCCAACGACTGCTCCGTGGGTAGTTGACACTAGAAAGCAAGAAGCATCTATCGAAATATACGAGTACGCTAAAAAAAAAATGGAAGTTGTTGTTATAACTAACTAATAATGCTAAGTACTGGCACGTTTTCTCTAGAGAAAGAAACAAGTAACAGTATCATGTGTACACCACGTGTGAGAGTTTGATTTGTATGATGTACAATTTTCTCCATTATTATTGAAATCGAATATCATTTCTGGTTTTAGTAGAGATTCAAGTGGATATATATATATATATATATATATATATATATATATATATATATATATATATATATATATATAATTGGTATGCCTAATCAATTGCAGAAAAGGGGGCCGCGGTGGCTCAGTGGTAGAGCGTTCACCTCTGGTGCTAGGGGTCTCGGGTTCAATCCCTGCTCCTGCCAAGTGAACTTTGTGGTGGACAAACACCGTGTGCGTGGGTTTTCTCGGGGTTCTCCCGTTTCCTCCCACTTTCTTTATTCCACCATTTCATTCATTACTCATCATCACCGTCTCCTTTAGCCTAACCGGCATAACCATGGAACGTAAAACTCAAAAATTTCATTTCATTTAATTTCATTTCAATTGCAGAAAACTGCTTCTCGCTATCGATTTTTTTTTAACTCTAGAGCGATCAACGTTGAAACCGGAAGCGGGTGATTTCTCTTTCAATATTGTGCTAAGAGAGAAGATGTTCCTATTCTTAACACAGTAAATCGATTTTATAAAAACAATTCTCGAAATCTCTTATCATTTTTGCTCTATGTATATTAATATTGAAAACGGAAGATGGGACTGTATCACTTTTTGTTTCAGTAGAGAGTTAAGGATGGAGATGAAATGTGTTCTTAGGATGCTTAATCCATTAGAAGAAACCGTTTCTCATTATCTAGTAATGTTTTTTTTTTTTTGTTTGTTTGTTTGTTTTATCCTCCATACTAATAAACATTTAAAACTGGAAATTGTTTATTTTTACCACTTCTGGTTTGAACATCACCTTCTAACTTTTGATCTTCTACGTATATTATAGTCAAAATAGATGGTGATCCATCAACTATGTCTTCAGATTTTTTGCCTTCTGGATAGACGGACACACTGATCAACGGAATAAATGTATGAAAGAGTTTTAGTAAATCTAATTTCTTAAAGATTCGTTATAGAAATGAAATAGGTAAGGCTAAAGAAGATGATGAGTGAAATGGTGGAATGAAGAAAGTGGGAGAACCCCGAGAAAACCCACGCACACGGTGTTTGTCCACCACAAAGTTCATTTGGCGGGGGCTGGGATCGAACCCGGGACCCCAAGCACCAGAGGTGAACGCTCTACCACTGAGCCACCACTGTTATACAAACCAAGAATAACAGCATTGGTGGTGATGTTACTGTTGCTATACAAACAATAATAATAACTTGGTTGTATTAGAGTTCAGTGTCGTTTTCAGCACTGAGGCTATATGAGTCGTGAACCTCGGCTTAACGTGGGATTCCCAAACCTCCAACCGAGAATCGAGCCCGAGTTTAGTATTTAACTGAATTAGTTTAGATACCTAACTAAACTACTGGAGTAAGGAAAAGGTAGAAAAGTTAAACAAACTTAAAAATAAAATAACGTACTAAAATCGCACCAACAACCAGAAAATAAAATATTTTAAAAACAAAAACAATACTAAGTGACTTCAATACAATAAAAGCGCTTTAAAAAAGTAGAAAATAATAAGAGCTAACAAGCAAAAAATAATTCATTACTATTACTGATTACTATTATGATTACTATTACTATTACTGATAATTCGAAGTTTGTGTCAAGGTGTCAAGCCAAACAAATTAAGATCTAATATAAAATTAGTTTCAATGATAATTTCATGAGACATTAATTTATTTAACTTGGCACAATTCAAATTTTTTTTTATAAATAATAGTTTCTGGTTTTTAGCTCTCTTATTATTTTCTACTTTTTAAAGCACTTTTATTGTATTTTATTTCTTCGCGCTTTTGTTGGTCAGTTGATATATATCTTTTAAAAAAGAAAGATATTATTTAATCGCTGTCATTCTTGCCTTAGAGATCAAACTTTTCAAGGCCCGTCTCACAAAACCTATGATTTAAGAAAAATATTGAAGATTCATTCAATAACTAACCGGAAAAGTTGTATAAAAATGACAAAACTTTGGCAAAGTTTGTGCTTCTTGGTTATTTTTAGTGGTGTCCTAAAACTACTATCAGATGAGCCTGGCGGGCCTGCTTCGCGAACAGGACACTGGGAATCAGTATAACAAGATGGCTGTACCCTTACAGGTTGCACCAACGGGGAGTAGCGGAGTGTCATTAGGATTCTGTTAGCTGAAGAGTTGAAACCAATCGAAATTCATCGTCGGATGGCAGTGCAATATAGTGAAAGTTGTTTGAGTCGAACACAAGTATACAAGTGGGGAGATAAGTTCAAAAGGGGTGTAAGAAGTGTTGAAGGTTCGCTACGGCCAGGACGCTCTGGTTGTGTAGTCACGGAGAACAACATTGCGAGAGTTGATACTGAAAAACAGGCGTGTTATACACTTCTGTTCAACTCAAACAACTTCCACTATATTGCACTGCCATCCAACGGTAAATTTCGATTCATTTCAACCCTTCAGCTAACAGAAATCTAATGACATTCCGGTGCTTCACTTTGGTGGAACTTCACTAGGGTACCGCCATCTTGTTTCACTGATTTCCAGCATCCCGTTCGCGAGGCAGGCATGCCAGGCCCATCTGATAATAGTTCTAGGTCACCAACAAAAATGACAAAGGAACACAAACTTTGTCGAAGTTTTTTTTTTTAATATTTTTTTCCGATTATTAATTGAATGGGCCTTTTATTCAATATTTCAAGTTTCTAATTCGGAGATTTGATATAAGCACATTAGTGGGTTTAATCTTGTATTGACAAAATGTAGCCACGCTTCTATCTACAATTACCATTTACTGTGTTGAGAAAGAAAATCTATTTCTACGCAAAGGAAATTGATGAATAATTATAATGCTATAAATGAAACTAAATCGTATATATTTTTAAATCCATAAGGAGATTTTCAAATTTAATAACGTTATAGTCCTCCCTATAAATATGATATTTGTATGAAATTACCCTGAATTCAGCACTAAACTTGAAGCAAACGAACATGTCTTAAACGCAAAATAAAGCGACAAGATGGTTGAAGTTCTGTTATCTCCAATTCAACCACTTTATTTGAGCAATTTAATAAGCGGCTGGATCTTGTCACTTCGTAACTGGCTCTGAGAGAACTTAAAGAAAATGTTAAGACGAGAGGAGAATAATTCAAGCAGGAAATGATCGGATGAAAGGCTTCTTATTTCCTACTCCTCCTACGGTTCTCTTCCTTTCCTAAAACCTGTCACCCTGTCAGGTGATGGAAATATAGAAGCCTTTGAATCTCAGTAAATAATTCAACTATTCGGAGAAAGAGAATCCATTTCGCTCTCCTTTTCAAGATGAAGTTTCTGGGAACAACATCCTGTATTCCGGTTTCCTTTCTCTGAAATTCTCTCTTCTTTTTCTCCCTCTTTCCGTTTCTCCTCTTACATTGTTTTCTCTGCCCCTCCTGTCCAACAAGAAACAAAAATGTTTTCGAAAGTAGCAACTTCACATTTTGTGATAGATATCCGGTGTAACTCCATGTACATTGTTACTATTCAGATATCACTCTCTTGGCTCTTATTCAGTTTCTTAAAACACAAAGAATAATGTTACGAACATAACGTTAACAATCGGCAATGCAAGCGGAGCAGTTCGTCGGGGACCTCGGACAAAGGGGCCCAGCACTTTACGAAACCCATATAGCACAGGAAAATGAAGCCTTAAGATGCTCGAGAAGTAAAAGACTTCTAGAAAGCTAATTTTTGTTTTAGCACATTCTTTGGAATTCCCAGAGACTGTTGAGAAAAATCCTCAACATGGTAGCTGAGCAACTATCTGAGATGACGTCATCAATATGGCGTCGACGCGACAACGTTCATTTATGCTTAAATGGAAATATCTCATCACAAAACTGAGATAAAAATTTCGTTATGGTGTCAAATTGAGGATAATACTTTGAGTTAATAACGGTGTTATACGTTGCCACTACTTTAAATATTGAGACGATTATCTTAAAAATTAGTCTTCTCCGTTTTATTATAACTCTTTCATAACATATTATTATGAAATTACCAGGTATATGGAACAACACCTCGAAGTAGATATTATAGTATAGAGTCTAACCTTTCTACGAATATCAATATTATTTTTTTTTTATCGTAAAAACTGAGGGACCCAGTCCATTTTGTGTAGCACAAAGTGTTGAATTTTGACAACTTAAAGCGGTAAAAACTTTTGCAAAGCAAGCTAATTTGTATTTTAATATTTTTTTCCGGACAACCTGACACTCTTTTTAAAAACTTGCTGAAAATATAATTTAGGCAATGACCTAAAATAACATCATGAATGTGGCGGCTATATAACCATGATGAATATATATATACAATTTTTCTCCAATGGATATGTGAGACTGATCTCTATGATGTATGATTTTCTGACAGCTGAAAGAACGTAAAATTAGATGATTCATCTGTTTAGGGTTCTGGGGGACACGATGACTCACTAGTAGAGAGCTTAACTCTGTGTGAGATCCTTAGTTCGATTCCGGCGAAGAAAGTTCATAGTGGATAATACCATGTCCACTGGTTTTCTTGGAGTACTTCCGGTTCCTCTCACATTTTCATTCCACCAATTATTTCATCACCATTCAATTGCTTTAATCATGCGTCTCCCTTAGCCTAAAGAGCATAATCAGGGACGTTAAACTGACAGATTGTATTTTTGTTTACATAGAGAAAATTGTAACTGCTGTTCAGTTCCAGATAAACCTGACAAACTTATGACAATGGCAACTGAACATGTTGCGTTAAATGTATTTAGCTATCCAGTGTCTGAGTCGGATTGATTAGTACGCACCTTCCTGCCATACTGTTGGACGATATGCGTCCAGTAACATAGGCAATATAACGTCTGGTACAATGCTTGTTGCACATTTTACAACAGACATTTAACGAAATATGTTCATGTTGTTATTCTCACTGTTCACTGCAATAAAGTGGCAAATCTGTATCTGTAAACATGTAGCGAGAAAATTGAAATCCATCTATCGACACTAGAATTTGACTAGTGCGTCAAGAAAGAGCTTTTAATACACCGAACGGATAATGTCTGGTGTGAAATATGGTCATACATATTCATCCAACAAGTTTCGATGCCCAAAAGTAAAGAAAATGAATGGTAAAATGACCTAAGGCAGAGTAGTGTTGCGAACAAGATTATAAATTTCTTGTCTTGTTTCACAATATTTTGTAGAGCTCTCGTCTTGTCTTGGTTTTCGAAAATTCTTTCTCGTCTCTATTTGTATATTTGTGCACAAAATTTATGCTTTGATGTTTCCTTCCGAGTCACGAAAGGTGCTATAACTATATTTAAATCATATTTATTATTGGAGTATATCTTATAAGAACTTGCGTATCTTTACGCTTTCATAAATGCTCTTCATTATGTTCGTACAATCACGTTATAATTTTATACACGCAGTTTTTTTTTTTTTACACTATGAATCACTAAAACAGTGCTTGAGATCTAAAACTAGGGTGAATTTGTGTTGCTCACGAGAATCGAGAAATTTCTCGTCATGTGTCGAATTTGAAAATGTACTTCTTGCCTCGAATCTCATCTCCTGGGTAAGACTAAATAGATGCCTCCCACGTCAATCCCACCGAGGACGTGTCTCCCCCAATATCTGCAAAAAGATTTTCGTCACTCCCCCAATATTTCAAGTACCCTAGGACAACTATGACCCATAAGGGACTCAATCATGTAGTAGTTTGCTACGTTCACAAAACAATGTTAGACAAAGTGAGCATGAAAATAGTTGCACAAAAGTTTGTTTCCAATCGTAAAAAAGAGGCAGGCAGTTTTTAGCTCTATGAAAGCAAACTGTATAGTAACAAACTGTTTTTGTTTAGACAGCAAATAGCAAAGCGAGTTTAGTTTAGCTATTAAAAAAATCTGCCTGAAACTTATCTACTATATATATATATATATATATATATATATATATATATATATATATATATATATATATATATATGTTTCAGTATTCACTTCACACTACATTCTATTATTATTTTGTTTTTGTCATTATATTGGTATCATTTAAGTAAGACTGTAAAACAAGGTTGAATTTTACTGTTTAAATAAACAAACAAACCTCAAAATGTGTGTTAGTACCACGTTAAAAAAATAGTAGATTATCAAAGGTAAAAATAACACACAAAATTTTAAATGTTTTTGTTTGGGTTTTAATTCAAAAACGCTTTAAAATGCAATGTACGAAGACTATTCTACAAAAGCACCTCGCTCTCTTCCTCCCACCTAAAAATGACGGTGCTGGATAAGTTACGTGAGTTTAGTTTTAATGAAAAATTCGTTAAAACTTTATTGCTTAGATAATACATACAGCTCATTTGGGTTGTTTCATTTATTTTTGCTCTCTCTCTCTTTCGCCGTTTATCCTCATTTGTTTTCGTTCGGTTTTTGTTCCCAAGAAACAAAGTAAAACAAAAATAAAAGTTTTGTCCACCGTCAATGATATAATCACATAACTACATCTAAATTGAAATCAATGAGTTGAGAAAGTAGTCACGCACGAAACTTTAGAAAAGGAGACAAATTTTGTTGAGCACTTTGATTTAGAACTCCACAACAGACTCTTATGCTCTTAACTTTTCTTTTTCCAATTCCATTAAAGAAATGAATTCTCAAAAATAAGTAAAAAGAAAACAAAACTTCAATATCGTAATGAATTGGCATTCCATTTAATGTGCGGTAACAAATTTACGTAGAAGAACGCAGTTATGAAATATGATATAGAAAAATATTGTTTTTGTTGTTGTTGTTGTTGTAAATGAGCAGAACAAAGGGAACTTTTTGGAACTTACCAACTTCTTTTGGAAAATTTGATGTCACGTTTTCCTAACTTGAACTAATAAATGAAATTGAGAAATGAAGCAGGGTTAAGAGGAATCTTGTTGAAGACTCCATGGCGACAAAGTGCTATCGAAGAGACCTTAAGAGCTCGAACAGCATTTTTTTTTTTATTTCAATATGCTCCAATGATTTCACAATGGTATTAGCTATAACGGAGGAAAATGTCCAAAAATAAAATATGTGCCAATGGATTGCACTGATTGTGCTGGTCGAATTGATGTGCATGAGTTTAAATCCTCACAGGTACTTTTCGACAAAAGTGAGAGAAAAAATTATATATTTTTTTTGTTTACATCAAAATTGTTGCTTTACAATTTCCATGCCACCTATTAAGAGGCCTCAGCACTGCGAAATTAAACTACCGCTAATTTTACAGCAATTATGTGATATCTTCAAATAGATAAAAGATAATCGAAAAGTGGAACAAGACCTCCCTAGACAATATTATTTTGCGTGAGATACCGTTATCATAACTCATTTATCTGCTTTCGATTTCCAGCCATTTAGAAAATCGGCATTTATTTTCGCGTTTCTAAATAACTGCAAACGGAAAGCTACTAGGTGACTCGTGATAACGGTACCTCATACAAAATAACATCGTCTAGGGAGGTCTTGATCCAAGTTTCGATTATGTTTTATCTATTTGAAGATATCACATAATTACTGTAAATTTAGCGGTATTTTAATTTCGCAGTGATAGGGACTCTTGAGATGAGACTGTTTCTAATTACTTCGAAAAGAAATTAAATGAAGTGACGCCTTTCAGTTTAACGTCACAAAATTATGCTCGTTAGGCTAAAGGAGACAAATGATGCTGGAATGCGAATGCTGGAAGGAAAAAATGCTGGAATGAGAATGTGGAAGGAAACGGAAATATCCCGAGAAAACCCACGGATACGATGTTGTCCACCACACACTTACTTGGCCGGAGATCGAACTAGGGATTCCATATATCAGAGATAAGCGCTGTAAACTTGAGCCATCGTGTCCTTTTTTTTTTTTAAAAAAAAAAGCCTGAAAAATCTGAATGAGCTAACTCCCAAGGTGTCAAAATTAAGAAGGAAGATTGTCAATTCATGCTTATCAAAGGCATGTGTTTATCTCAATCCTACTATTCCGTAAGTAACAAAGTGTATGCTGAAAATCCATTTTTATTTTAAAATATATACGTATTTTGGCATACACGTAATTCATTAAAGTTCTTCAGTTCTCCTAATATTTGGCGGATGCTATTGAAATCAACTATGTATTTCATAGAGCTTAATACTCCATTGTATAATCTAGTGGTAGCCCGTTCACCTCCGGTGCTTGGGGTCCGTGGTTCGATCCCGGCTCGCGCCGTGTGGACTTTGTGGTGGACAAACACCGTGCTCGTGGGTTTTCCCGGGGTTCTCCCGTTTCCTCCCACTTTCTTCACTTCATTCATTTCTCATCATCACCGTCTCCTTTAGCCTAACCGGCATAACCGTGGCACGAAAAACTCAGATTTCATTTCATTACATTTCCATTGTATAATCTAGTATAGTCACTTGAACGTATGAAATACTCAACGGAAAATATATTAAAATTTACCATCAGCGCCTGCACACACATACCAATCCTTATTACATTGTCTCGCGTACTACCTATTATCCAACACAGCACTAACATATCACAGTTACATTACAGGAATGTTCAGTGTTGCAAACACTCAAATAGTAAGTGTTGAAGTAGTTGAATATTTCCATTAGGTATGTTTTCGAAAGTATCTGTATCAGTGCATGTATTTGGCATAGAATTTGCGATAGGAAACTAAACAACGAAAATTAAGTGACCGAGTTTCATAGTGCCGTATGACAATTCAAAAATTTAAGCTTCGATTATCAACGTAATTTATATATTCCATAGACCTTCCATCCCACTCAATCTAGAGGACAATTTTCGCATCCCTCTCAACACAATTTCTGCGTGATGTGTCACAATATACTCTTAGTATAATCATCACGTGTAAGTGCATTCAAATCTTCACAGTCACACTCAAAAAATAGGTATAAACATCCTACATGTTGTTCCTTCAAGAACTTCTGAGGAAACTAATCAATTAAAACTCAGTTTTAAGTATTGACAGAGAATTACGTTTTCTGAAGCTAAAAATAAGTTGAAGATGGTTGATTTGTCCTGAAGTTGCTGATCAAAGAAAGTGTAGGATTTTGGCAGTGACTGTACATTTTCCAATAAATTTAAGACATTTTACAGATTTGTCTTATTCTTATTTTACTTATCATTTGCTCTAATATAAATCCTCCTTTGTTTTTTTTTTCTTCAACGTTCTTTGAAAAGCACTGAAAATAATTAACTTTATTTTAACGTCTGACGATTATGTCCTTTAGACTAAAGGAGACGGATAATTCCAATATAATTGGTGAAATGAAAGAGTGGAAGGAAACGTGACAATCTCAACAAAAACCCATAGATATAATATTATCCACCAGAAATTCACCTGGTCTGGGATCGAATCAGGTACCAGAGATGAGGTTCTAGCACTTTTTCTTACCCTCATTTCCTCTTAAACTTTAGATTACTACCAGGGTCGAACAGATACAGAGACATACAGGATAGTTAAAAACGGCCATGCTCTTCACAAGATCCCAAACCTCCGATTAGTTTCCCTCACCATCACATCCTACAGACCGCTCAACTATTCCACGCCGTCTAACTCCCACTATAAGAGGTCCCGTATTCATAATTCATAAATTGAAATAGACATAAATATGTTCTCTAGTTTTACACTCCACGGCTATGCCCTGTCGACTAGTGGAAATGAATAATCAATGAAAATGAAAGAATTGGCGGAATGAGAATGCTGAAGGAAACGGGAGAACCTCAAGAAATCCCACGGACACTACGTTGTTCACCGCAAACTTATATAGGATGGGACCGAACCAGAAATCTTTTGCGACAGAGGCTAAGACTCAACCACTGAGCCACGTCGCTCTGATTTTCCTCAATGAAGGATTTTGATTTCAAGCAAAAGTAAAATTTCGTCTCTAACATTGCCAGCAAGAATATTATCTTAAAAGAGAAATGGGTGGCTAGATATTTTGAACACGACTGTACGTATAAAACACTTTTACTTCAGAAACAGGTGGATCTCCGTTTAAAAAAACCGCAGTGAAAACGTGACATTTTATCTGCACAAAACAAGATCTTCATTACGTATATACTGGATTATATTCTATAATGCAGAATTCCATTATTTTGCCGATCCCTTTTGTGTTATAAATACAAAGAAACAATATTCAAATTAAAAAATTATAGTAATTACTGTATTTAAAAATGTTATTATGTAATCTGATTAGTGATTGCCTAATTGGAATGTTACATTATCTACAGCATTACGTTTTTCCCTGTTCATTTTCTGCTTCCACGCTTTGTTTCAGCAATATATAATCGGATTTGTGAAAGATGAAAAGCTAAAAAAGTAGGTATTCATTAATTCTCTCTCTATCTCTCTCTTTTTTTAAAATTCTTCCTATTGATTAAGAGATTCCAGTGATTAAGAACACGTATAAACGCGTACAAAAATACAGGAAGAAAGATCTTTACCTTTAATTAAATTATTAATTTTGTACTATTTTTATCACACAAATATCAATTAATGTATTTACTTGCAACACAAGTACATTACAAATACAAATACACAAGTACAAATTTATATAGTCATACACGAAAAATGGTTGAGCATCCAGCTTTCTCTTAAATCTCTGCAGGAAATACGAGTGCATATTTTGTTCTTTCATCTTTCGATTTACTTTTCTGCGAAAATATTAGCGTAAGTACTACACTGTACACTAGACGTGAATGTTATCTTAGGTTGCATGGTCACGCAACCACCTACTTTTTAGCCTTAAAAGTGTTAATATTTGAGCTAAATCTCTAGCCACACTGAAATATCGCTACTCATGTGATCAGCAAAGTCAAACAATGACGGGTATGGTCTGAGTCATTGAGGCATTCACCCAGGGTCGTGAGGAAAATTGGGGAATACTTGAAGGACAGAAGTAGCGAACTTCGGTCTAGAAAACAGAATTAACCGCAAAGGAAGCCGATGAGTAGACCATACATCATCCCAAAAGGCATGAGTCCCTCAAACTAACATTAGGCTCTTACCCCTGAAGAGCTATTGCGTCTGGAGCTTTCCTTTTAGAGTAGTATTTGAATTAAAAACAAAGCTTTTTTTCTTCAAGACAAGACAATATTGATGCATCTTTTAAAACTTCATATGAAATAACGTGAAAGAAAGATATAGATTTAGTGTTATAGTTAAATGAGCACTGCTACTACATCCAGTATCATTAAGCATATGGCAAGAAGTTTCTCGTTTTTAAATCTGGAATAGCATATTTATACCTACAACACTTCTATCTTCTCGTGTTGTCGAGAAGTAGTGTGAGAATTGCCAGTTTGCTTTTATAATAGTTACGAATCTCTCGACTTAAAGCGCTTCACTCAGCTCTTCTTTATCCCTTGTGGGTACGTGATGGAAGAATGGGAACTAAAAGTACAATAAATGGTTGAGAAAAAAAACATGGTGTTTAAAATGTTCCGGGTCTCGTTTAATTCTCCTCTATTCAACTATGCAATAATGTTTTATTTTACTTTAAGTGTGTTTGGAGGACATGGTAGTGCTTTTGTTTTTAACTTTGTAGATGCGGATGAAGATAGTATCCTTTCTTGAAAACCCTGAATCCATTCCAGAAAACTGCTTGTTATCTTATAGTTTTTGTTCTATGGCGATCAACTTTGAAACCGGAAATAGTTAATATCTATTACTTCCGGTTTGAATCGAGATTTAACGGTTGAAATGGCATCTATTCTTGAAACCCTGAATCAATTCCCAAAAGCCGCTCCTCGATCGATATATTTTTATCATCATTTTTTCTCTGATACCTGTTGATAAACAGACAGACGGACATAGCTGTTCTATAAGACTTTCGATCCTTGTGCATAGGTAGTTTGGAAGTCTAAAGTATTGCATATTCAGAATAATGTATTAAAATTACAGTTTTCTCTCAGTGGAAAGACACGCTACGCCACTGATAAAAATAATAAATGTTTGGTAATGATCTGATAGATGGTTAAGTAAATGAATTAAGACTCACGAACTGCAATGAATTGAGAAACTAACAGGCTAGTTTTGACAGAAATATTAGTTATGAGGAAGTTTGTGCAAAGTTTGTATATCGGCTGCAAACCAGTACATTCATCGTGTGATAGTTTGCTTTAAAAGATTATCGAAATTGATTATCATATTCCCCTGACTTAATCCTGAGTATTTCTCAACTTTCCAAACTGTTATAGAGAGGCAAAGTATTCTTTTTCACATAGTTGATAACAAGAGTAAAATGAAAATGGAATTCAAGGAAAATATGGTTGCAGACCATTTTCCAGAAATTGTAATACAATACAGATTAGTTTATACGTAAACAAGGAAAATGTTTTGACTGTGGTTATATACATATTTCCAAGTGACTGTTTTAAGCACGTATTCCCGGAATCAAATTGAAATATATATCTAAAAACTTACATGAAGAAATAAGATAATTTAGTTGTTTCTGTACCTGTCTCATTTCCAAATTATCTAAATAAAAATCACGTGTTGTTTTCATTCTATTTTGATTTTTACACTCCTAAATTATTTTCTATAGGCTAAAAATAATGAATTCCTCCAAATTCCTAAGACCAGTTCAACGAGGGATAATTGTGTTTTACCTACCAAAGAAACTAAAGGAACTCAACAGAAATTCATAATTTGAATTCCGATTCTATTCCCCTGTTTTTTATCAAAAATAATAAAAAAAGACTATTTCTTACATATTCTTCCAAGTATATGCGATCGTTTTCCAATACCAAATGCTTCAATCTCGACTCTGAAACTTAAGACTCTATTCTTTTATATATTATTTTACTAATATTATCCCTCACTTATAATAGATTTAGATATCTGCAGTGAACTTGAGATTTATTTTCATGAGTATCTTTGGATTTACTGCTGTTCAGAGGAAAAATCTCAGAGTAGTTTTAGATTCGAAGCTTACGACCTATCAATAACAAGAATGAACAAATTAAATGATTGAATTTTTCTAGAGATGTTAAGTAATTTGTTTGGTTCAATTTATGATTTTTTTAAACTTCCAAACTATATAATGAATGAATATTGGGACTTGCTATACAAGGCTATGTGTGTCTGTCTGTTAACATGTATCAAAACAAAAGCGACAATTAGATTGGGAGAAACGGTTTTGGATTATGAATTCAGCGTCCCAGGAATAGATTTTCTCCTTCCTTAGCACTTCGGCTTTAATATTAATCGAAATTGAGCAAAAACGATAAAGGATAGCTAGAAACAGTTTCTTGGAATGGATTCAGCATATCAAATACAGACAAGTTTTAAGCCATTATAACACCACTAAAATTAAAAGTGGTTGAAATTCACACCAGCTTCCGGTTTCCATATTAATCCTTACGGAGCAAAAGCAGTACTAAACAAGAAGTAATGTCACGTGTACAGCACGTGAAGAAGTTTAGTTTGTATAGAACGATATACTCTCAATTGATAATGAAACCAGAAATAGTCATAGATTTCTATAGTTTCCAGTTTTATTAGAGAGATTAGAGTGCACATGGAATATATTCTTGGGACGCTTAATTTGATTGCAGAGGAAACTGCGTCTTGTTATCTATTATCTTTTCTGCTCTATGGTGATCAACTTTAAAACCGGAAGTGGTTGATATTTGACATTTTCTGTTTCAATAGAGTCTCGAGAGAGAAGATGGTACCTTTTCTTAGAATTCTAAATCGTTTTCTTTAACCTTTCTTTCTAACTCTTATCGTTTTGTTCTATGTAGATTAATTGGTCCCGGATGTATTAGTGAATTTCTATTACTTTCAGTTTTAGCAGAAATGAAATATACTTGGGAAGCTTAATCGATTGCAAGAACTCGCTTTTCAAGTTATCTATTAATTGACCGTTTCTACTCTATATTGATCAACGTCAAAACCAGAAATAATTTATTTGTGGCACTTCCGGTTTTAATATCACCTGTATCCATTAAGTCGATTCCTAACTTTTCACTATCTACATCCTGGCCAAAGTTGGTGGGAATGCACCAACTAGTTCTTGAAATTACGGCCGGACACACGGACAGAATAAATACACAGTATAATGGAGTTTTTGTAAAGCAAATTCCTTAAAAATAGCGAGAAACGGATTTTTAAAAGGATACAAAATCAGTGTTCCACAAATAGATTGAGTTTCGGCTCTAATCCCTCTATTCTGTAACTAGACCTAGTAGAAATCTAGGAACTTCGGTTTGAACACTGATCGCTATAGATAAAACACAATACGAAATAGCAAAAATCGATTTGTATATACATACAGTACATGTGGTTTCAATATTTCAAGAACAGATGTCAGCTCAGTTCTTAACTCTCTACTGAAATCATTAAACAGTTTGCTATTTCAATACTGATCCTTATAGGCCAAAAGCGACTATAGATATCCATATCCAGATTCTGAAGTATCTGCCAACAATGGGTGCTTTCGAGTGCTCTTGTTATAATATAGAACCTGGATTAAAAAAGAGGAACATTGCCTGGTAGTTATCCTCTGTTCATATGTAAACCCGCAAATCAAAGAAGTAGTGTGGGTTCCATACATCCAAGACGTTTTAAAAATAACCCGAAAAGAAACATGTATGACTTTTGACCTTCCGACCCTTCCTCCGAATCGAAGATCAAAAAAACAGGTTCGTACACGATTAGATCTGATAAAGGTCTACCTGTGTAACAAATTTAGAGGCTCCTTTCTTTGTGAAATTCTGTCCACATACACACATATTCATACATTATTTTATATACTAGCTGAAGTGCCCGTTCTACGCACAGAAAGGAAAAGGTTTATGCAATATATCAGTATTGAAGGTAAAAATAGACGTTACCTCTGTCAGTTCCCGGACAGGATGCCATGTCTCTTCTTGCCTAAGTTTGGGCTAAAATGTCATTGAAAATGTCACCATTCAGCTTTGCGATCCCGAAAACCGATTCCACACTAATATCGGTAATTTTGAACAATTATATTTAATCCCCCCAATCTCCATGATCATAGGGGCAGAGTTGAACGGTATCGAGAGTGTTACCATCCATCTCAGCGACGCCGAAAACTATGAATTTGACCCTAGTACCTGTCTTTTTCAACATGATATTTTTAACACTTCAACCCCCCCCTCAGGACGATGGGGGCTAAAGTTGGACTTCGACGGCATTGGAAGAGTTCCTATTCATCTCAGTAACCCTGAAATCTTTGAATTTGACACGAATACCCATCATCCCGGGCGTCTGTCACCTGCCTTTATGCATATAATCTGATCTTCCAATTATTTTCCCACCCGAAATTCGAGAAAATGGCTCCGTACAGAATTAGATCTGGTGAATATCTATTCGCGTACCAAATTTGGTGGCTATAGATTACTTTTTTCTGTGTGAAAAGCTGGTGACGGAAGACAGACATATTCATACACACGCACACACGTAGCTCCCTCGTGGCTAAGCGGTTAGCGTACGCGCCTTTGGCGTGAGAGACCCGGGTTCGATTCCCGGCGGGAGCTCATGTGGTTCGGATTCCATGTTAATCAGTAGGTCCACGACTCATATAGCCTCGCTGCTGAAAGGGACGATAAACTAAAATCAACTCAACAACACACACACACACACACACATTATTTTGTTATATTAGTATGGATGAGTACAGATAAATTACAAATAGTGGGAACCGTAGTGCGGATGATAAGAATGTAATGAAGGTCTTGGTCAATCTCCGCAACATTAACTATTACATTTAATAAATGTAAAGACGCCCATGAAAACAGTCATAGCCTCAGACAAATGGATATAGCTGTCAATTGCAAGAACGGTCATAACCCCCACAGCCAAAACCTTCACACTCAGGGAATATCAAAACACCACCCACACAATCAGTCACAACCCCCCACCATCACCAAATGATAAGTAGGTGGTTTATCTGTGAGGGGGGTGTTGATTGACTTCTGTAATGAGCATATGGGCTCATGAGCGATCTCACACAGCCAAATCAATGACGGACATCTAATAGGATTTTTCTGCAAGATTTAACGAGCCTCTCCCACCTAAACGACGTTGCGATGCGAACAGAAGCTTTTTTTGAAACAGGATGCATCAAAGACAGACCTCGCTCAGGAATATCATCAACGAGAGAAGGAACTTACCATGTGGCTGCTGCGTCCGTTCAACGATCACCCACAAAATCTGACCGAAAGCGATCGTAGGAAATGGGATTGCCACACATTACACACATTACGAATGCACCTGAGACGAGAGGTTCGAAAGCGCTAGAACTATCGTTTGTAAATGAATTAAGCAATGACGACATAATGAAACTACACACCACGCGAAAGTGATTATTCAATATATTCCAGATGTATTTGGTGCCATGTGGAAAAGTACCTTTGCACAATCCATTACAGTACAAAACCAAGAAACATTTAACTACAGAGTAGAGAAAATTCCTACTTCTAAAAAGTTAGAACGAAAATATCTTATGTGATGATTTGCTCAGCAATGTTTGCAACATCCCTGTGTGGTCCATATTTCTTTGATGATACGGTGTTAACCAAACTTAATTAAGTATTTTACAAGACTGGTTTGTCCCTAAATTCAAGAACTTATCAATTGAGTATGATTTAGCAAAATGGAGTTCTGATGTATTATTGGCTTGCCGTGAGAGAATATTTCGATCAAATACTTCCCAAGAGATGGATTGAGTGAGGTTCTCCACAGTTACCAGAAGTTCAAATGTTTTCGTGTAGTTTAGGAGAATTTAGGATTTAGATTTCTGGGCTTTCGGCATCTATGACCATTTAACCCGTCACGTATGAGGGATGACGTCCCTCGGTGAGCACACTATCCAGGGAAAAAGAAAGGATTGGGGAAGAGCCTGGGACCTGTAAGTTAGGTACCTCCCCGTGAATGAGAAAAACCCAGGAAAATCTCATTCAGGATGGCTGGACTGAAAAAGCTTTTTACATTTGTTCGACCGAGTGCCCCTATCGAGAATCGAACGCGGAACCTCTCGCACCGAAGGCGAGAGTGTTAGCGACTACGCTACGCGGGGCCACTCTTTGTGTAGTAATTCATTGTGTGGTATATCAAGAGAAAGCTGTCAACACTCATTATCATACAGCTGATATGCTTAAAGAACATTCTGTAAATACATTTGCTACGATTACTCAAGCCATGCTACAGAAACTTTCACACCGTACCTGGAAGCGAATAATTCTCTGAAATGAAGATGGCAGTGTACTACAATGAACAATAATAATTCTCAACCAGTGTGCCGCGAGATTCGGCGTATGAGTGGAATTTCTGAGGTTATGTGACAATGAAAGTGAGGAGTAAATAAAAGAAAAACAATTGAAGACTTTGGGGCAAAAACCTGTCCAAAAAGTGAAAGTGTAAAGGAGATAGCTTCACAAGGGTTTCTCTTCATCCGATTTTCTTCAAACTTGGCATACATATACTAGATCGAAAATAAATCGACACGTATATTTTGTTTCTTCGGAAAATAGGTTAAGGGTGGGGCAAAGGACCCCTTTTTAAAGAAGGGTCCCCTTGATTAAAAGGGCTACTTTAAAGAAACGAAATTCTGTCGATGCAAAGATGACTTCAAAGTAGGAAATACGGGATTTGTCGTTTTCGCGAAAAAAGAGGGGGCAAACACCCCCTTCGAAATGACAAAGGAAATTGAATTTCGGTGGAATTACTTGAAACCATGATATGTTGTTGATATTGTGTTCCTAAGAAAAAGTCTCAATGGGTACAACCACAAATCACTGACCGTTTGGCCATTAAGGGCCACTTTTTTGAGAACAGCCGAAGACAACGACATTCTGGATTTCGATAAAACTGACTAAAACCGTGATATGTTGTAGATATTATGATCCTGAGAAAAAGTCTTAACGGGCATAACCACCAATCACTGATCGTTTGGCCACTACAGGGCCACTTTTTTGAAAGCAGCCGAAGATAGTGATATTCTGGATTTCGATGAAAATGACTGAAACTGTGATATATTTTAGATGTTGTGATCCTGAGTAAAAGTATCAATAGGCACAACCACCAATCACTGACCGTTCGGCCGCTACAGGTTCGCATTCTTGAGAACAGAAGATAACGGTATTTTCGTTTTCGGTGGAATTGCTTGAAACCGTGATATGTTTTAGATATTGTGACCCTGAGAAAAAGTCTTGATGGGCACAACTACCACTCACTGACAGTTTGTCCACTACGAGGCCACTTTTTTGAAAGCAGCCGAACCGAAGATAGTGATATTCTGGATTTCGGTCGAAATGACAGAAACTGTGATACGTTGTAGATATTGTCATCCTTCAGCAGCAAGGCTAAATGAGACGTGGACCTACTGATTAACGTGGAATATGAACCACATAAGCTTCCACCGAAATTTGAACTCGAGTCTCCCACGCTAACCGCTTAGCCACGAAGAAACTCGACACTAGTTATTAATGAGAATTTGCCGCAGTGTTGCCAACATGTATCATATATTGGTGTATCGCGCGTACACTCAGCGAAAGATGGTGCGTCATGACCAAAAGAAGTCAAGAACCAGTGCTCTACAATAAAGTGTTGTCTGTAGTCTTCTCACGGAACATGTATCTACTGTTATTAGATTCATATCACTTCAGATTCATAATATTCATATTCGATAGAAACATAAAAGACAATGGGACTTTCAGTTCACCCTGTAAATAAGGGTAGGCTACCTCTTAAATCGAACATTCTCCGAATTGTTGTATCAGCATTGTACCAACTTTCGGCTGTAGGAAAGGACTAAACTCATGTTTCCATGCTGCGTTAATGTGATCAAAATTTTGTACTGTGCAAATTCATGAAATTGTGTCTACTCACAGTGTTAAATTATATTATTTGCATTGCGTAATACTTGTTTTCTTTGAAAATCTAAAAGTATATGATGAGATTGGTAAATCTTTACACACAAGAACTCACAAAGTCAATAGTTAAAACTAACTTGTCAAAAACATTCTAAACATTTTTAAAAGAAGTCTTTTACAAACTTAAATCCTGCTGTTTCTAAAACACTCAAGACTTTACCACACAGAGTTCATATAGAGAGAAAGATAGTAAAATAAAGGGAGAAAACTCGAACGAGTATGACGTCAGCGATGCTTTTCATCCATATAAAGATGGAAGGCTCACCAAGTTGATTCAATAGAGAAGCAAAGGAAATTCCAATCTAAGCAAAGGAATGCTGTTTTTACCTTTTTAACAAACTTTGACTTTTATTTGTTTCTCTAAAAATAGAGAAGAAATCAAAAAAACTTTATTTGTTTTTCTCTTTCTTCCAATTTTATTCAATTTTCTTTTATATACGTGTATATATCAACTTGTCCGAAGGAAGCTTTCCTTTTAAGTTCTTCAGATTACTGAACTTTCTCACAAAGATGAACCTTATATAAAGCTTTCAGTGCTAAATTAAATACTCTACTTATTTTTTTAATTAGGTCTTCCCCATGGTATTCCAAACTAAAATCCAAAAGGTTAGTATTTCAATTCAGTTATTTTGGAAACAATTTCTAAACTTACAAAAAAAGAAGTAGAAAGTTTCAACTGCGAACTCACACAATTAGTTATAACTTTTTTATTTGTTTGCACTAGGTCCTTCTTGAAAGTAAATAAAATTCTACGAAGAAGGATACGAAATTAAGATTACAAGGCTGATATTTCTGGACTTTCATCTGTTATAGAGGAATGAAGAGTGTGTGGTAATTTTAATACATGGAGTTGGCAACTGTGCAGAGTTTCAGCCATCTGCCACCTACGGTGTTATTTGTAGGTAAACACAAATGATGACTCGTTTGGAAAACTAGGCTCGCGAAAAAATTCGCTCAGTTATTCGATTTCTGTGCGCGAAACATGTAACCGCGTCTGAAATTCACGACAGCTGGTAGACGTTTACGGAGAGATTGTAATGTCTCGTTAGCGTGTAGCAGAATGATGTCGAATATTTGCATCTCGTAGAGAAAATGTCACTTCATACAGCCCAGAAGACTACCACGCTGTTAAAACAGTTTCGCTGGGACATCATCGAGTACCCTCCCTACATCCCGGACCTCACTCCAAGCGACATTCACCTGTTCCCGCGTTCAAGGAGCACCTAGGAGGCTGTCGCTTCGCTTCAGACGAGGAGGTAAAGCACTTCGTGACAACATGGCTGAACACGCAATAACAGGATTTTTACCAGGAAGGAAGCTTCAAACTCATCCCACGATGTGATAACTTCCACAACCGATATGGATACTATGTCGAGAAATAACCTAATGCATGTATAAATAATATCTGTTGGCTGTATTGGGTGTATGACATAATATATACATGTTTCCTGCAGGCTTTGTAACCTTATTTTCTGATCACTCCTCATGCAATTATATTTAGCGTTTAAAGGAAAAAAACATTCCAAAGATGATATATATAACATAACTTTTTCTTGGGTTGGCAACACTGTTCCTTCGGTGATGTTCATCATTACACGAGCTGGTATCTTCGTTTCTCTAGTTGCTTCGTGCAAAGTTTCGTTTCTTTGTCTCTTTTGGTTTCTCCGTTATCATGGTTGGACATTCTAAATTATATCATAATGAGGAAACGTCATTTGATGCCTTTGTAGACAAGTCGGCACGGGTTAACGTTCTCGTAAGGAGCAGTTATTTCATTAATGCGTGTTTACGGTCTCATAGAGTACATTTCGCCGGTGTGCGTATCGTAACAAGAAATTACTTTATATAAGAGACACTTTACTGTTTGAAAACAACACCGACAACGTTTGGGAGGTGATTCCTGACACCAAGATAAGATAAAAAGTGTAGACCAACCTGGGTGCACAAATGCTTCCTTTTGGAGTTATAGGCTACTGAAAACATGAAAAAATTGAACTTTAAAGGTCTATAGCTCCAAAACCATGAGACCTACCGTAGTCGGGTCAAGACTTCACTTAAAACCTAATATGTGCACTATCCAAAAATCCGTGTTTCAGATCCTAAAGTACTCACGCAACAATTTTTATAGAGGGAGTTTGGCTACGGGCATGGAATTTGAAGTACTCACCTACTACCTCTATAAAAATTGTTGCCCATGCTCCTTGTCACAAGGTCAACACTGTGTGCAGTGGTTCGAGGAACACAGTGGTGGATTTGATTTGCTGCAATGAACAACAAACTCAACTGATCGTAACCCAGTTGAACACTTTTGTGATGTCATTGAAAATCAGATACGAACTCATCCTCCTCCTCCGCGATTTACTGGACTTAAAAGTGAATTACGTGTAGTGTGATGCGTAATGCCTTCAGCCTCCTACCAAGGCTTTATTGCTTCCATACTAAACCTAATTTCTGCTATCCTGCGAGACAAAGACGGACATGACGAGATATTAGGTAACTGGTCATAATGTTCTATGGTCAGTGTATATCTCGAATCTATGAAGCTTTTCTTCAAAATGGCTCAATAGTTCAATGTAAAGGCATCTGTACCAATGGAAGCTTCATGGAAATAATAAAGCATATAATATTAATAAAAATCGAAAACTTCATAATAAAATAAATTATTTTATTACAATCTTTGTTATGACAATGAAGCTCCCATCTGTACAGCTGCATTAACCTATCTGACCTTTACATTGAGGTATTGTACTATTAAAAGAAAAAACTCCATAGACACGAGAAAGAATGTTTATGGTCCAGGTTAAATAGACGCTTTTAATCCATACGAGCTGTATCAACACCTGATCCCTCTTAAAACACGCATGTAATATCCGTCCTAAATGGAAAACCTACGTATAATTCACTTTGTGAGCGAAATTGGTATTTTATTTACAGTCATTAAAGCGGAATCGCTGCTAGTAACCTGTATTACAATGTTCAAATTTCATGTCTAACAGTAATTAACTACGCCACGGATTCTAAAACATATGTTTCTCCGGGTTGATAACTAGGGGAACGAGAAACATGGTAACAATAGTCCAGATTACGGTGACTGGAATAGCAGAGACTTCTGAGAGAAACTCGCTGTTTTTGCGAATGTTTGTATCTCGTAATGAAACACCACCTACAATGAAAATGTTTCATATTTCATGCATGTATCTATTTATGCTTGTTCGACATGAGACTATTATGCTAAACCTCGTTAGGTCCATTATTCTTTGAAGATGCTTTTGGTCATTAAAATAAACTCTGAGGTGCCTACTGTCTAGGTTTAAAACGTTATCATCTAACACCAATTTGATACAGGTGAAAATAGGTCAAAGTTGTCCAATTATGTTAAACTTCGTTAAGTCTGTAGTTAATTCTCTTCTTAACAAGCATTTTAACCTAGCTTCGCCTCCGACCAAATATTGTAAGTCTGTTATTTAAGTCTGTTTTTTGAATATTGTAAGTCTGAGAACAATAAAAACATTGTAAGTTTTTGCTTTAAAAAAGAATAAAATTGAAGCACGTTTTGTGCCGATTCTTTTCTTTTCTGAAAAGTGTTGGAGATGTGATGTTTCAAGTTTTGAAATCCCTCACCACAAGAGATTCATCGTCTTATAGCCATGTATGAAGGGGGATCTTGCTTTAATCCTCGATATAAATTTGATTTAGTAAAAAAAAAAAAAAAAAAAAAAATGAAATGAAATCTGCAGTTTACCGTCTCATGATTATTCCCTTTAAGTTAAGGGAGACGGATGATTAAAGGTTGGCTGCCAAGGTGATTTGAGGGTACTGCTCCCAGGAGACCATAAATTTCTTCTTACCTTTGGCTCAATTATGGATAGTCATGTCACATTTTTGTCGCGATATTTTGCTTCTCCCGAAAATGTACCAATGGGAGCCGAGCACCATATGTCATGCTCATGGTCTCACAGTAATTTGTGACAATTAGCATCATATATGATGCTCAAGAACCTGAATAGGTTAGTAATTTGTGATTTCGAGCATGAGCATCATATATGGTGCTCATGGCCCTACAGAAAAATAAAGTGAGCACCACATATGATGCTCATGGCAGTCAACCTGTTACGGCAAGTGAGTAATAATGGAAGAACTAGTGAAATGAGAGTTGGAGAGAAAACGAGAATACCTTCAGAAAACCCAGAACACCATGGTGTCCACCATAAACTTGCTTGGCCAGGATCGAACCAGGAATCCCATGAAACAGATGTAAGCGTTCTTCCACTGAGTCACCGTGCTCCCCCCTCCCCCAATTTGATTTAGTGAAATTGCGTCCTAGTATAATAAATATTTAAGGTAGTGGAAAAGCTGAGTGAAAATTTCAGAAAACAGAGATCAATGGTTATGTGGAAAGAAAGGAGAAAGAAATTCTTACTTCATCGATTGCACTATATATAAAAAACTTAAATGTTCCTTTTTGGGATTAAAGTCGTGATATTCTTAAAGTTTCAAATAATTTCTTCTTCATATCATCCTTCGAGGTCAATATCACTGCTTATGAGCATAATTTCCTGACTTCATTGTAAAGCGGGAAATTTGTTAATAAATCAAATACCACAATCTTCAATTGTGAATTTGTAAATAGTTTAAATGTAATAAGAGACCCAGGGAAAATTACTTATTATTTGAAAGTTTTTCACACTTGGGTAAGCAGGGAAGAAATTTCCAACCATTCTAGGACTCTTTCGCTATATATTTTGTGTGTTTTCTAAATCATTTTCTAAATTTTCATATTAATTAAGTATTGATTCATGGGTTGTTGGGTTAATTTTGAGGCTGATGAGGGAATTACGTAACTGCACGATTCAGTTTATAAATCCAATTTACTGTATCTTAAAAATAACATCAACAAACACAACGTTAACAAGCGAGAAATGTTTATTTGTAAAGAAATTTTATTTTTTTAAAGGTTATTGCTATGCTAAAACATTTAAGTTCAACGTAATATATCGATTTTCTCAGATCTCTGAAGTTCAAACGACATACAAAAGTGACATTTAATAATTCTCTTATAACTTATTTATCAATATTATTGTTGTCTAGGAATATTATTCTGTCCCTGAGCAATTTTGATTATTTTTTCTCCTCTAAACTTTGTCAAACTTTACTTAACTGGGTTTAGGATAACAATCCTCGTAAGTTGCCTTGTTTAAAATAGTAGAAATAGTTAGTCGACTTACCAATGAGACAGAATGACTTACTGTACCTGTCATAGAGTGAATATTATAATACCTGTCTCCCTAGTTTTGTTAAAAATGAGAAATTAATTATTATTTGTGGTACATTTAGTGAGGTACGCTATTACCTTAATCAGACGTAAAAGTGGATCTGAAAAGCTAGGGGACGCATGACGTCACGCAGCCCCCATGCTTATCTTTGCCCATTGAAAGTTTTTAGGAAGTAGAAGGACGCCGTATATACTTTTGGAAGCGGGGAAAGGTGTCCCTCCGCGTTCCCCCTCATTTTTACCTCTGACCTTAATCCGGTTATAATTGCTGATTCAGTTGTATACATCAATCCTTCAGTACAAATTCATAAGAAAGCTAATCACAAACGTTTCCCATCCGAATTGTAGTTATAACTTGCTACGAAATATCGTTGTCGTTCTGGGAGACTAACTTGTAAGTCCAAAATGTTAGTTTTGAGATACAGCCGTTTATGGTTTGAAGCCATTTCCAAAACGATTTTGCAATATTAATAAGTGGCAATACATGTTTTATATTCTTACTAGCAAGGTTCGTATATACACTACAGGTTGCGCCAGCCCAATCGTTGGATGTGTGACGTCATCGGGTAAGCAGACGCGAGTATTTTCTTGGCTCAGTGATGCCAGTCTTTTAACAGCAAAATTCCCGTCCAAAGCCACAAAATTTCCCGATGTGATACAAAATTTCCCGCTAACCTAAATAGATATAGTTTTCATCTAGTAGTAAACAATTTTTAAAAATACCGCTTTAGACTGACTATGATGTACAATGGAATTCATTCTCGTAGTATAAAAAGGTATTATTCATAGTTATGCATGATAAGGTAAAAAAAACAAATTTAAAAAAAATACTGTGTACACTTTTTTGTAACGAACACTATGATGTTCTGTATGGTTTGGAAGAGAATGCTATGTTCAAGAAAGCCAGAATTAATTCAGTTGTTTTGACCTAACGATTTTTGTGTTGCAGCACATTGCCTGTTCCATCACCAAAAAAGCAGCGAAAAGCAGGGTATTTTGGAATTGCTTTACATTAACTTGATTTTTCAAGTCTTTTTGTATTTTTGAGGTTCATTTGTATCACAAAAGAGCTGTGTTAAGGGTCTTACACCTAAAGACCATTATACATCTTCAAACTTTTCCATCAAATATTGTATCAAACTTTTCTTTGACGATAATTTGGTCAAATAAGTTGGGTAAAACTTTCGCACCCATTATAAACGATCAAATATAAAGGTGAATATCATTGCTCAGTTGTTTATATTTCTTGATTCAGTTGTTAGGCCACATGAACGTATATGTGAGTTTTATGGTAGCACCTGCTGGTGTAACTATAATGAATAAGATTGTAGAAATGAATGGAATGGCTATTCACAGTTACTTCTGTCTCATTTCCCTCCTTTATTGCTATTCCCAAATAAATCTTATTTTCATGGTTCCTTTCTTGTTCAGTAAATACGTATCAATCTACATTCCATTTATTAGTCCGATGCTTAAATTTCTTCTAATTCAGTTAATATTCGAGTAACTTTTGTAACTTTGGGACACTGATTAAGAATAAATAGTCCGTCATAAAAATGTTTGGCTATTGTTTAGCTTTGGGGGGAGCAGGTTTTTAATTGACTTTTTTGCGATTTTCTATTAACATTCGGTTAGATTAGGTTAATAAAATTTAATTCACACAGTATTTCCGAGCAAGCGTTAGCGAGTAAAGGCGGGTTAGTGTCTCGCAGGGCACATTGTTTTCATTAGTGTTGGCCCCCCATCACTAAACAGTTATCAAATGTTAGGTTTTACAGTTAAAATGAGAGAGTACATATTAACGAGGGTTCTGTAGGATATTAAATTCTCGAGGAATTTTTCAGTGTAGGAAACTTCTAATTTATATTTAGAAATGCGAAAATATTACGCACTCTAACCTATTTTGATTTTATGCAACATCAACTGTTTTTCGCTACCCTCATTTTGGCTCTCACCTTCAGCTATTGATGCCTCTGCCTCTTGCGAACAAAACCCTGTGCTAACTTCTGGGTCCCATGCTGTGCTCCTGCTCTGAATCGGTTAAATATCATCCTCGCTTTTAATGGCCACCTATCGTAAGATGCTTTTCCTGCAGTCTCTTTTTAAATGATATTCGTTCGATGCGTAGTTACACCTTAAAGGTCTTCACTACTGCGTAATTAAACTACCGCTAATTTTAGAGTTTTTCTGTAATATCCTCAAAATAAATAAAAAATACCCGAAAAGTAGAAACTTAGTAAACTAAACAATACGATTTTGTGTGTGATACCGTTATCACAACTCATCAATCGGCTTTCGATTTGCAACTGCAGATAGATTTAACAGTTTTTGTGGGCTATGTAAATAGCGGCATACCTAAAACAGATAGAGAATTGTAGTAAAAGTATCACATGCACAATTGTATTGTCTAGTTCACTACATTGCTTTTCGAATATTTTTATTAGTTTTGAAGATCTTATAGAAAAACTAAAATTAGCGGTAGTTTAATTTCGCTGAAGTGAAGACCCTTAAAGAAAATCCTCGTAAAGTAAATCTGCACTCATGAATGCAACTCAGTGTTGCCACAGTACTATATCTGGAAAGGGCTGAAAAATAGTACCAAATTAAAAGAAAAAGGGCGGAATTCATTATTTTATACCAGCGTAATACATGGCTCTGTAACACGAAACTAAAAGAGGTGAAGTTCTAGAACACTCCCACCCACCTCTTTCAAGAGTGCAAACCAAGGAAGTACTCTTTTTTAAAAATTACTTCTTAAAAACATCCAAATAGGAGTAACCCGAACAATAGTGGAAGTAGATGAAACTTTCATCGCACGTAGAAAGTTTAACAGAGGCCGCAAATTAAAAGGGAAAACAGTTATCATCTTCGGTGTGTATTGCAAGGAAATCAAACGCTCCTCTATTTCGAAGAGACCAATAAACCAAAAAAGTATTATGGTCATATACACTGACAAAAATCCATTCTCCGTATTGTACAAATATACGGAATCCTCTCGCTTACTATCGAAATCAGTATGGAGCATACGTTATCCATATGCTACATACGCACTGCCCTTAGATGCTACATCATGCCGTTACAGGATGCCTGGCATCTAACAATTTTTCGTATATCACATGCATATAATTATGTCACATTCCCCAGCTACATGTTATATATGTCCACTTGTATGTGAGATCCTGACCGCCTATATTATTTCATATGGAAAATACGTATAGATGGAACATTTATACGGAAAGTATTATAAAACATACGTTTTCAGTTACACGTCTGCTGTACGTTAAATCTAAAAACTACAGGAATCTAAAAACTACGCATGTAACTTGGCCTTTTAAGTACGCCACCTACATTTTTTTTTCGAATTTGTGTGTGAATAGTACGTTATAATAAAATATTAAAATATAAATTATTTCTCATTCTTGCTCATTTCACGACCGAAGGTGAATAATAGAATGTAAGAAGAATATAAGGTGAGTAAACTGCCATTTGTTAAAAAAAAAAAAAAAAGTAAAACCGGTCCAGGTACGACGGATGGGAATTCCAAGCAGGTTACCCACCGTCACTAACGGGTGTCCGCGGTCCGTCGTATAGGGTCCTAGAACCATCCCTGAAAGACATCAAAAGAAAGAGATGTTGGGAAAGTCTTATTGACACTTTTGAAAATGTGACAGGTATTTGTTAAATGGTGTTGAATTGGGTAGAATAGTACCAACTTTTTCACAAATGGGGCTGAAAATGCCAGCGTGGTACCAACGGGCCAATGAATGACAAAAAGGGCTGAATTTGGTACAATTGTACCAAGTGTGGCAACAGTGATGCAACTCCTACCCTGAGAAACAATTTTTAAGGCATTACGAATTAATTACCTCATGACGTCACACGGTGTTCGGCATAGTTCGTAATCTCAGTTTGCGGCGCCCCCCTGCTTACTAGTCTGTTTCTGACCTCCAAAACTTTAAGGAATTAATACTAACTACGGTCGCCACACTATGGATTTATCGACCAAATCACTAGAAATTGTTATTCAGCAACATTTGTTTTTAAATATTGAATTGTTTATACAAGTTGCAGGAGTTGCAGTTTCACTCAATCACAAAATGGCGAAGCTGAATCTGAAATTACCAGTTTCTAAATAATTGTAATCAATTCACTAAATAATTGTTAGTACACTAATATTCTGGTGCTGAATTTCATGATAGAAAAGCACATCTAAAATAAAATCACTTCAAAATTAAATGATTCAAAATGCTAAATGTTTCTAAGTAAAAATTGATTTTAAAAACGAAATTGTTTCGATATATGTTGGTGCAGCGCCATGTTGTCTCCCCAACTCAAACACTTATATTAGTCCTATGTTAGTACTTACTCCTACATTTAATTTCACATTTTTTTTTTTTTGGTACTTTTCAGTTTTCGGTATTAAATTATGAATACTCAAACACAGGGAGTTAGTGACTTCTGCCAAAACTATAACGATATTAAAAATTTCAATTTGTTTGTTATCTGTCAAAGCTTTATTTTCCAATTAAAAGAAAGATTGAATGGAGTTATTTTGAAATAAATTCATTTCTTGACTGATATCTTGCAAGTTTAGTAATAGCGTTATTAATTATCCTTTGTATAATACTTCAACTTTCTTGTTCATAAAATATAGGGGAGGGCGGGACTAGTATTGACAAAGCAGATATATTCTCTTCTATGAGGTGGCAACGGTTTGTGACGCCACTGCAAGTTTCAGTTTGGTGCGCAGTAATCGAGGCATCACATCGTCGCGCGTTGACACTACAGTAAATTTAGTGTTTTTAGTGCACCAAAGTAAAATTTAGAGAATCCTTTGGAACAATGTCAGTTGAAGCTTATGGGGAGGTAAGTAAAAATAGTTATTATATCTTTAGGCAATAGTGTTTCCTATATTAATTCATATGATGTGTTGGAAGCAAAACATTGTTGGTTTAGTTCGTCACGCTGTGAAACAAAGAAAGGCAAGATTGGGGCTAGTTGTAACACGTGACATGGGGCATGTTGTTACATGTCACAACTTGCCCCACCTGTGAACTTATGTCCTCTTTTTGTTTCATTTTTAGATATGGTTCGTAATTATAAACAGAAAACAAAGAAAGCTAAATCAACTGCAGAGGATTATGAAAAGCTGTGAAGGAAGTGGAATCAGGTGCATGCAGCTTACATAAAGAACAATAAATCTTCCATGTGAATAGAATGTTCCTGCTTAGATATATGAAGAAGAAGAAGAAGAACCGAAATGATGCTGTCACTATGGGATACGTATGGTTTTCTCAGAATCTAAAGAAAAAGAGCTGTGCGATTATGCACTGTCAGCTTCCAAGATAATTTATGGGATTGGTTCTCGAAAACTAAGAAGTTTAGACAAGAGCAATTAAATAAAGAAAAAATAATTTAAAGTAAGGTTTTAAAAGACTGTTTGAAGCCACGGGCACTAGAAAAGAACAACGCAGAAGAAATCCTGTATTAGATGACTCCAAGTCTTCTGAAGATGATGATTGTTCCTACTTAGTGTGTTTTAAACCCTTCAGCTAATCAGCACATGGAGATGAATGGGTTCAATGCTTGGATTATAAAAAGTAGGCTCATGTGAACTGCACAAATAACAATCCCTATTACAGTTTGCCTTAATTGCCTATCTGATGCTTAAATCAAGATTAAGTTTTCATTAGCCTCTAAAATCGGCCTGTATATTTGGAATTTTTGAAAGGTAAGGTTTCATAATAATGTCCTCGAGTTGTTATAAATTCTGCATTTTAACTTGTATACTAAATTGTGGTTGAATTAAGTTTTTCTTTGAAAAGTTAATATTCAACTTTTGAAGAATAGTCAGTTTACACTGTAAGATCTACTTTGTTGGGGTGTTCTTTGGAAAGTATTCATTGGTTTACATTGTTATTTGGAACAAACAGATTTTCTTTCAATAAATAGTGATATGCACTAATGACAATGTTTTATAAATGTTGTCACTACCTGCCCCAGGTGTGTCACTACCTGTCCCATAGAGGGGGCATATTGTGCAAAATTATATGGTTGTGTATGAAAATAATTTACTGTAAAACGACTATGTCAATCGCGAGTTTTATGTTTGCAGGATACCGGAAGTTCTAAGCTTTAGTAAGCAGTGTTACTATTTTAGAAATTAATTTTGTTAAGAAGTTACAAGGTTGTAAGTAAAAATTGTCACCACTAGGCCTGCTCTAGTTGGAACAAACAGAGGATATAGTATACGTAAAGCCGCGTCAGTTCCCGAAGGAGCTGGACGCTCATACTTTTAGGGATTATTCATTGAGTGTATACGAACTTACCAAGGGGGTAACAAAGTGACTTTGATTTACTTATCGACTGATACGAAAATAAAAAGGAACGTACCTGTACTTTATATCTGCATGTGTAGTGCCCTTGTACTTTATCTATGACTATGTGTGTGCGTGGGGGGGAGGGAATTTAACGCATATCGCATGTCTTGTGCACATGGATACTTCTTACTATTGCACTACGTAGAAAATTTATGGTATTTCATGTAGAAGTGGTAATAGAACACAGAAGGAACGCAGATCACGACGTTCTCATGTATACTATTACCCAAACAGATTTAGGGCCCGCCCTCCCCTACCCTTTTTAAATTCTCTTCTTATTTTGCTCCAATGAAGATAACATTGGCAGTGTATATGAGTTAACGAATGAATGATTTTTTTTTTCAATTTCTTTTGTCTAAGGTGGCTCATAATTGTGTATATGATGTTTTAAAGACTCCGGTAATAAAGTAGCAACATAACTTTAACATAAAATTGAACATTTTAAATACATTACTCTCATACCTTTATTTACAAGAATTTTAATGTCAGTTCTGTATAACTGGTCCATTAATGCACCATCCAAATCGATGCATGCCTAGAGACGAAGAGGATCGTTGTCACAAGCAGTTTCATGGGCTGTACTGGTACCCTTTGGAACTCTTCTGTGATAGCTTCCTATAGTTCTGTCAAATTGCGTAAGAGATGTTGATTCACTTTGTCCTCTAAAACATCCCATAGGAAAGAGTCAGGTGGTTTCAAATCGGGAGATCGATCTGGCCATTTCACAGACGCACATCGACCTATCCAGTGGTTCGGTGATGTTTCGTTCAGCCACTCTCGCATTGGTATGGCACACTAACGGTTCTAAGTCCAGTGACTGTTTTTCCAATTCTCAGGCTACACAGAATTGCCATATCGAAACTTTTTATCCAGAATTACATATACTACAGTCAGTCAAACATCATTGGGCCACCCTGTAGAATACTTTTATCGGGTTACTTTTCTGTCTGTTCGTTTGTTAGAGTCAAATGTTCGAACTTAAATTTCACACCCTTTCATGCTAAGTAGAGTTCTGAAAGTTGGTGCAAATAGGTAAACCAGATGACAATACAACATCTTTAGATAGTTTTTGTTGTAGTTTTATCGTTTTACTGTAAAATAAATTATTTAGAAACGATTATTGTGCACTTGTTGCTTATACAATCCAAACCCTGGCAGAGGTTTGGTTGGTTGTATAAGGATTGGATGTTCTGCTGTCTTCAAATCAACAAGTCTGAGCATTCGTAAGAGATTTACTAAATAAGATCGTTAAAATCTCTTTCCGTGATAAGAGGGAAAAGTCTGTTGCTTTCCACAAGTACTAATTAAAACTAGGTATGCATTAATTGCAATTTTGGGACAAAGCGATCGATTTTTATTGATTATTCATAGAATTTTTTTAGCGCATCAATTATTTTCGTAAACAAACACGACATGCAGATAGTTGAATTTGACATATTAGCGAAAAGCATAATGTCTTTGAAAAATTGCGTTCGCAGAACAAAACGAAAAGGGATTCGCCCTATTTCTAACGATGAAATTTCTATCTTCCGTTGTTTACAATGAGAATTCGTGTGCCAAATGCTTTTCCAATGCTTATTCCTCAATGGTATGTTCGATCGGGGCATGCAACTCATTACGACACTCAGCGTACCTTCTTAAATTACCGTGTCAAATTTCGTTAAGAACAGTTCAAACATCTCGGAGGAGTATCTACATAAACGAACGCCTAAATCGAATAAAAAGAAGCTAGGCTCTAAAAAGAAGATCGGAAAACGAATAACTAAGGTTTATTAATTAGGATATCTACCATAACCATCTTCTAATTGAATCTGAAAACATTTTATAATGAAAAACGCCTAAATCGAATAAAGAGAAGCTAGACTCTAAAAAGAAGATCGGAAAACGAATAACTAAGGTTTATTAATTAGGATATCTACCATAACCATCTTCTAATTGAATCTGAAAACATTTTATAATGAAAAACGCCTAAATCCAATAAAGAGAAGCTAGACTCTAAAAAGAAGATCGGAAAACGAATAACTAAGGTTTATTAATTAGGATATCTACCATAACCATCTTCTAATTGAATCTGAAAACATTTTATAATGAAAAACGCCTAAATCGAATAAAGAGAAGCTAGACTCTAAAAAGAAGATCGGAAAACGAATAACTAAGGTTTATTAATTAGGATATCTACCATAACCATCTAATTGAATCTGAAAACATTTTATAATGAAAAACGCCTAAATCGAATAAAGAGAAGCTAGACTCTAAAAAGAAGATCGGAAAACGAATAACTAAGGTTTATTAATTAGGATATCTACCATAACCATCTTCTAATTGAATCTGAAAACATTTTATAATGAAAAACGCCTAAATCCAATAAAGAGAAGCTAGACTCTAAAAAGAAGATCGGAAAACGAGTAACTAAGGTTTATTAATTAGGATATCTACCATAACCATCTTCTAATTGAATCTGAAAACATTTTATAATGAAAAACGCCTAAATCCAATAAAGAGAAGCTAGACTCTAAAAAGAAGATCGGAAAAAGAATAACTAAGGTTTATTAATTAGGATATCTACCATAACCATCTTCTAATTGAATCTGAAAACATTTTATAATGAAAAATGCCTAAATCGAATAAAGAGAAGCTAGACTCTAAAAAGAAGATCGGAAAACGAATAACTAAGGTTTATTAATTAGGATATCTACCATAACCATCTTCTAATTGAATCTGAAAACATTTTATAATGGAAAGTAAAAGAATTAAAAAAAACAGTTATTGTAAACTAACCTTTAAAGATCTTGCTGTATATACTGCTAAAATATATCACAAATATAAACTATAATGCCGAAATTTAAAGATTCCTTATTTTTGAAAGGTACCTAATGTAGTAAACAAAATTTAGTGTTGTGATTTGTAAAGAAAAATCAATTTTAAAGTTTTTCATTCAAAACCGGAAAGGCATGAAAGTTTGTTCTCATATAATACACTAAAACAAACTAAAATAAATAAATTGGTGTCCAATACGGCAAATGTTTGAACCCTGATTGCATATAGATCGTCTATATTAAAGAGTATTCTTTTACATGATATGTTATTTGCCTGTATAATAAATTTGAGTACAAACTATACGTATTTAGATGATACAGATTATTAAAAGTAAATTGGTCTGTAGCTTATCCAGGGTGGACATAAATTCTCTCCCCGAGAACAAAGATTAATAACAAGAAATCTAAGAATGATAAAAGCATGTAGTTTAGGGCAAATAATAGGAAAACTCAAAAAGTTTTTTTTTTTTTAACCTGATTTAGAGAATTTGCACATTTGCTCCATTAGTTGTCTTCAGGACATCCATGTGATATTCAACTTCCATCCATGTGTTACTCAACATTTCAGGAGTCAATGTGTCTATTGCGACCCTTATCCTGTTTCTGAGTGTTGCAAAATTACGGACAACTGTTGCGTAAACCTTGTCTTTAACGTAACCCCACAGGAAGAAGTTCGCAACCAAGAATTTCAGTGGACTTCGGGTTGAAGCAACACGAACAGCTTCCACACGTTCCTCACTAACACTCGGTCTACCGCTTCTGTCACGATCTAAAACACTTCCTGTTGCAATAAAATTACTATACCATTCCTTTATGCTCTTAACATCTGGTAGCTGTTGTCCATCCTCTCTCTCTTCGCTTTCTGCTGTGCTGACGCCATTTTTAAACAAACGACTGTCGCGCTACGGTCAGCTGCAGTAGATGGCAGCACAGGCTGTGGCATAATCTTGAAGTATCATACAAGCAATGTTTTCAGGTCGCACGGTTCTATCATTCTTTGTTTTCTTGTTATTAATGTTTGTTATCAGGGAGAGACTTTATATCCACCCTGTATGTAGTACTTTTCGACAGTAAGTAAATAAATATCCAAATTATTTAAGTATGTTCACTTTAAATTTAAAAACTGAACAAGGTTAGTTTCTTTCAGCGTAAAAGTAAGAAGGCTCAAGCACCACCGTAAACACTCTTCTCCCTCATGGGCGCCTCTAATATTACACTTCAAGATTACGATCAGTCTCTTTGAAACATAAATAGAAGGAAAAGTCTAAGATAAGAAAATGTTGACATTGCAAATTGAATTTTAAACACAAATTCTTCTACTCATTTTTTAATAACCATGTTCATTATTTCCTCGTAACACTGTCACTAACCATTGTGTCAAAGAGACATAGGTCTGCACCTGCTTAATGAAACATTTTTCCTCCTTTTAGAAAAAAATATAGACAGATGATTAAAACAATTTTAAAAGGCTCATTGTGTAAACACGCCATGCAAGATTAAACCAACCATGGGTCAGAGAGTTTATTCAGTGTCAATATGTCAAACACATCCCACCAACAGTAAATGTTTGCCTTGCGAATTGTCACAGATCGTGATGAAGGCACTGTGTGCATGTGTGTGTGTGTGTGTGGAGAACGAGCTAAAGGATGGACTAATTTCATTTTATTACAGACAGCACAACATAACTCTCACGACGCGGTTACGTGTAAATTCAACGAGCAGATATTTATGATATAACGCTTTCGTTTCTTTCAGTTCTGGCCTTTTAAACATTATATACTGCATTCAAAAGAGCAATTTTGAAATAATATCGCACAATTGTTTCACACTATTGGTGTTAAGACGAATGTAAAAGAATGCACTAGACATAGATGGCTGCATATTTTCACTATCTTCCAAATATAATAAGATCACTTCAAGGCAAATACGTAGCAATTTACTAAATCCGATCGTGTAGAAGTTATGCTCAACTTATAATTCACTATGGAGCAGGACAGATTAAGAACCACACGAAAAAAAAAAGCTAATTAATTTAACACAATGGTTCACGAGTCACCCAGTCCTTCCAAATTTTCACACATACCTGGTGCTACTTCAACTCCATCGATTTTCGGAGCAAATTGTTAAAATGATACTGGATCAATCAACTACCTGACATGGTAATTGGTAATATGGAGACATTTTAGTAGCACACCATTAGTTTTGTTGTGTACAGCTATCAAACAACTCCCGTATGTTTACAAAAACATTTTCTTTCTTATTGAATGAAAAAGGACTAATATGAGGTATAATAAACTGTGTAGGATGAATTATTTATAAGTAGATTCAGGAAAGAAATACAGAAGAAACTTCGTGCACTCTAATGTTGATGTTTGGCAACAGCGCGGAAAATGATCAGCAAAGTAGTCAAATACAGTGACAAATGTACTTTGCTTAGCCCCATTTTGAAGAGTCTTTACAAATTTAAATACAGCAAGAGCAAGTATAATTAGATCGAAAACATATGGCCACACTTTCGCTAATATAAATGTTAGGAAATTTATATGCTCATAGAACTATTTTCGTGAAAGATTACGGAGAATACGTTGTTCTTTAGAATGTATAAATTTGAAATATACCGCGAAATACTTGGCTCAGCTGAAAATAAAAAAAGAAACTTCTGAAACTATTCTAGCATTTTCTTCTTCATTTCGCTACCTCTGATAGTCTTAGCTGAGTACAAAATCGTCAGTAACTACAGGAACCACAATCAGGTGAATTTGGTCAGAGCGTACATCCTGATCAAACAAAATGTTCATTCTATCGCCCATCTGACAAATCAAGGAGATATGAAACAACGTACAAGTATACAGGTCGTTCGCTAGGTAGAATGCGTAACAAATTGCTTAACATAATGGTTAAATCTCTACAGTCTAAAGTAATGATATGGAGAATATAAACATTCTGAAGTAACTAAACACATTCCAATCAACATAAGGTAAAAGGGAAGAATTTTCATAAATTGAAAAAACGAGGAGGCAGCTTACTTGTTACTTGGTTGATTCGGAGTTTCGTGTTTCTTTTCAATACCGAGACTATATGAGACGTAAGCATGAAATCGGAATCATGTGAGCTTCGACCGGTAATCGAATTCGGATCTCGAGAAGCAGATCAACATAAAACCTCAAAATTTTTCCATCATCATCATCAACCAGTGTGTGATACCTGACCCATCTCGGGAACAGAAGATCTAACACCATCAACCCAGCTTTATTGGGAGTGTTCCTGTTTCTTCCTCAATCCAATAAAATAGTTTACAACACTATATTTGAAAAAAATAGCATAAATAGCTACAAGTTCTTTTCTTACTGTTTGGTGAAGAAACCTTATGTTAAAGTAAAATAACAGCTAAGTTGAGATTTCGGTGTAATCCAGTGATGGCGAAATTGCGGCCCGAGAAAATGTTTCATCCGAATTATCAATAAAAATGAAAAAAAGTGTATAATTTGTCCCTTTTCAAAATTCCATCCATAATAGGAGAGAGTTTAGCTGGCCATCATAATATACCTGAAATGAAGATAGAATTTTTAATTTGTAAAAATATTTTCGGTTACCAAGACAACACGTTGATTCCTCGACCATTTTCAGGTAAATCAGATTTCATACATTTATCTTAATATGTTTGTAGCTAAGGCCTTATTTGGCCAAAAACATGTGGAACAAGAAGAAGTATCCAGAATTAAACAAAGATTCAGTAAATATACGATTTACACCAATTTAGCGAACCGTTGCCTCAGGAGAGATAGAAGAATTGGAAATGGACTCCGAGTATGATCTTTATTTTGCCCGGGACCGTACTGCGTTATGAATTTGACAGTCACTGGTGTAACTGATTCAGGTTTTGAGTTTTATAAAAACAAAACTAACGAACCTACACAGACGCTAATTTCTAATCGTAAATGGAACTAATTGCATTGTAATGTTACCCTTACTAAGGGCCAGAAAATATTTGAGAACAATATTGCAGAAAGAAATGTTTTAACCTTAGATGAAAAAAGAAATCCTACATAATGGAACATTCACTCAAGATCAAATAAATAACATGTGGAAATTTTAACTCTTTACGAATTAGAATTTCTTTTTTTTTCTACATTTCATATACGGACCAAGTAAAAAAGTGTTACAAAGGTAACGTTTGTAACCTTAGATACGATACAGTACGAAATTAATTTCAGCGTTGTCAATATTTAGAAAAGTTGGTAATAATGAGTTACCAAATAAATTGTATTTTTTAAAGACTCCACAAGGAAGAAGTCGGTTCTATATTTGTTATATCTGATATCATTGAAACGTTAAATCGAAACTTGCAATAACTGTAATGTCCTGTACCTCAAGAACGAAAAGCTATTGTAAAATTTTCTTCTGGTTCGGAATCAACACCGTCCATTTATTCAACCTTTTCCAAAGATTTGACATCTATATCAGTGGCATCACCAGGAATCTACTTTGGGAATGATCTTGTTCTACATCACGAAAACGAAATAGAACTTATGGTCAAAAGGACTTAAACACCTTCAATATTTTTATTATTATTCAATGAGACATTCAAACATTACTATCGTTTCAAATTAGGAGAATATAGTTTCTGTATTTTCAATATGCTTTTACGTTAAATTGCAGAAAAATAAAAACATAATTATGTTTGATAAATAACAATAATAATAGTATTTTATATCTATAAATAATTTCATTTTTCAAAATTAAAGAAGAAAGTAACGTCATATCTCCTGTAGAGAACGTGCTTGAAAGAAATCAGTGAATTGCCCGTTTGAAAGGAACGTGTGCCAAAGTTTGAGAACTTCTTTCTCACTGAAACAAGCTGGCAGGGAGATATTTGGAGAAATGACTCGGTAGTGATGGCATACTTGATGCAATGGGACAATTTAAAACCAGTATACACTAGATATTTATCCATACATGAAGGAACAGTACTAAAGAATAGAAAAAATCATAAAACTTCAATCATTTACTATCGCAAGAATCGTTGAAATCTTTGCAGATATCAGCCATTCTAACTCTAATGATTTCGGTTTAACAAGGTTAAGAAAAAGGGCTTCTACTGTGCTTACTTGTTATGAAACCTAGTATTGTGCTATTGGTTATCATCTGTCTGTCTCTGGTGTACCCTTGAATTTATTTTGCTGGCTTCGATAAGAGATGTTTTAGAATGACAGTGAGAATTAAAAAAAAAAAAAAACAATTGTATAAGAAGAATTTGTTTCTCTTGAGCTATTGTCCAAATTGTGACTCTGCTGCCCATCTCCAAACACCACCGCCCAACTTTGTCTGTAAAGTAACCTTCCTTAGTGTTTTTGGATCCGATTAGAGTTTAGCATCCCTTTCAGCAGCGGGGCTATTATGAGACGTGGACCTACATGTTAACGAGGGATCCAAACCACATGAGATCCCATTTTGCTTGGTGTTTTGTTGACAGTGTCGGATTTACGTATAAGCTAAACAAGATATAGCTTAGGGCCCCGATCTATTGGCGGCCCCAAAAATTAAAGGAAACAACTGGCTATACATTTCCAAAATATAACAAAAATAATAAATAAAATAAAATCTAAATATAGCAACAGTGCTTCGTGTTTTGTAGACTCATATGATATAAGGGCCCCTTGTGCTAGCCTGCTTCCTAAAGCATCACGTTCCTTCATTTCTGTATATAGGGTGCCTACGTTCATCTTGATACTTAAAGAGCTCTATTACCTTCAATAGCTTAGGGTCCCACCAAACCTAAATTCGACTTTGTTTGTTGAAGAATAATAGGAAAACTTTAGTTTACTCATGTTTCGTTTAAACATTTTGCTAGTTATTAACAAAGCCAAAGAAAATAAAATGTAAGAATAGGATTCCACTTTTTACACTGACATTTCTCTATTTTATACACAATTTTACTGTTTCCTACAAATAACATAAAATCTATATACACTTTTATTAATCTAAAATGCTTTCTGTTGGTTTTTTATCTTCTCAATCCAAAGCAGCTTCTTAGTAAGAATTTAATCCTCACCCACATTAGAAGAAATTGTATCGTAAAACCTTTTTAATGATCACAAACAAGCTGAGCATAAAAACCTTTGCTTGGATTTCCAGTAAGGAAACTTCTAATTGTTTTCTTAAATTTACTAAAATATTTTCTCAAAGGAGGAAACAACATAATTATCTCTGACATAAAATGTTTCCTTTTCCTGTATTTTTTAGAAAACGTTTCCACGAAAAATGATATAAATTATATTGTTATCCTTATGTAACCATTAACTGCTATTTCACATCCTTGGCTGTAATACTACAAACATTTTCCGTTTCCGAAGTCTGCCAAGTTCCTTTATTCTTCTATTGGTCACTAAAATAGTAAACACTGACTCAAGGGAAATGATCAGAAACCAAGGATGTTATAAATAGAGGATCTCCCCATATGTATCTTCATCCTATTAAATAGATGAAGCCAAAAAATAACCGAGCATCTGATTGGCTACTCTCGTTTCTGCCATCGTCTCATTGGCTACTTTCGTTTCCGCCATGATTGTTGGCTCAAAACATTGTGATTCTATTGGGCGGAGTGGACAGAGTAGGGGTGGCGAAACTGTGACGTATGGCTTCAAGATTTTGTTGTTAGGGCAGATCCTCTATTTTATAAGATCCTTGTCAGAAACTGGCAAATTCCTCAGGATAAATTTCGCTTCTTCTGTGTCTTCCATACAGAATTTGTCTAAGCTCTAAGTTTTGCACGAATTTCAAACGCATATTTTTATCACGCTCCGCTCTAGCCATAGGCACTAAATACGTTTCTGATTGGTTGTAGTTTGCGATTGTCCAAACCTTCTAGTGCATGTATTGTGTATTATAATAATAGAAGAAAATTGTCACTTTGTTGGAATTAAAGAAGCAGCTGAGGTTAAAGTTATATCATAGGGTCAAGGTGGAACAAAACGAGCCCTGCAGGGCTTCTAACCCGTTCGTACTACTACTATTACTATTATTATTATTATTATTATTATTATTATTATTATTATTATTATTATTATTATTATTATTATTATTATTATTATTATTACTAGCACACTCGATCACAAGGGCCAACAGCAGCAGACGTTTGATTTCTACTATATGTATGCTACGTGGCGAGAAACGGATAGCTTCAACCAATCAGAAATGCATATTTAGCTCTTATGGCTAGGCTCGAGCGTTTTTTAAAAAAAATATGCATTTCAAACATCTTGGATGCATATTTTAGTAAATCATTTCAATTCTTTTTTCTTCCCTTCTAGGGGTCCATTCCATCACGGCTTGCGTGAATGCAATGCAAAATTTTTCGTTTTCATTTGCAATAATCGGCATAGAAGTTATAATAGATTTTTACGTGTTTTGCATTGCGTTGTGCTCCGTAATTTTTGCAAAGGTTATGGACCTGGAATACGGTTCTAGGTCAAATATTAAAGAAAAACCTGAAATAAGTGTTAATTATTTTAAATGAAAGTCATATTGTAAAACTTTAATTTTTAATACCTTAAGGGATTCGAAGATATGAACATATTATTATAATAATTGCAACCAGGGATTCGAACCCCATTCCATTTTCTTCCCACTTGTTTTTTCCCTCTTCGTCAAATATTTAAAAAATCTTAAATAAGTTTTTAATAATTTTACATGAAAAGAATCAATACCGAATTGCATGACCGTAAACTTAAGGGTTTACGAGATATGGATATCTTAATATAATAATTGCAATTCCAATTCTTTTTCTTCCTGCCTCTTTGTTTCCTTTGTGGGTGTCAAAGAAAAGCTGAAACACGTGTTTAATTATTTTAAGTGAAAAATTCAAATACCAAATGTCATATCTAGCCTTAAGAAATTCCTAGATATGAGCATATCGATTTGCTGCTTTCCACGTCGAATTTCCAAAAGAAAAAAAAATACTCTTTTTAGTAGTAACTTCCGTTACAAATACTGTCCTGATTTCAAATTTCTAGCTTCAGCAGTTTGCTCTAGGCGTTGATAAAAGCAGGACTTTAATTTTTTATATATAAATGTATTTAATTATATGGTGTCAAAGTAACTTTCCAGCACCAAAACTGTATTAGACTTTATGCATCTGAACTGCATAAACTTCCATTAATAATAAAAACACATGGTTAATGTACAAAAGGCGAGGACTCCAACCATGAACAAAATTATGAAGCACGAATATAAAATAGGAACACTTTACATAAGCAGAGAGCATGAGGGAAAAAAGATAAATACAGTCTAGGATTACCAACAGAATTACCACTAGAGTTACACCTGGGGCTATTACGTATGAGATTCTAAGTACCTTTAGGATTTCAATGAAAGAATACTTTCTTTTCCAACTTAAGGGCAAAACAGAGTCATTTGCTGTCTTCTAGTGGTTTTGAATGCTATAGGTATAGATATTCTGCAATAATATTACCGTTTGACAAATATATACAGTATATATATATATATTGTAAATGTAGTGTATACAGTATATATATATATATTCAAAGATGAGACTATACCAAACATAAATCTCAGTTGAGCTAAAGAAATTTATGTATGTGAGTGTAAGTCCTCATCCGGAGACCCGCACCCAGATTTTTGTTGTTGTTGTTGTTGTTGTTGGGAGGAATCCAAGCTTTCGGGGAAGGGGGGAGGTCCAATACTAGAAGCCACTACGTCTATATTGAACGGGTATTATTTTGTATTCGAAAAGACAATAAGGAATTGTAAAATACTTCCACCTATATTTTCAGACAAAAATGATAGAACTAGATCGTTTTTATAAAAGAAAGAGTACAGATGAAGTGTAAAATCAAATGTCCATGCTACATCAATCATTTCCCTGTTGACCGAGTATAGTTTTATTGAGAAAGTGTAGAAATGTACGAGTATATTGAGTTAGGAAGTTTTGAGGAGTTTTGTTCAGACCAGGTGGATCCCTCTGTGAGTGCACCCCTGTTGTAAATCCTCATCTGCAGTTTCCGAAAAAGTCGAGAAAATTATAGCTTTTTGTGAATCTAAAAATTAATCCTATAAGATATCCAAGCAATCAATCTACATGAAACTCATACAGAAGTATACTTTTAATAAGATTTTTTTTACTGTGACAAATCTATTTTACAGTGGTCAGAGTAGTTAATGAGATCTTGTCTAAAATTATGATTAACTCCTAAAATTTCAATTGTTGTCAGTGTTTTGTAAGATTGTTCTCATGATGATCAATCTATCACATTTTGATAGATCATATCGGACTGAACAAAATGACATAATGCTTCAAGGTAAATTCTGAGAAAACTAATTGTGTGGTGCCAAGAAGTATGTCATTCATTGCTAAATATAGTTAATAGTATCCTTTCTTCAAGAATATATTGCTTCTTTATTTACTGTGAATGTGCAAATACATTGTTAAGTAAGTAGCAGATTTGTATGTATTGTTAATTATCTTCTTCTGTGAACACGCACACACACTTAATAGTGATCTACATTGTTCTAACAGTGGCACACGTACTGGTAGCAGTTACAGATATACTTCTAATAGTCAGACATATATGCAGAAATTTATTTCGGGAGGGGATCAAAGC